>NC_084750.1:21806603-21824103 GCF_033978785.1 Entelurus aequoreus | reverse complement strand
ATTTTTTGTATGTGCATTGGAATTCGATTCCGATTTATTTACTTTTTTTTAATATATTAGTTCTAAAAACCGACCTCCTATGTGTCAATATAAAAATCAGTTTGCAATGGATCTTCAAATGGAATCAAATATTTGACACTACCCAACTTGTACATGAACACAATTTGTTCTTGAAATTCTAATCATTGAAACTGAAAAAAAAAAAATGTTAATGTTGAATTTTGAAAAATCATTGTATTCAAAATAGAAATTAGTTAGCACAATTTTATTTAAGGTTGGATATAATTATGATCAACTATAGTAATTATTTTTTTTAAAAAAAAATTGTTTTAATTTTGAATTTTTCTTTATTTTGATATTCGAGCTTCTGTTGTTTTCCGATTCAATAGTAGGTTGTTTTTTTTTTCAGATTCAGATTCTTTTTTTTCCAGACGGCTATAGCAAAAAGGACAGAGGGTCCACTGCCATGTTGCCTTCACTCTATTTATTGGGCATTGTGTATAAAACCAAGACAGACATAACATGAAATTAAAAATACCAAATGAGTATGGAAAAACATATTTTTTTTAAAACAATGCTTGATCTGTAACATCTTGTCTCGTTGTCCGATGTTCTTTAGCCACATCTAAGTCCCTTAGCCTCATCAGTATTGGCTAAATTATGACTTCTCCCATCCTCATGAACTTACATTTGTGATTTGAACAGACTAAATATGTTTTACATGGCAGCCAGGAACGCCATGAATATGAGAGGCCCCTAAAGGTGGCCATGTTAGTGACCCTCCATGCTTGTTGAACTCACATATGCATTTATTCCCCCAACAGGTTCAAGGAAACACAGCTGGCTCTACTACATCTGGATCAGACCATGCAATCATTCCGCCATCCACCACAATGGCAGCCACCTCCATCAAAACGACAACTACGGGCCCTGCGATCGTTACTACAACGTCTGCAACCACCACCAAAACGATCACCTCGAACAGTGCCGTGACGACAAAGACAATCACGCAAAAACCAACGACTTCATCCTCTACAACCATTCCGCCATCCACCTCCATCAAAACGACATCTATGCCAACTTCCACCAACCCAATCACAACTACGGGCCCTGCGATCGTTACTACAACGTCTGCGACCACCCCCAAAATGGTCACCTCGAGCAGTGCCGTAACGACAAAGACAATCACGCCAACACCAACGACTTCACCCTCTACCTCCAGTCCTAACACTTCTCCTGGCAACACAGCTGCAACTTCATCGACACCCGACAACGCGATGACCTCAACCACTACTGCACACGCCATGACCAGCACCAGCCCTACGACTCACCCCCCAAAGTCTCCTTCGAGCTTTCCTACAAGCGGCCCTCAAAACGCCACGGCAACAACCGGACCGACAACCATCCATACAACAGCAAGCAGAGGCTTTGGAGTCACAGAATCTTTGTTGCTGATGGGTGTGTCACTTCTTACCATTGTTGTCTAAAGAAATAAAATGCCCTACAGACTTTTTTTCATCTTAAAGATTCTGTTACTCAGGCAGAAATGTGAGGTCAATCTGAAAAACGAGAAGGATTCTGGTAATCAAGGAGAAAACAATAATGATTCAATAGAACTAGTTTTTTTAACCCTTGTGTAATGTTCATATTGTTGTTACTCAGCCAGAGTTTGTGGGTCCGATGGACCCGTCGCATTTTGTGGCTTTTAATGTCTCACAATCAAACACTTTTATGTTAAAATACTGAACAGATGTTTATTGGGATAAGATAAACATCTGTTTATCACTGTGTCCAATCACACTGCCTGCTCTCATTTTCTCGCACATTTGACCCTCTGATGTTCTGTGTACCTACACTCTGTCCTCCTCCTGTCTAGGCCTGCTGTGTGTGTTTGTGTTCCCTCTAATTGTTCATGTGTCTGAGCAAACACAAAAACTCCCTGAGCATTCAGTGGAGCACATGTGAGCAACATCACACGTGGCAATACCAGCAGCACACCTGTCTCAAACCAATCTTTTATAATAACACTCAAATGAGAGGAGTCATTTTCATGAGAATATTTTGTAATATTAGTGATTTGGCAAACTTGTAATGAAAAGAAAAGAAATCTTGTTTTTCATAAGCTATGGATTAGTATTGTACAGTATGTCTGGGTGGGGGTCCTGCTTTGGAAATCATTTGTACCCCTTTCAGAGATCACATTTAGTTCCCCTTAAACATCCTCATGTTGCACAATGAAATGTAAGCATAGGATGAAGTGTGCATTCCTGTAACTTTCTCTAGTAACAGCATTCCATGATTAATATCAATAAATCAACATTAATAATAAATGACAGTAGAATAATCACACGTATGACTGAGGAGTCATAGTGTAACTTTGTGTGGTGTTTGACTTGTCCGACTTTTTGTGTGGCCATAAACGCACCAGTGGTTTAGTGGTATGCGTGTTGGTGACACATGACAAGTTGGTTTTGGCCTGGTTTGTACGGCAGAAAATGACTAGTTTTTCGAGATAGAAGTTTTTTACTCATGTTTTTGGTGTGGTTATGGGCGAATATAAACAGTTTTGCTCAATAAAGTGATCGATATAATTCCTGTCCTCGAAGCATCTCGATAGACGTTACAATAATTGAACGGTGTTGACAAACACCGTTAGGGCCGCTTGTTGTCACTGTCACTCAGAGTTGCATCGCAAAATTACACAGAATAAATGTGTTTATTTTGTTTAGAATTCAGATGGGATTTGATTTGGTGCGCGGCATATATTTGCTGTGCGCAGAGGACGCTTGAGCAGTGCGCAATTGCGCAGGCGCGCACCTTAGAGGGAACGTTGGTGTGTGGGTGGGTGGGTAGTTGCGTGTGGTACACAGAACATCAATTTCCACCCTTCTATTAGCCCCAGGTCCAGTGGACCCGGACATCTTATATGTAATAGAAATGTGTAGGGGGGAGGGTGTATGTTATGTGGTCATTAAAAATGTATTGTGATATATGTTCTTCACAGAAAATGAGCCAAAGTCAGTGAGGCTCAGTTTGAAAAATTAATTAATTGTATCATTTTTCTTTTAATAAAACCACACAAGTTTGATACAAACAAAAGATTGGTCAGATGCTAAGAACTTGGCTAAGATTGTAGCTCAGAAAACTACTGGAGTCAATGGAGCTCAATTACCTTTTTCTTATCTTATTGGTAATCATTCATTTATTCATTCATTTTCTGCTCTGCATTAAATATAAAAGTATCGGCCTACTGAAAAAATAAGAACTGGTACTGTACATCTGTTGGATCTGCATGGGTACTGCCTCTGTTTTGTTTAGGTATAGATAATGTGTCCAATACTGTATGCGTGGCTCCACTTCGACTGCGTCTTCTCCCCATCATCCATGTTGTAGTTTTTAGTGAGAAATATAAGTTCGAACTATACAGCAGGAAGGGAAATCTCTTTTCTCTTGGCAGTCGGCGAAGACCGTCGCATACCCTCCCTCTACGTTTCTGCCCGCTTGCCTCTTTGCCTTGCCCTGTCTTGTCTATATTTCCAGAGCCTCTCTTCCTGCGCCGTCCTCCAAAATCTAAACCTCGAAACATTACTTCTAGACCTCCACCCCAGATCCCACCTCACCCCTACCCACTTCTCCAAAGTGGGCTGGCTCAGGGTGGAGGACAGAGTTAAACAACTTGCACTGAGCCTAGTCTATAAAATCCACTACACCTCCCTGATACCGAAGTACATGTCAAACTACTTCCTTAACGTAAATGACCGCCATAACCACAACACCAGGGGGAGCTCCACTAACCACGTTAAACCCAGATTCCGAACTAACAAAGGTCTTAACTCATTCTCTTTCTATGCCACATCAATGTGGAATGCGTTCCCAACAGGTATAAAAGAAAGAGCATCTCTATCCTCCTTCAAAACCGCAATAAAAGTTCACCTCCAGGCAGCTACAACCCTAAACTAACACTCTTCCGGGATTGCTAATAATCAAATGTAAACAATCAAATGCAAATACTTTTTCTTATGCCTTCTGATCTCTCTCTCTCTCTCTCTCTCTCTCTCTCTCTCTCTCGCTCTCTCTCTCTCTCTCTCTATGTCCACTATTTGCTGTCCATATCCTACCCCCCCGCCCCCTCAACACCCCTGATTGTAAATAATTCAATGTGATTATCTTGTGTGATGACTGTATTATGATGATAGTATATATCTGTATCTGAATCAATTTAAGTGGACTTAAACAAGTTGAAAAACTTATTGGGGTGTTACCATTTAGTGGTCAATTGTACGGAATATGTACTTCACTGTGCAACCTACTAATAAAAGTCTCAATCAATCAATCAATGGAATTGATGAACTGGACTCTCGACTCAATTGACAACATCTTCTCGACGAGGAGCAGAGGTTTCGGACGAACCTGCCTGTCCTGACGTGTACATTAAGGACTGGTGGGAAAATGATTGATTATTAATTATTGATTGAAGCACTGAAGCACAGGTTCATGAAACAATTAAATACATCTTTAATTATTTAACCATTCACCAGATAACCAGAAACCAGATAAAAATACACACTGTTTCTTATTGGACAAAAACATGTAAACAAGTCAGTTTGGATAAAAGTACATTGTAAATAAATTGTAGTCTAAGTATTTGTGTATTTTTTATTTTCCTTAACTGCCTGTTCTGTCAAAGATAAGACACTTTATGGCCTTTATGCATTCCTGGGATTGCTAGAGATGTCTCTACTCGGTTCTTCTTACGCCCTAACCCCCGTCTTCTCTAAGTATGTGACAAAGATTGCTGTGATGTTCGAACATTTCTCATTTATATTGTATTTGAAACTAGAAATGTTCGAACATCACAGCAATCTTTGTTCTAATTTATATTGTATTTGGGCAGCATGGTGGAAGAGGGGTTAGCGCGTCTGCCTCACAATACGAAGGTCCTGGGTTTGATCCTGCGATTGGGATCTTTCTGTGGGGGGTTTGCATGTTCTCCCCGTGACTGCATGGCTTCCTCCCACCTCCAAAGACATGCACCTGGGGATAGGTTGATTGGCAACACTAAATGGTCCCTAGTGTGTGAATGTGAGTGTGAATGTTATCTGTCTATCTGTGTTGGCCTTGCCATGAGGTGGCGACTTGTCCAGGGTGTACCCCGCCTTCCGCCCGATTGTAGCTGAGATAGGCTCCAGGGAATAAGCGGTAGAAAATGGATGAATGGATATTGTATTTGTCTTTTGGTCAAAAAGTTATTCTCCAAATGGGTTTCTTTTATGACTGACCTGCTTTTTCCACGGTTAATCAAGACATTCCTGGTTTGGCTAATAAAACATCCAAATTAAGTGTGTTTCTTCTTCCCCCTCCCAGGATGGGACACTTTGCCCAAACCCCTCCTGTCCCTTCTCCTTTCATTCTCAAAAGCAATAAAAGGATCCAAAAGTGTTCTTTGTCTCTCTTTTTCCTCTCCTTTCTTTCTTTCTGTAACAGCGTAAACTTTTCTACTCTGTACACTGATGTTTACTTGGGATCACAAATAAATAATTAAAAGAACTTAGTTTGACTTGACCTGCTTGACCCGCATTTTTGTCAAGTAGGCTTTTGATCGTTTTTTCCTCTAACGATACGGTTCATAGACTTTGTCGAATAGTGGTTGCAAAAGCCAAACTGCACAGAGTGTACTAAATCAAATGACCACAATGCATTCATTAAATGTTCACACATCACATTTAGCAACTCCATTGCTTTTTTTTAATCAGCACAAATATATGCACAAAAAAACGTATTCTTATGTACTTCAGCAGTCTTCAGATCGACAGATGGCCAACAGAGCTTGTAAATGATCCCCCTTGAAGTGTTTCTGGAAAAAAGATTTGGTGTGAAATGCTTGTTTTAAAAGAAGAATTTCACATATTATGAATGATGCGGACACATTTGTTACTGGATATTTTCTAATACGCTTCAGCCTTGACGACTTTGTATATGCAAGTCATGCAACTATGATTATCTGATACTTGTTTATAGAGATGTCCGATAATATCGGCCTGCCGATATTATCGGCCGATATATGCGTTAAAATGTAATATCGGAAATTATCGGTATCGGGTTGTTTTTTTTATCGGTATCGTTTTTTATTTTTATTTTTTTATTAAATCAACATAAAAAACACAAGATACACTTACAATTAGTGCACCAACCCAAAAAACCTCCCTCCCCCATTTACACTCATTCACACAAAAGGGTTGTTTCTTTCTGTTATTAATATTCTGGTTCCTACATTATATATCAATATATATCAATACAGTCTGCAAGGGATACAGTCCGGAAGCACACATGATTGTGCGTGCTGCTGGTCCACTAATAGTACTAACCTTTAACAGTTAATTTTACTAATTTTCATTCATTACTAGTTTCTATGTAACTGTTTTTATATTGGTGTACTTTCTTTTTTATTCAAGAAAATGTTTTTAATTTATTTATCTTATTTTACTAATTTTTAAAAAAAGTACCTTATCTTCACCATACCTAGTTGTCCAAACTAGGCATATAATGTGTTAATTCCACGACTGCATATATCGGTTGATATCGGTATCGGTTGATATCGGTATCGGTAATTAAAAAGTTGGACAATATCGGAATATCGGATATCGGCAAAAAGCCATTATCGGACATCCCTACTTGTTTATACTGATGAATATGTTTTAGGCAGTGTTTTTGTTCAGTTGTGGACTCTTCTTATGTATGTCCATTGTGTGCTTAGCTGTTGTGTAGCCGTTAGCTCCCAGTAAGACTAAGTGTGTGTGCTTATTGGAGGATATTTAGCTGTTCACTGGCTGTGGAGTTTTGCACGAGAAAACACTCTGCATGACAGCTTGCTTCAGAGATTTTAAGATGCAAGCCGATATCATTTTTTTGCTGATATCGGAGGGATATGTGATATCAGTATCGGATCGGGACACCCCTACGAGTGACCTACCTGCAGGGTTGTGTAGAGAGAATCGCCTGCTAGTTTGCGAAAGGCAACTCTGATACAGAGTAGGTCTTCCTCGCTGTGGGACACCATGATGCTTTGGACTACCGGTGCCTGTATTCAGGAAATATATTGGATTAGTCAACAGCTGTATGGCATAGAATCAATAATAACATGTCTATAGATGTTTAGCGACTAAAACAACCATTAAAAAAAGTCAAATAATAAAGCCTGCCGTTACGACAGCCATGATATTATTCATGCGAGACTTGGACAAGGTAGAAAATTCCTTATCTACTATGTTCTTGAAACATTGGAAACCAGAAGCCACTTCTTTGGGGCTACTACCAAGCAGACAGTTATGTGGAAAGTTACCGTGTTTTTCGGACTATGAGGCGCACTTAAAATCCTTTCAATTCCCCACAACTCGAACGTGCGCCTTATAACCCGGTGCGCCTAATGTACGGAATCATTTTGGTTGTGCTTACCGACCTTGAAGCTATTTTATTTGGTACATAGTGAAATAATAAGTGTGACCAGTAGATGTCAGTCACACATAAGCGATACATGTAGACTGCAATATGACTCAAGTAAATAACACCAACATTTTATATGTTCCCTTGAAAATATAGAACATTACACACGGCGCTCCAAAATCTATCAAATTGTTTTAGTACGACTTTGGTAAGCTATGAAGCCACAGCACTTGATGGATTGTACTGTGCTTCAACATACGAGTATTATTATGGTGTGTGTATAAGGTACGGCATATTACCTGCCGTTTTGTTTCACAATATTATGCAAAAGCAACGTTTCTTACCTTTAGTACCTGCTGATCTGTATTTGGGATCTGCATAAGTCCTGAAAATTTGCGCACTTCTTGCCTTTGTGGTCCGTGCCAACACCGTAGTCGATAAGCCTCTTCTTTTTCCTCTATCTTCTTGTTATGGGACATTCATCCTCCGCTGTTGCCATTTCTAATATAAAGTAGTGTAAAGTTCTTACTTATATACACCAGTAAACTCGCCATGAAAGCGCTAAAACATACCGGTGTAGTGAGTTTACATTATTCACCCAAGGAACTTTAGTTATTAGAGAGTTCCGGTCGAACCACCATTACATGTTACGTAGACCAGTGGTCCCCAACCTTTTTGTAGCTGCGGACCGGTCAACGCTTGAAAATTTGTCCCACGGACCGGGGGGATTTTTTAAATTTATTTTTTATTTTTTTCTTCATAAAGAAATACAATCATGTGTGCTTACGGACTGTATCCCTGAAGACTGTATTGATCTATATTGACATACACATACACAATATGTATATATTGTGTTTTTTATGTTGATTTCATTTAAAAAAATAAATAAATATATATATATATATATATATATATATATATATATATATATATATATATATATATATATATATATATATATATATATATATATATATATATATATATATATATATATATATATTTATTTATTTTTTTATTTTTTATTTTTTAAATTTCTTGCGCAGCCCAGTACCAGGTAGCGGGCCGCGGCCCGGTGGTTGGGGACCACTGACGTAGACCACAAGGACGTGTTTTCAATTTAGAAAAAATAAAATATATATAACCCTTTTAATGCGGCCTATAATCCCGGTGCACCTTTTGTATGAAAATAGACCTGACTAGACCCACTCATCGGCAGTGCGTGTTATAATCCGGTGCGCCCTATGGTCCGGAAAATACGGTATGCTTAAACAAATAATCATTTGACAGTTTTGCAGCATGTAGATTGAGAATATAAAAGGACCTAAACTTGAACCTTGTGGTACACCACCATTAACATGCATTGTACATAGTGTGTCAATAGCTGTGCTTTCTAGGCCAGGGATGTCCAAAGTGCGGCCCGGGGGCCATTTGCGGCCCGCAGCTAATTGTTTACCGGCCCGCCACACATTCTGGAAATGCTATTGCAAAAAATAAAATGAACATTAAAAAAAGTGGAATGAGGTGAAATCTAACGAGAAAATGTTGCAATGTTGACACAAAAGCTGCCATGCAGGCTGTTTTTTCTTTTCTTTTGTCTTTCTTTATTTTTTGCCATTGCTCAAAAAGAAAATAATGACAAAAAAATCCAAGCTATAATGAATTATTTTCAAGACTCCAATTACTTCAAATATTTCACTTGAAAATGTTTTATGTGGTAAATATTGCATATATTGTGTAGTTGCCATATAAAACATCAACATTTTATTTGACAAAAGAGCATAAAACAAACAAAATAATAGTTTAAACGTAAAATGGACAGATATATCTGAAGTTGATCTCGTAACTTAAGTGTTGAAAGTAAAAAAAACAAAAACCTAATATAAATGTATCACTTCATGAGTGGGGCACCTTTTTGGATCCCAAATATATTTAGTGGTATTTTATTTATCTTTTCGCTGTGATTACTCAAAAATATTAAATAATTAAAATCAATGGTGTCCTGCATTATTGATCTTTTAGGGCTCTAATTACTAAATACTGCATATTTCAGTTGTACTATAAAAAAACTAAGTTGTTTTTGACAGAAAAGCCATAAAACCTTCTTTTTTAAGTTGATATAGAGATTTACTGTAAGCGTTAAATAAAAAATAATAATAAAAATTAGACTTATTTTTAACATTTTAATAACTGAGACCCCTGAAGGTAAAATACATTTAAAAAATCCATATATTTTGCTATGGTTTGAAAATGAAAAATATCAAAATGGCCCCCATCCATCCATCCATCCATCCATCCATCTTCCTCCGCTTATCCGAGGTCGGGTCGCGGGGGCAGCAGCCTAAGCAGGGAAGCCCAGACTTCCCTCTCCCCAGCCACTTCGTCCAGCTCTTCCCGGGGGATCCTGAGGCGTTCCCAGGCCAGCCGGAAGACATAGTCTTCTCAACGTGTCCTGGGTCTTCCCCCGTGGCCTCCTACCGGTCGGACGTGCCCTAAACACCTCCCTAGGGAGGCGTTCGGGTGGCATCCTGACCAGATGCCCGAACCACCTCATCTGGCTCCTCTCCATGTGGAAGAGCAGTGGCTTTACTTTGAGCTCCTCCCGGATGACAGAGCTTCTCACCCTACCTCTAAGGGAGAGACCCGCCACCCGGCGGAGGAAACTAATTTTGGCCGCTTGTACCCGTGATCTTGTCCTTTTGGTCATAACCCAAAGCTCATGACCATAGGTGAGGATGGGAACGTAGATCGACCGGTAAATTGAGAGCTTTGCCTTGCGGCTCAGCTCCTTCTTCACCACAACAGACCGATACAGCGTCCGCATTACTGAAGACGCAACACCGATCCGCCTGTCGATCTCACGATCCACTCTTCCCTCACTCGTGAACAAGACTCTGAGGTACTTCAACTCTTCCACTTGGGGCAAGATCTCCTCCCCAACCCGGAGATGGCACTCCACCCTTTTCCGGGCGAGAACCATGGACTCGGACTTGGAGGTGCTGATTCTCATGGCTAGGGATGATACTCGAAACCGGTTTTCCCGGTTGTTCGATAAGAAAATAACCAAATCCTCGGACTCGAATCCCTTTTTGAGAACCGGTACCCGTTATCGAGACCACTATAGTAAAGAAAAGATTTGGTTCTTTATTCGAATCCCTCGGAACGAATCCCGTCCCGACCAGAAATGCTCCGCGTGACATCACAAGAAATGGCGTCACGTAGCTCAGTCATTCGGCGCAGATAGCGAAAGCAGGAAAACAATGGACGGGAAAAAGCGCTCCAAGGTGGAATAAAGTTCAAAACAAAAGGTATAATCCAATGAATAACTTTACTGAGAGATTTGAGCAGGGTACAAACTCATGAAGAACACTTTTACGCACCTCCTTTACGGCAGCTGGCGCAACGTTCTTAAAGCAACCGCAGCACATACATATATATATACAACACATCTCCCTTTTTTAACTTTTGTTTTTCACACTGTATATGTGTTGTCTGTCTAATTATAAATAATGCAGACGAGGCGTGTTGGCTGAGTTCTTGACGTTTACTTTCACGGGTGACGACATGCAACAACACTTTTCGGGGCTACCGCGCATGCTCGTCACTCCCGTTGCATGATGGGTAGTGTAGTTGTTATATTCCCTAGCTCGGGGGTCGGCAACCCGCGGCTCTAGAGCCGCATGCAGCTCTTTAGCGCCCTAGCTCTCTGGAGATTTTTCAAAAATGTATGAAGAATGGAAAAAGTTGAGGGGAAAAAAATCTATTTTTTGTTTTAGTATGGTTTCTGTAGGAGGACAAACATGACACAAACCTCCCTAATCGTTATAAATCACACTGTTTATATTAAACATGCTTCACTGATTCGAGTATTTGGCGAGCGCCGTTTTGTCATACTAATTTTGGCGGTCTTTGAACTCACCGTATAGTTTGTTTACATCTAGACCTTTCTCCGACTTTGTAGGACGTGTTTTATGCCACTCCTTTTTCTGTCTCATTTGGTCCACCAAACTTTAAACGTTGTGCGTGAATGCACAAAGGTGAGTTTTGTTGATGTTATTGACTTGTGTGGAGTGCTAATCAGACATATTTGGTCACTGCATGACTGCAAGCTAATCGATGCTAACATGCTATTTAGGTTAGCGATATGTACATATTGCATCATTATGCCTCATTTGTAGCTATATATTTGAGCTCATTTACTTTCCTTTAAGTCATCTTAATTAAATTTATATCTCATGATACATGTAATATGGCTTTTAATTTTTTGCGGCTCCTGACAGATTTGTTTTTGTATTTTTGGTCCATTATGGCTCTTTCAACATTTTGGGTTGCCGACCCCTGCCCTAGCTCATAACATCTTTCCCCCTATAAAGAAATAATGTGTTAACTCAATAAAATGTATTTCTTTTTTTAGCTTTAACTTTTCATTTTTTAGCATTGTAACCACATTCGCAAACAACTTTTCTCTTCATAGAATTTTCTTTCTTTCTTTAAAGTGCAAAAATGTCAAAGCATCATAACAAACAGTTATGTCAAATAGCAGCAGAATTGCACTTTTTGGAAAGCTGTATTATTTCCAGTTTTGTGCCCAAGGGACTGATTTTATTTAACACTATATTATTATTTATACACCTATAGTGATCACAGAGACAGGTTGTTTTTGTGTTACTGTATATATTTGTTTTTCTGAAAAATCCCACTTAATATACTTTGGGTAACAACAGTCAATGTTTATTTATTTTATTTTATTTTTTTAGGGGGATAACAGTCAATATTTATTTATTTATTAGATTAAATTGTTTTCTTATATAATAAAAGTGAGCTTTTGTTAAACCAAATATTGTGTGTTTTTTTCCATATACAACAAACTATCTGGACTCGATAAGAGAATCGATAAGGAATCGGTTCGATAAGAGGATTCGATAATAGACTCGAACTCGATAATTTCTTATCAAACATCATCCCTACTCATGGCCCCCACATGCTTTAATTTTTTCGTTTGCGGTCCTCAGTGGAAAAAGTTTGGACACCCCTGTTCTAGGCTGTATAGAAAGCTTTAACACTCCAATTCAGCCAAACAATGAACTGTTACCTTTAAGAACATCTTACCTTCATGCCTGTTAGTCTTTTGGCAAGGTAGACATCAGGGTTTCGAATGCACTGCACTGCCGGGACACAAATAACATGACTGTGTGATGTATGCCTACAGAGGAAAAGTACTGTGCACCAACGCACTATTATGACGGCAAGTACCTAAAACACTCAATCCCAGCCGGATGTCCCCTGAGAACCGTTTCTCCAGAGCTGGAATCACCATCCGTCGACTCTCACGCTCCAGCCCCATCAACACTATCAGTAATATTCAAGGTTACTAAATTGTTACAGTTTATATACACAACCCAAAACCAGTGAAGTTGGCACCTTGTGTAAATGGTAAATAAAAACAGAATGCAATGATTTGCAAATCCTTTTCAACTTATATTCAATTGAATAGACTGCAAAGACAAGATATTTAATGTTCCAACTGACAAACTTCTTTTTTTTTTTGCAAATAATCATCAACTTAGAATTTAATGGCAGCAAAAAAGTACCACTGTGTTACATGGCCTTTCTTTTTAACAACACTCAGTAAACGTTTAGCATCTCCGTTGTGGTATTTTAGGCTCCATATTGCGCCACACATCTTCAATGGGAGACAGGTCTGGACTACAGGCAGGCCAGTCTAGTACCCGCACTCTTTTACTATGACGCCACGCTGTTGTAACACGTGGCTTGGCATTGTCTTGCTGAAATAAGCAGGGGCGTCCAATAATAACGTTGGCAACATATGTCTTTGCATACCTTGTCTTTGCAGTCTATTCAATTGAATATAAGTTGAAAAGGATTTGCAAATCATTGTATTCTGTTTTTATTTACCATTTACACAACGTGCCAATTTCACTGCAAAGGCAATGCATTGTAACAAGTGTTTTTTTGTTTGGGTCGCCCACACCTGACCCGGACCAACGTCTATTTATTGTAGCGCTCATCTAAGGTATTAGCGTGTAGCGCGATATGAACATCTCACCTTGGTCAAGATGATTGAAGTCCCTAGAGGTGAGTATGTCAATCCAAGGAGCCGCATCAGCTTTTTTCCCATTTAGTGATGCAGCGAGAGCCTGCGAGAAAAGGTGTGTCAACACATGAGCAAGTAAATACAAGTGTTTGAATGCTTCACGTTTTTTTAATTTGACCGACAATGTACCTGCCTGAATGTTGTCAACCATCCATGTCCTTGTATTGTCAGGGCATTGAATTGACACCTAAACTGTTAAGATTGCCTAAGACGGGGGTCAGCCCTAGTGCCACCCTAGTGGCTCCCTGGAGCATTTAAAAAAAAACAATTGAAAATGGAAAAAGTTTTAGTATGTTTTTTGTTTGAGGACAAACATGACACAAACCTTCCCGATTGTTAGAAAGCCCACTGTTTAATATGTTTGTGTATGCTTCACTGATGACAGTATTTGGTGAAAATCTTTTTCTCCTACTAATTTCGGCGGTTCTTGAACTCACCATAGTGTGGACTGTGAATTAACAGTTTGTTTACATGTAAAATCGTACACTCCTTCTTTGTCTCATTTTGTCCACCAAAAGTTTTATACTGTGCCTGAATGTAGAAAAGTGCGCTTTGTTGATGTTATTGACTTGTTGGAGTGCTAATCAGGCATATTTAGTCAGTGCATGATTGCAAGCTAATCAATGCTAACATGCTATTTATCCCAGCTGTATGTACATATTGCGTCATTATGCGTCGTTTGTAGCTATATTTGTCATTTACTTTGATCTTCTTTGTACACTACCGTTCAAAAGTTTGGGGTCACCCAAACAGTTTAGTGTTTGAGCCTTCATTTCTAAGAACAAGAATAGACTGTCGAGTTTCAGATGAAAGTTCTCTTTTTCTGGCCATTTTGAGCGTTTAATTGACCCCACAAATGTGATGCTCCAGAAACTCAATCTGCTCAAAGGAAGGTCAGTTTTGTAGCTTCTGTAACGAGCTAAACTATTTTCAGATGTGTGAACATGATTGCACAAGGGTTTTCTAATCATCAATTAGCCTTCTGAGGCAATGAGCAAACACATTGTACCATTAGAACACTGGAGTGATAGTTGCTGGAAATGGGCCTCTATACACCTATGTAGATATTGCACCAAAAACCAGACATTTGCAGCTAGAATAGTCATTTACCACATTAGCAATGTATAGAGTGTATTTCTTTCAAGTTAAAACTAGTTTAAAGTTATCTTCATTGAAAAGTACAGTGCTTTTCCGTCAAAAATAAGGACATTTCAATGTGACCCCAAACTTTTGAACGGTAGTGTATATTAATTAGTTTTGCATGTCTCATGACACATTATCTGTATGTAATATTGGCTGCATTTCAGATAGTTGTTTGTGTGCCATGTTGTTCCAGACCACAGCAAACATTACCTAGCTTGGCAAAGATTGTAATAAATCTATTAAAAGAAGACAACCTGCCGTTTCCTTTTACTTGGACACACACATCTATACCTTTGGCCATTAAAAGCCAGTAATTTCCAGGAGTTATCTAACCTTCTGAGTAACATCTGATTTACTAATGCTTTCTAATGTTGGAAAAATGTGTAGAATAAATATTACATTTCAACATTTCTGTCAACGAAGATTTGCTTGAGCCTGCGACACATAGTCATTTTGATAGTAGGCTATTATAGCTAATATAGACACTTACATCATGTGTTGCCTTCATAATAACACTTATAATTTTCATTTTTTGCGGCTCTTTCAGCGTTTTTGGTTGCCGACCCCTGGCCTAGGAAGACGAACAGGCATCATCAGATCCTGCTCACAGACTTGGATAGGACAGCTGTAGTCTGAGAGGATGGTGCAGGATCCAAAGTATTTACCTTCTACAAGTAAGGGTCAGTCCAGCTGTGATTGATTCAATGACCCGAGAATTGATGCTTTCCATTAAAGACTGTCTTAAATATTTAACCTACCACTAAAATCTGTTAAATACACCAACTCAGCATTCTATTACCGGTAATTCAAAGTCAATTTTTTAAAGCATACCTCAATATCCCTCTGAACAAAACCTGCAACTTCTTCTTTCTGTATGGAAGAGTGAGACAACATTTTAAACATTTCTCTTAAGTTTGAAACGATGAGCTTCATGATCCTACCTCTTTTATGTCTTGTTATTTGGCATTGACAGTTGGTCTGTACCACATACATGTATGAACGGGACAAGCGGTAGAAAATGGATGGCTGGATGGCACCTTTGTAGTCGATAAGCTTCTTCTTTTTCTCCATCTTTTTATTATGTGACATTCATCCTCGGCTGTTGCCATTTCTAATATAAAGTAGTGTAAAGTTCTTACTTATATCTGTCAGTAAACTCGCCATGAAAGCGTTAAAACATACCGGTGTAGTGAGTTTACATTATTCACCTAAGGAACTTTATTTATTAGAGAGTTCCGGTCGGTGAAAAATCGGTGTTAGTGTCAACAATCGACATATTTCTATCCAATACTGTATAAAAGAAGAGAAAGAAGAATATATGTCCTATATGACAAATTCTTGTACCATGCATTTTCTTGCGGCTGGATAATTTCAGATGCAACAAGTTAGTGCTTTCGGCGCTCTGAAAAGCGGGTTCCAATTGTATTGTCTGCATATACTATTATAGGACTTGGATACTAGTAGATCGTACCCTTAGGAAAAAGACTATAAAAAGAGTAGAGGAGTAAATATACATTACATTCATAAGAGCCAACAAAAGCTTGGCAAAGTCTCCACTGGTTTCTCCTTTCAATTCCTTCTCCATGTCCTTTTTGTACACTGTAAAGGGAGGCAAATATGAGCTCATTATGATTCCCAGTTAAAAATGTAGCTATAATATGCTTACATAGTTTATACGCAGCGCTGATGTCTCGGAGCTGCTTGACGGATCGCGTACACAATATCTCCAGGATGGTTTCTTCGTCTGTACCCAAACCCTGCGTGCAATAGTTATCAGGATTCAAAGCAAAATGGCGTGAATGTATTTTAAAAACCCACACACCGCCATGGCCCGATGCAGGCGATGAGCCTTGTGTTGCGTAGGAAGCATCATCAGCTCTAGCATGAGCGTCTCCAGATCTCCAGACAGAACTTTCTTCATGCCAGCCACCAGGTCCTGGGTTGGAGAGAAGCAAGACGAGACTCAAAACACTAAATTAGACTTGATTTGGTTGGGTTTTAAACAAAAATATGTCAAAATGTTTTACTTTGGTAAGCTACAAAGCCGCACCGCTTGATGAAACGCAGATCATTAAGGCTACCATAGTCAGACGTACCGTGCTTCAACATACAAGTAATATTGTAGAGTGTTTAAAAGGACCAAAATGGCACCTATAGGAGACATATTATCTGGTGTTTTGTTTCGCCCTATTATGCAAAACAAACTTTTCTTACCTATTGGTACCTGCTAATGTGTATTTGGGATCTGCATGTTCCGTAGTAAAAAACTCCTTCTTTTTTCTCTATCCACTTGTTGTGGTGTATTCATCCTCCGCTGTAGCCAGTTTCAATACAAAGTAGCGTACAGTTCTAACTTATATGTGTCGGTAGACTCGCTATGGAAGCGCTAAGAAACTGTCGGTACAGCAAAAGAGAAGAAGAAGACGCAGTGGAGGCACGTAAATAAGACGACACATCCTGAAGACACCATCAGAAAGTGGCTTAAAGACCTTCTGTAACACGTACAGTAATCTATGCACCACCACATGTTATGTAGACCACAAGGAAGTGTTTTGAATGTGGAAAAAAACAAAACACAATATGACACTTTTAATGCGCCTATTTTCATACACCTTGTGTATGAAAATAGACCTGAATAGACCCATTAATGGACAGTGCACCTTATAAACCGGTGTGCCTTGTGGTCCGAAAAATAGGGTACTCATTAAAATGGCATGCCTTCTGTCAGGTTCAAACACCGAACTATCTATTAAACAAGACAAGAAGCAAGGGATCAAACAGAGACAGGATTCAATTTAGCTC
>NC_084750.1:21799103-21801603 GCF_033978785.1 Entelurus aequoreus | reverse complement strand
TACAAAAAAGAAATTACGGAACATTTTGTTTACAACGCCTATTACTCCAAATCATGCATTTACCGTATTTTCCGGACTACTTTTTTCCAACGCTTTGAAACCTGCCGCTTATAAAATGGTGCAGCTAATTAATATACTTTTTTTCCCCCACTGACGACCATAATGTTTTGTTTTCAACAAATAGTTCCCCTAATACACCGACAGGGACACTGCAAAGGTGTGTTATTGTTTGTGCTATGGGGCCAAACAATAACACACCTGTGGTGCTGCGGGTGGAGAATGTACTTTCTGTTTTGTGCTTTGAACCGGAAGTATAACTGTCCATAGCGTGTTTGCTAAAAAGGATTCTTCATTTGTCACTCCAAGCAACATTTGCATTTTTTATAATATAACTATAATATTTTATAGTTACTGAACCATCCCGTGTGTGATTTCTGTAAGGGGTGTTTTCATGCATATTTGTACGTGCTATCGTAATGTAATCAAGCTAGCGTCATTAGCATTTTAAAATATGCTAACACATTTACAAGGGTCTGTGTTAGTATTATTACCTTACAATGGCGTTCTTTTTGTACTGTTTAAGTTTCATAAATTCACCAAAACGTCACCGTGGAGTTATTGTGTCAGATTGGAGGATTGGAGAGCTAGCTTCCGCAGCTGGTGGGTCCATGACGATGACTTATGTTTTGTTTGATCAGCCGTTTTACTGCCATGTTATAAGCATCGTTCAGAAACAATTAAGGTATATAAATAAACATTTGGGGGGGTATAGCTCGGTTGGTAGAGTGGCCGTGCCAGCAACTTGAGGGTTCCAGGTTCGATCCCCGCTTCCGCCATCCTAGTCGCTGCCGTCGTGTCCTTGGGCAAGACGCTATACCCACCTGCTCCCAGTGCCACCCACACTGGTTTAAATGTAACTTAGATATTAGATTTCACTATGTAAAAGCGCTTTGAGTCACTAGAGAAAAGTGCTATATAAATATAATTCACTTCATTTCACATTTACAAAATCGTACCGGTATATTTCTGCGGTGCGGATAATATATGTAAAAAAATATATTCTAAAATTAGTTGGGTGCGGCTTGAATACCGCTGCACTCTACACACTGCAAAAAGTCAGTGTTCAAAAAACAAGGAAAAAAAAAACTAAAATTAAGGGTATTTTATTTGAACTAAGCAAAATTATCTGCCAATAGAACAATAACATTTGGCTTGTCAAGACTTTCCAAAACAAGCAAAATTAGCTAACCTCAATGAACCCCAAAATACCTTAAAATAAGTATATTCTCACTAATAACAACTGTACTACTATATGAGTACGTATTTTCTATTGTCCATTTGGCTGTCATCTGTTTTAATTATGAGACACAATTGTGTCAAAGTCATGATTTTTTTTTTTTTTTAAATGCTTGAAATAAGAAATGATTACTTTAAAAAAGCAGTTTTATACTTGTGAGTGTTGATGACACAGCTTTGCAACAGTTGATATTCTAGTTTCAAGCATGTTTTACTCAATATAGGTCATCAAATCTCAGCAACAAGCTGTAATATCTTACTGAGATCATTTAGGACCAAAACCCTTAAAACAAGTAAAACACTCCAACATCAAATCTGCTTAGTGAGAAGAATTATCTTATCAGACAGAAAATAAGCAAATATCACCCTTATTTGAGATATTTCATCTTACTTAGATTTCAGTTTTTGCAGTGCAGCCCGGAAAATATGGTAATCTCTCCAAACATTTCCCCAGTCAAGCCACCGCCCCAGTTTTAGAACAAAAACATATCTCTGGTTTTGCGCCAAAACCACTAGAAAGGCCACATTATCATGGCCTTGGGTTATAAGATGTTTTCTTTTCAATAAATACCAACACATTTTTGCTCTCAAAGTTCAACAAAGGGCTTGTTGGAATCAAATAAGGAATATATATTCATGCATTCACACACAATGCCAACATTTGGGAACAAGGATGACATAATAAAATAAAGTTAATAATGACCTGTTAAATATAATTCCCTTGAACGGCACTCATCTTTTTGACAAGCGATTAACGTGCATGCATCCTGTTTGACCCTCGGTCCGTTCCGTATCTTGGGGAAATCATTTGCATTGTTACTGTTGACCCACAAGCGGGGAACAAATGGTGAGCAGAAATAGACAAAAAAAAAAGGGTACATCATGGAAAGCCCAGGTCCAAAGCCATGGTAAGTTATTCTCCCAAATAAGACAAGACTACTTGTATCCACTACTGCGTGTTTAGATTTCAGTTTGGTGCAGTGGTTCTCAAACTTTTTTCACCTTGTACCACCTCAGAAAAAACATGGCTCTCCAAGCACCACCATAATGACCGGCATTAAAATACAGTAGCGTAGTAGGCCCAAGTATTAAACACAATGGCGAGGTTTTATTTCAACATTGATATTTAATGTTTTTGACCACTAACATTACACAGTTTGAACAGTAACACTGTGTTTGAATATTTAGGTAATCCTTTTGGTGT
>NC_084750.1:21754103-21786603 GCF_033978785.1 Entelurus aequoreus | reverse complement strand
ACTAGAAACATATGCTCTTGTAAGGTTTGCAAACACAAAAATGTGTTGTTTTTTTTAACTCATAATAATGTATGTTTGTGAGTTTTACTAGAAACATATGCTCTTGTAAGGTTTGCAAACACAATTTTTTTTTTTTTTACTCATACTAATGTATGTTTGTGAGTTTTACTAGAAACATATGCTCTTGTAAGGTTTGCAAACACAAACATTTTTTTTTTTTACTCATAATAATGTATGTTTGTGAGTTTTACTAGAAACATATGCTCTTGTAAAATTTGCAAACACAAAAATGTGTTTTTTTTTACTCATATTAATGTATGTTTGTGAGTTTTACTAGAAACATATGCTCTTGTAAGGTTTGCAACCACAAAAATTTGTTTTTTTTACTCATAATAATGTATGTTTGTGAGTTTTACTAGAAACATATGCTCTTGTAAAATTTGCAAACACAAAAATGTGTTTTTTTTTACTCATACTAATGTATGTTTGTGAGTTTTACTAGAAACATATGCTCTTGTAAGGTTTGCAAACACAAAAATGTGTTGTTTTTTTTAACTCATAATAATGTATGTTTGTGAGTTTTACTAGAAACATATGCTCTTGTAAGGTTTGCAAACACAAAAATGTGTTGTTTTTTTTTACTCATACTAATGTATGTTTGTGAGTTTTACTAGAAACATATGCTCTTGTAAGGTTTGCAAACACAAACATTTTTTTTTTTTACTCATAATAATGTATGTTTGTGAGTTTTACTAGAAACATATGCTCTTGTAAAATTTGCAAACACAAAAATGTGTTTTTTTTTACTCATACTAATGTATGTTTGTGAGTGTTACTAGAAACATATGCTCTTGTAAGGTTTGCAAACACAAAAATGTGTTGTTTTTTTTAACTCATAATAATGTATGTTTGTGAGTTTTACTAGAAACATATGCTCTTGTAAGGTTTGCAAACACAAATTTTTTTTTTTTTTACTCATACTAATGTATGTTTGTGAGTTTTACTAGAAACATATGCTCTTGTAAGGTTTGCAAACACAAAATTTTTTTTTTTATACTCATAATAATGTATGTTTGTGAGTTTTACTAGAAACATATGCTCTTGTAAAATTTGCAAACACAAAAATGTGTTTTTTTTTACTCATACTAATGTATGTTTGTGAGTTTTACTAGAAACATATGCTCTTGTAAGGTTTGCAAACACAAAAATTTGTTTTTTTTACTCATAATAATGTATGTTTGTGAGTTTTACTAGAAACATATGCTCTTGTAAAATTTGCAAACACAAAAATGTGTTTTTTTTTACTCATACTAATGTATGTTTGTGAGTTTTACTAGAAACATATGCTCTTGTAAGGTTTGCAAACACAAACATTTGTTGTTTTTTACTCATAATAATGTATGTTTGTGAGTTTTACTAGAAACATGTGCTCTTGTAAGGTTTGCAAACACAATTTTTTTTTTTTTTACTCATACTAATGTATGTTTGTGAGTTTTACTAGAAACATATGCTCTTGTAAGGTTTGCAAACACAAACATTTTTTTTTTTTACTCATAATAATGTATGTTTGTGAGTTTTACTAGAAACATATGCTCTTGTAAAATTTGCAAACACAAAAATGTGTTTTTTTTTACTCATATTAATGTATGTTTGTGAGTTTTACTAGAAACATATGCTCTTGTAAGGTTTGCAACCACAAAAATTTGTTTTTTTTACTCATAATAATGTATGTTTGTGAGTTTTACTAGAAACATATGCTCTTGTAAAATTTGCAAACACAAAAATGTGTTTTTTTTTACTCATACTAATGTATGTTTGTGAGTTTTACTAGAAACATATGCTCTTGTAAGGTTTGCAAACACAAAAATGTGTTGTTTTTTTTAACTCATAATAATGTATGTTTGTGAGTTTTACTAGAAACATATGCTCTTGTAAGGTTTGCAAACACAAAAATGTGTTGTTTTTTTTTACTCATACTAATGTATGTTTGTGAGTTTTACTAGAAACATATGCTCTTGTAAGGTTTGCAAACACAAACATTTTTTTTTTTTACTCATAATAATGTATGTTTGTGAGTTTTACTAGAAACATATGCTCTTGTAAAATTTGCAAACACAAAAATGTGTTTTTTTTTACTCATACTAATGTATGTTTGTGAGTGTTACTAGAAACATATGCTCTTGTAAGGTTTGCAAACACAAAAATGTGTTGTTTTTTTTAACTCATAATAATGTATGTTTGTGAGTTTTACTAGAAACATATGCTCTTGTAAGGTTTGCAAACACAAATTTTTTTTTTTTTTACTCATACTAATGTATGTTTGTGAGTTTTACTAGAAACATATGCTCTTGTAAGGTTTGCAAACACAAAATTTTTTTTTTTATACTCATAATAATGTATGTTTGTGAGTTTTACTAGAAACATATGCTCTTGTAAAATTTGCAAACACAAAAATGTGTTTTTTTTTACTCATACTAATGTATGTTTGTGAGTTTTACTAGAAACATATGCTCTTGTAAGGTTTGCAAACACAAAAATTTGTTTTTTTTACTCATAATAATGTATGTTTGTGAGTTTTACTAGAAACATATGCTCTTGTAAAATTTGCAAACACAAAAATGTGTTTTTTTTTACTCATACTAATGTATGTTTGTGAGTTTTACTAGAAACATATGCTCTTGTAAGGTTTGCAAACACAAACATTTGTTGTTTTTTACTCATAATAATGTATGTTTGTGAGTTTTACTAGAAACATGTGCTCTTGTAAGGTTTGCAAACACAAACATTTGTTGTTTTTTACTCATACTAATGTATGTTTGTGAGTTTTACTAGAAACATATGCTCTTGTAAGGTTTGCAAACACAAACATTTTTTGTTTTTTACTCATACTAATGTATGTTTGTGAGTTTTACTAGAAACATATGCTCTTGTTAGGTTTGCAAACACAAACTTTTTTTTTTTTAAACTCATAATAATGTATGTTTGTGAGTTTTACTAGAAACATATGCTCTTGTAAGGTTTGCAAACACAAAAATGTGATTTTTTTTACTACAAAAAACCCATATCATCACATCAATGATTTGCAAATATTTTCAACCTATATTCAATTGAATAGACTGCAAAGACAAGATATTTAACGTTCGAACTGGAAAATTTTGTTAATTTTTGCAAATATTAGCTCATTTGGAATTTGATGCCTGCAACATGTTTCAAAAAAGCTGGCACAAGAGGCAAAAAAGACTGAGAAAGTTGAGCAATGCTCATCAAAAACTTATTTGGAACATCCCACAGGTGAACGGGCTAATTGGGAACAGGTGGGTGCCATGATTGTCATTCACAAACAAGGATGGGGCGAAGGTCACCACTTTGCGAACAAATGCGTGAGGAAATTGTCAAACAGTTTAAAAACAGCATTTCTCAACGAGCTATTGCAAGGAATTTAGGGATTTCACCATCTACGGTCCGTAATATTAGCAAAATGTTCAGAGAATCTGGACAAATCACTGCACGTAAGCGATGATATTACGGACCTTCGATCCCTCAGGCGGTACTGCATCAAAAAGCAACATCAGTGTGTAAAGGATATCACCACATGGGCTCAGGAACACTTCAGAAAACCACTATCAGTAACTACAGTTTGTCGCTACATCTGTAAGTGCAAGTTAAAACTCTACAATGCAAAGCCAAAGTTATGTATCAACAACACCCAGAAAAGCCGCCAGCTTCACTGGGCCCGAGCTCATCTAAGATGGACTGATGCAAAGTGGAAAAGTGTTCTGTGGTCTGACGAGTCCACATTTCAAATTGTTTTTGGAAACTGCGAACGTCATGTCCTCTGGACCAAAGTGGAAAAGAACCATCCGGATTGTTCTAGGCACAAAGTTCAAAAGCCAGCATCTGTGATGGTATGGGGGTGTATTAGTGCCCAAAGAATGGGTAACTTACACATCTGTGAAGGCACCATTAGTGCTGAAAGGTACATACAGGTTTTGGAGAAACATATGTTGCCATCCAAGCAACGTTATCATGGACGCCCCTGCTTATTTCAGCAAGACAATGCCAAGCCACGTGTTACAACAGCGTGGCTTCATAGTAAAAGAGTGCGGGTACTAGACTGGCCTGCCTGTAGTCCAGACCTGTCTCCCATTAAACATGTGTGGTGCATTATGAAGCCTAAAATACCACAACGGAGACCCCGGACTGTTGAACAACTTAAGCTGTACATCAAGTAAGAATGGGAAAGAATTCCACCTGAAAAGCTTCAAAGATTGGTCTCCTCAGTTCCCAAACGTTTACTGAGTGTTGTTAAAAGGAAAGGCCATGTAACACAGTGGTGAACATGCCCCTGTGACAACTTTTTTGCAATGTGTTGCTGCCATTAAATTTTAAGTTAATGATTGTTTGCAAAAACAAAAATGTTCTCAGAACAATAAATATCTTGTCTTTGCAGTCTATTCAATTGAATATAAGTTGAAAAGGATTTGCAAATCATTGTATTCTGTTTTTATTTACGAATTACACAACATGCCAACATCACTGCTTTTGTAAAATGAATAAGCTTAAATCAGGGGTGTCCAAAGTGCGGTGTTTACCGGCCCGCCACGCATTCTGCAAAAATTGCAAAATTGATAATATTGCAAAAATTTAAAAAAACATTTAAAAAAAAAGTGGAATGAGGTGAAATCTAACAAGAAAAAGTTGCAATGTTGACACAAAGCTGCCATGCAGGCTGTTTTTTTTCTTTTGTCTTTGTTTATTTTTCTTTTTTTTGCCATTGCTAAAAAAACCCAAAAGACTAAAAATCTATGTTATAATGAATTATTACTTAAAAAATATCACTTTAAAATGTTTTATGTGGAAAAAATATTGCATATTTTGTGTGGTTGCCATTAAAAAACATCAAAGTTTTATTTGACAAAAGAGCATAATACAAACAAAATAATAGTTCAAACGTAAAATCGACAGATACACTACCGTTCAAAAGTTTGGAGTCACCCAAACAATTTTGTGGAATCGCCTTCATTTCTAAGAACAAGAATAGACTGTTGAGTTTCAGATGAAAGTTCTCTTTTTCTGGCCATTTTGAGCGTTTAATTGACCCCACAAACGTGATGCTCCAGAAACTCAATCTGCTCAAAGGAAGGTCAGTTTTGTAGCTTCTGTAACGAGCTAAACTGTTTTCAGATGTGTGAACATGATTGCACAAGGGTTTTCTAATCATCAATTAGCCTTCTGAGCCAATGAGCAAACACATTGTACCATTAGAACACTGGAGTGATAGTTGCTGGAAATGGGCCTCTATACACCTATGTAGATATTGCACCAAAAACCAGACATTTGCAGCTAGAATAGTCATTTACCACATTAGCAATGTATAGAGTGTATTTCTTTAAAGTTAAGACTAGTTTAAAGTTATCTTCATTGAAAAGTACAGTGCTTTTCCTTCAAAAATAAGGACATTTCAATGTGACCCCAAACTTTTGAACGGTAGTGTATATCTGAAGTTGATCTTGTAATTTAAGTGTTAAAAGTAAAAAAAATGTTTATAAAAATGTATCACTTTATGAGTGGGGGACCTTTTGGATCCCAAATATATTTAATAGGATTTTATTTAACATTTCACTGTGATTACTCAAAAATATTAAAGAATTAAAATCAATGGTGTCCTGCATTATTGATCTTTTTGGGCTCTAATTACTAAATACTGCATATTTCAGTTTTACTATAAAAAACAAAGTTGTCTTTGACAGAAAAAGCATTAAACCTTTTTTTTTTTTTTTTTACTTTATATCAACCTGAAGTTGATATAGAGATTTACTGTAAGCGTTAAATAAAAAATAATAATAATTTGACTTATTTTTTACATTTTAATGATTGAGACCCTTTATGGTCCCCGGAAGCCCTAAATGTTAAAAAAAAAATCCATATATTTTGTTAAGGTTTGAAAATGAAAAATATCAAAATGGCCCCCACATGCTTAAATTTTTCCGTGTACGGCCCTCAGTGGAAAAAGTTTGGACACCCCTGGCTTAAATTGTGTAAATGTGTTTGCAGCAAGTCAAATACAAGCTAAAGGCAGAAGTCATTTCCGGAAAAAGGCAGAATTTGCATGGAGTGAACAGGCGTTACCTCGAAATATCCCACAAACGACATACAATTGTGTTTTGTGCTTATGAATATATTACAAAGTTGCACCAAAAGTCCTCACCAGCCACTGTTGACTCTGACGGACAGGATGTGATCATTGAAGCCTTCTCCCACCATGCTGAGGAGCTCCGAGTCTGTGGAGATCTCCCTCCCCTCCAGACCCTCCAGGCCAAACAGCGAGATGGAGGGGACTGAGAAGGTCTGCACACACACACACACACACACACACACACAGATACAGTTTCAGAACCATGCATGACACACTTGTCTTTGCACATTCACCCCACCATTGGCACGGCCTTGACGGAGCGGATGAAGGTGCTGGATGTGCAGCCCATGCTCGCTAACGAGGTGTAGCCCCCTTCTGATAGGACATACATGACCCCGCTGTAGTCTTTATTCTCATACACAACCCAGCTGAGAAAAAAAAACAAACAGAAAAAAAAAAACGATCATCACTTTGAAGAAAACAAGGGCTTCCTGCCACATCTCTCACCTCCCTCCCACCACTCTGCACGACTTGGTCTGGAAGTTTTCCGTTTCCGCATCCTGTTTGTAGCTGAAGACAAGACAGTCGCCCTTGTAGTCCGGCTCGGAGTACAATAGTATCTGGGAGAGGCAAATGGGGATGCGGGAAAGTGTAGTATCAGATTTGATGGCAATACACGGATACGGGAGGTGCATTCTGGATGAAAACAATACAAAATCATGCACTACTAAATACAGTAAAATATGGACACAGGTCTTACAAAAAATATTGAGAGGTATTTTTATATTGCTTCATTGCCTTTTGTGTACCGTTATCAATGTTATGCAATTAAACTGGTTTGAATCAGGTTTTTTTTTTTAACCTTTTTTACAAAGGGGCCCACTACGGAGGGGCCCGGGGCCCAATCAAATATTAACACTGAATTAGTATTCTTACTCTTGATTTTAAAGGCCTACTGAAAGCCACTACTACCGACCACGCAGTCTGATAGTTTATATATCAATGATGAAATCTTAACATTGCAACACACGCCAATACGGCCGGGTTAACTTATAAAGTGCAATTTTAAATTTCCCGCGAAACTTCCGGTTGAAAACGTCTATGTATGATGACGTATGCGCGTGACGTTAATGGTTGAAACGGAAGTATTCGGACACCATTGTATACAATACAAAAAGCTCTGTTTTCATCGCAAAATTCCACAGTATTCTGGACATCTGTGTTGGTATATCTTTTGCAATTTGTTTAATGAACAATGGAGACTGCAAAGAAGAAAGCTGTAGGTGGGATCGGTGTATTAGCGGCTGGCTGCAGCAACACAACCAGGAGGACTTTGACTTGGATAGCAGACGCGCTATCCGACGCTAGCCGCCGACCGCATCGATGATCGGGTGAAGTCCTTCGTCGCGCCGATGCGTCGATCGCTGGAACGCAGGTGAGCACGGGTGTTGATGAGCAGATGAGGGCTGGCTGGCGTAGGTGGATAGCTAATGTTTTTAGCATAGCTCTGTGAGGTCCCGTAGCTAAGTTAGCTTCAATGGCGTCGTTAGCAACAGCATTGTTAAGCTTCGCCAGGCTGGAAAGCATTAACCGTTTAGTTACATGTCCACGGTTTAATAGTATTGTTGATCTTCTGTCTGTCCTTCCAGTCAGGGGTTTATTTCTTTTGTTTCTATATGCAGTTAAGCACGATGCTATCACGTTAGCTCTGTAGCTAAAGTGCTTCGCCGATGTATTGTCGTGGAGATAAAAGTCACTGTGAATGTCCATTTCGCGTTCTCGACTCTCATTTTCAAGAGGATATAGTATCCGAGGTGGTTTAAAATACAAATCCGTGATCCACAATAGAAAAAGGAGAAAGTGTGGAATCCAATGAGCCAGCTTGTGCCTAAGTTACGGTGAGAGCGAAAAAAGATACGTCCTGCACTGCACTCTAGTCCTTCACTCTCACCTTCCTCATCCACAAATCTTTCATCCTCGCTCAAATTAATGGGGTAATCGTCGCTTTCTCGGTCCGAATCGCTCTCGCTGCTGGTGTAAACAATGGGGAAATGTGAGGAGCCTTTCAACCTGCGACGTCACGCTACTTCCGGTACAGGCAAGGCTTTTTTTAATCAGCGACCAAAAGTTGCGAACTTTATCGTCGATGTTCTCTACTAAATCCTTTCAGCAAAAATATGGCAATATCGCGAAATGATCAAGTATGACAAATAGAATAGATCTGCTATCCCCGTTTAAAAAAAAAAAAAATTCATTTCAGTAGGCCTTTAATCGTATTCAATAATCAGGTCTAACCTATAGTACTTAACAGGATAAACCTTGTCGAATGATATGAAATCAGGGGTTTTTGACCAGCCTAAAAATGACGACCCACCTCTTTCCTGGTCCTGTTACCATCAGTTGGAGCCTGAAAGCCAACAGAGCATATTGACATTTTAGAACATGTTTGTTAAATATGTATTGAAAAAACGTTAAGTGTTTTACCAGCTGAATTGGCTGCACGGAGCAGATGCGAGTGTCCGGAGAACCCCAGTCGGCAGAATTACTATAGAAGCCTTTCTCCAGGATGTACTGGCTACCGGAGAAGTCCACATGGGAGTAGGCCACCCACCTGAACATCAACATCGTTATTGCATTTTTTTGCATTATTGACAATCTTGCCTCTGTCAACAAATTTGGGTTCCTTTCGGTAGAGTATTTTTACATTTTACATATCCAAGAAAATACATTAAAAGTCTGTCAAAATTGTCTTATATAATTATTTTCCAATTTTTTTATGTATACTAAAAATGTATGATCACATTTACGAAAAAGTGAAACTCAAAAAATGAGAATATCGTGCAAAAGTCAGCGTTTCAACTTCAAATGTGAAACTAACTATGTGATATAAACTCATTATATGTCGAGCGTTTATTTATTTATAATTTTAATGGTCGTGGCTTACAGTTTACACATTTTCTGAGATTTTCAATGCAAGGTTTTCATAAACTGTAAGCCATAATTAATCAAAATTAGAGATGTCCGATAATGGCTTTTTTGCCGATATCCGATATTCCGATATTGTCCAACTCTTAATTACCGTCGTGGAATTAACACATTATTATGCCTAATTTGGTTGTGATGCCCCGCTGGATGCATTAAACAATGTAACAAGGTTTTCCAAAATAAATCAACTCAAGTTATGGAAAAAAATGCCAACATGGCACTGCCATATTTATTTTTGAAGTCACAAAGTGCATTATTTTTTTTAACATGCCTCAAAACAGCAGCTTGGAATTAGGGACATGCTCTCCCTGAGAGAGCATGAGGAGGTTGAGGTGGGCGGGGTTGGGGGGGGGGAGGGGGTAGCAGGGGGTGTATATTGTAGCGTCCCGGAAGAGTTAGTGCTGCAAGGGGTTCTGGGTATTTGTTCTGTTGTGTTTATGTTGTGTTACGGTGCGGATGTTCTCCCGGAATGTGTTTGTCATTCTTGTTTGGTGTGGGTTCACAGTGTGGCGCATATTTGTAACAGTGTTAAAGTTGTTTATACGGTCACCCTCAGTGTGACCTGTATGGCTGTTGACCAAGTATGCATTGCATTCACTTGCAAGCCGTATATATTATTTGATTGGGCCGGCACGCAAAGGCAGTGCCTTTAAGGTTTATTGGCGCTCTGTACTTCTCCCTGCGTCCGTGTACACAGCTGCGTTTTAAAAAGTCATACATTTTACTTTTTGAAACCGATACCGATCATTTTGAAACCGATACCGATAATTTCCGATATTACATTTTTAAAGCATTTATCGGCCGATAATATCGGCAGTCCGATATTATCGGACATCTCTAATCAAAATGATATCAAAAGAAGGCTTGAAATATCTTGAGGTGCATGATAAGAGCCATACATTATTTACACCTTGTAATCGCTGCAATAAAACAACCTTCACTTGATATTGTCATTTTTAGAATTAGACCTATTTTTAAAGCAGTTGCATGTTTTGTTATGAATTCAGGATATTTAAAGTCCGTTGAAGTTATTTTTTACACAATCAAAACAAGCTTTTCTCTTCTTTTTTGACTTCTATATTATTGGTAAATATTTTGTATACATATACATTGTTTATCATGACATACACTGCAAAAGCTGAAATCTAAGTAAGATTAAATATCTCAAATAAGGGTGATATTTGCTTATTTTCTGTCTGATAAGATAATTCTTCTCACTAAGCAGATTTTATGTTAGAGTGTTTTACTTGTTTTAAGTGTTTTGGTCCTAAATGATCTCAGTAAGATATTACAGCTTGTTGCTGAGATTTGATGACCTATATTGAGTAAAAACATGCTTGAAACTAGAATATCAATATCAACAAAGCTGTCATCAACACGCACAAGTATAAAACTACTTTTTTAAAGTAATAAAATCATGATGCCGAGCGCATATCATTATGTCAAGATAATGACACTATAAGACTATTTTTCAACATATTGAGCAAAAAGGTCTTTTTTTTTTTCCTACCAAGAAAAGTGCACTTGTTATTAGTGAGAATATACTTATTTGAAGATGTTTTTGGGTTCATTGAAATTAGCTAATTTTACTTGTTTTGGAAAGTTTTGACAAGCCAAATTTTCTTGTTCTATTGGCAGATAATTTTGCTTAGTTCAAATAAAATACCCCTAATTTTTTTTTTTTTTTCTTGTTTTTGAACACAGACTTTTTGCAGTGTAGGTTCCATCATAAGAGTGCAGATTTTGCTCAGCGACTTACGCCCCGCTGTAGACTTGGATGGAACGGGTGTTGGACTTGTAGCCAAACAGCTCCACGTCCGGGATGGCCTCCGTCACCTCGAAGGTGTTCTCCTCCTGCTCGCCGGCACCCTGCTCTTCCTCCGGCTGCTCGAACATCACCATTAAGGGCTCGCTCAGGTCCTACGGAACACACCCGACCTTAGCGACGTGCATGTTTTCACCGCGACAATCAGCCTGACTTACAGCTTGTATGACCCTAACGGAGCGCAGCTCGGGGTTGGAGCCTCCCCACACCCTCCAGTCGTGGTACTCGCCCTCCTCCAGCAAGTACTGGTTCCCCCTGAAGCCCTCCTTCTCATAGCCCACCCAGCTACGTCAACAAAGGAACGCACAAGTGTTAAAAGACACAAAAGGTACGACCGCGATGAGCGACCCACTTACATTCCTCCGTGTACTTTGAGGGACCCCGTCGTGTACATGAAGGCACTCTGATGCTTGTCCAGTCGGGTCATGAAATCTTTCATGTTGGCGGTGATGACCCTTGATCTGCCGGTGAAGTACGACCTTTCGAAGATCTCGATCTGCGTACAAAGATCCTAAGTCAGACTCTGGTGAAGACTGTCACCACCTACTTCCACCTTGTGGTTTGTATGTTCAGGTTTCCTTAGTTGGTGCAGTAGACCTGGCTCTTACATTTCTTCTTCCCCCTAGAGTTCCTGGTTCCCCTTGTGGGCGGAGTTGTGAGACGTGCACTACTTAAGCAGCACCTTGACAGCTGGATGGCACTCGGCGATTCCACTCCTCGACTCTCCATGTCGAAGACCTTCATGCTTCCCAAGTTTTTTGATACTTACCTTCGTGGCTATTCCCAGTGCCATCCAGCTTGGTGTTGTGTGGTAGTTTGCACATCTTGCAACTCCAACCCAAGTCTAGTTATTTTTGTATTTTAGCTTTTGTTCTCTTTTTCGCACCGTCGCCTTTTGTTATCTCCTATTTTTGAATCATTGTTGTGACTACTTTCTCCTTAAGTAAAGAACTGTTTTTCTCACAATCCATCTGAAATCCTTGGGTTCCTCTGTACTGCATTTAATTGCACCGTGACAAAGACTACTCTTGTGCGTACAGTTTTCCTGGTATCAAAGTTCTGCGGATTTTCAAAATTTGACGCAGCTTCTCTAGGCAAGAACATATTATTAGGTGACCACAGATGATGCGCTAGCTGTTCAAAGTCGGGACCCGGGGTGGACCACTCATCTGTGCATCAGTTGGGGACGTCTCTGCGCTGCTGACCTGTCTCCACTCAAGATGATCTCCTGCTGGCCCCCCTATGGACTGGACTCTCACACTATTATGTTAGACCCACTATGGACTGGACTCTCACACTATTATGTTAGATCCACTATGGACTGGACTGTCACACTATTATGTTAGATCCACTATGGACTGGACTGTCACACTATTATGTTAGATCCACTATGGACTGGACTGTCACACTATTATGTTAGATCCACTATGGACTGGACTCTCACACTATTATGTTAGATCCACTATGGACTGGACTCTCACACTATTATGTTAGATCCACTATGGACTGGACTGTCACACTATTATGTTAGATCCACTATGGACTGGACTGTCACACTATTATGTTAGATCCACTATGGACTGGACTGTCACACTATTATGTTAGATCCACTATGGACTGGACTGTCACACTATTATGTTAGATCCACTATGGACTGGACTCTCACACTATTTTGTTAGATTCCACTATGGACTGGACTCTCACACTATTAACAAGATCCACTATGGACTGGACTCTCACACTATTATGTTATATACACTATGGACTGGACTCTCACACTATTATGTTATTTACACTATGGACTGGACTCTCACACTATTATGTTAGATCCACTATGGACTGGACTATCACACTATTATGTTAGATCCACTATGGACTGGACTCTCACACTATTATGTTAGACCCACTATGGACTGGACTCTCACACTATTATGTTAGATCCACTATGGACTGGACTCTCACACTATTATGTTAGATCCACTATGGACTGGACTCTCACACTATTATGTTATTTACACTATGGACTGGACTCTCACACTATTATGTTAGATCCACTATGGACTGGACTCTCACACTATTATGTTAGATCCACTATGGACTGGACTCTCACACTATTATGTTAGATCCACTATGGACTGGACTATCACACTATTATGTTAGATCCACTATGGACTGGACTCTCACACTATTATGTTAGATCCACTATGGACTGGACTCTCACACTATTATGTTAGACCCACTATGGACTGGACTCTCACACTATTATGTTAGACACACTATGGACTGGACTCTCACACTATTATGTTAGATCCACTATGGACTGGACTCTCACACTATTATGTTAGATTCACTATGGACTGGACTCTCACACTATTATGTTAGATCCACTATGGACTGGACTCTCACACTATTATGTTAGATTCACTATGGACTGGACTCTCACACTATTATGTTAGATCCACTATGGACTGGACTCTCACACTATTATGTTAGATCCACTATGGACTGGACTCTTACACTATTATGTTAGATCCACTATGGACTGGACTCTCACACTATTATGTTTGATCCACTATGGACTGGACTCTCACTATTATGTTAGATCCACTATGGACTGGACTCTCATCGGCGGTCCCCTTCAAGGTTTCTCATTGTATCCCATTGGGTTGAGTTTTTTCTTGCCCTGATGTGGGATCTGAGCCGAGGATGTCATTGTGGCTTGTGCAGCCCTTTGAGACACTCATGATTAAGGGCTATATAAATAAACATAAATACTAATAATAATGACTTCAAAGAAAATGATCCATCAAATTGTGCAACGTAAAAGTAGCAATAGATTTCATGGTAAAATTGTGAAATTTACTGTGGTTTTTACATCATTTTTCTCTAAATTAAAAAAACAGTACTTTTTTTTTCTGTAATAAACTGTGGTGCCGTTTTGGCATTTACAGTAATACACCGAAAAATCTACAGTTGTTGATTTGCGGTAAAAACAAACATACAAACTGGCAGCTCAGGTGCCAAAATGTTACTGTAAAATTGCAGTTTTTTTAATTTAAAGTAAAAAAACAAACGTAAATTTTACAGTAAAATTCTGGCAACTGAGCTGCATTTTTTTTTTTTACCATAAAAACAGCAGTACTGTTTTTCCATTTACAGTAATATACACTACAATTTGTGGTGAAATTATTGCAACTTACCATATTTTTTAAACATCTTAGTTTAAAAAAATATATACTAAAAAAATGCATTAAAAAAAATTGTGTAACAATAGTATTCACTGTTAGAAGCGGCCCTCTGGGGCCAAACATAACTACGATGTGGCCCTCAGTGAAAACGACTTTGACACCTCTGTGCTATTGTTTGAGAAAAAAGTCACTATTGCAAAATAGCAAAAAATTACATTTTAAAATGTAAAAAACCCCCCCACTAAAATAGCTAACATTACAGGCAGCTATTTGTTTGCACTGACAGACCAATTTAAGTAAACAAGCAATTTGCTGGATGTATAAAAGAGGGACTACAACAAAAGTATTGATCCCCCCACGCTAGTGTCGATCTGACACCAATACCCACCCACCTTGGTATCGATACCACCCACTCCTATGTGAGTGCTTTCTCACCTTTGGTTCGCTGATATTTTCCACCCTGGGCTCACCCTACACAAAAAGATGGAAGGAATTATGACTAACAGTAATCAACATCCTCTCCAACAAGAAGTAAAGAACCTAAAAACTGGATTGTGACTTACGACTTTGAGCGGATGCAATGACCCCACATAGGGCTGTTCCACGCCCCACGCTTCAGGATTGGAATACCCCCCGACCTCCAGGACGCGCGGCACCCCCTCAAAGAAGGGCTTGGCGAATACAAGCCATCTGCGTGAAATCAGATCAACTGAGATAATAATAATATTTTTGTTTTCCCTCCCTGTGCAAAGTGCCTCGTTATTACTCACAGTCCGGCGTTTATGATGATGGAGTTGGCCTTGATGGGGAAACCAAAAATTCTCGCATCTTCAGACGTATCTCGAAAGATCACCTTCTTGCCTTCTGCGTTCACGTCTGGGAAGAGGCTGATTTCCGGCACGCTGTAGTCCTGCATGGGACGGGAGTTTGGAATATTTAGCACAACTTAAAGGCCTACTGAAAGCCACTACTACCGACCACGCAGTCTGATAGTTTATATATCAATGATGAAATCTTAACATTGCAACACATGCCAATACGGCCGGGTTGAAAACGTCTCGGTATGATGACGTTTGCGCGTGACGTCACGGATTGTAGCGGACAATTTGGGACACCATTGTGGCCAGCTATTAAGTCGTCTGTTTTAATCGCAAAATTCCACAGTATTCTGGACATCTGTGTTGGTGAATCTTTTGCAATTTGTTTAATGAACAATGAAGACAGCAAAGAAGAAAGCTGTAGGTGGGAAGCGGTGTATTAGCGGACGGCTGCAGCAACACAAACACGTAGCCGGTGTTTCATTGTTTACATTCCCGAAATATGACAGTCAAGCTTTACCATTGGCCTGTGGAGAACTCGGACAACAGAGACTCTTACCAGGAGGACTTTGAGGATTGGATACGCGCTACCGTGAGTACGCAGCTGCGGCTTCCAAACATTTGATCGCTTGCCCGTACGTGCGTGCCGCTATGTGCATGTCACGTACGTAACTTTGGGGATTTTGGGGAAATATATGTGCTGTATGAACTTTGCGGAGGTGAACGGTACTTTGGGCTGTGGGATTGAGAGTGTTGTGCGGGTGTTTGAGTTGTATTGGCGGGTTATATGGACGGGAGAGGGGAGGTGTTTGTTATGCGGGATTAATTTGTGGCATATTAAATATAAGCCTGGTTGTGTTGTGGCTAATAGAGTATATATATGTCTTGTGTTTATTTACTGTTTTAGTCATTCCCACCCGCCTCTCACAGCATCTTCCCTATCTAAATCGCTTCCACTGCCCTCTAGTCCTTCACTCTCACTTTCCTCATCCACAAATCTTTCATCCTCGCTCAAACTAATGGGGTAATCGTCGCTTTCTCGGTCCGAATTGCTCTCGCTGCTGCTGGCCATGATTGTAAACAATGTGCAGATGTGAGGAGCTCCACAACCTGTGACGTCACGCTACTTCCGGTACAGGCAAGGCTTTTTTATCAGCGACCAAAAGTTGCGAACTTTATCGTCGATGTTCTCTACTAAATCCTTTCAGCAAAAATATGGCAATATCGCGAAATGATCAAGTATGACACATAAAATGGACCTGCTATCCCCGTTTAAATAAGAAAATCTCATTTCAGTAGGCCTTTAAGCATTAGCGACCTCTGTTGGCAATATGACAAAAATGTTTGATAAATAAGTAAGGATCTTGTATTAACTGTAGGAGAGTTCTTTCATTCATAGTTATGCTTTAGGAGCGGATTATTCAGTCCCTCTAAGACAGGGGTCGGCAACCCAAAATGTTGAAAGAGCCATATTGGACCAAAAGAAGAATACAAAAATCTAAAAAAACGTAAGGTCTGAACTGTATTTTTCTGACTATAAGTCGCAGTTTTTTTTCATAGTTTGGCCGGGGGTGCGACTTATACTCAGGAGCGACTTATGTGTGAAATTATTAACACATTAGCGTAAAATATCAAATAATATTATTTAGCTCATTCACGTAAGAGACTAGACGTATAAGATTTCATGGGATTTAGCGATTAGGAGTGACAGATTGTTTGGTAAAGGTATAGCATGTTCTATATGTTATAGTTATTTGAATGACTCTTACCATAATATGTTACGTTAACATACCAGGCACGTTCTCAGTTGGTTATTTATGCCTCATATAACGTACACTTATTCAGCCTGTTGTTCACTATTCTTTATTTATTTCAAATTGCCTTTCAAATGTCTATTCTTGGTGTTGGGTTTTATCAAATACATTTCCCCAAAAAATGCGACTTATACTCCAGTGCGACTTATATGTTTTTTTTCCTTCTTTATTATGCATTTTCGGCCGGTGCGACTTATACTCCAGAAACAAACATACGGTAAAGGTTGATAATAATTACATGTATTGTCATTACACATGCTTTAAAAATAAAGGGCAACAAAATGTATGTTTTTTGAGTTTTTATAAATAGAATAGCTAGATGTAATGGATAGAGAGTAATACATAATAGCTAGGATATGAAAATATATGTTCCAAAAATACTAATGGGTAAAATCATATCATAATCATAAATAATCAGGTAGTTGATGAGTGCACAAATTACTTTTTACAGAATTCAAATAGTACAATACAATTAAGCGCCCCTTCATGCGGTGGATTAGGCTGCAGTTCGGAATGTTGCCGCTAGGTGTCACTGCATACCCAGGTAAGGTCCTCTATTGACTTGGTATGTTTGAATCACCATCATCACAAAAAACAGCACATGCACTTTTGAATGAAAGTTGAACAATTGAGTTTGTTGGGAGTGTATCTTTTTAAATGAATACACAATTTTTTCAATATTTTACAAAATTCACATATGGATAAGAGGGGAACATTTCACCGCAATAAGTTGACAATTTACAGCCATCAAATTAAATAGATATACGAATAACAGGCTAAAACATTGAGTTCCAACTAGGGGTTGTACCGATACCAAAATGTATTTCGATACTTTTTGATATTTTTTCTAAATAAAGTGGTCCACAAAAAATTGCATTATTGTGTTTAATTTAACAAAAAATCTAACGGTACATTAAACATATGTTTCTTATTGCAAGTTTGTCCTTAAATAAAATAGTGAACATACAAGACAACTTGTCTTTTATTAGTAAGTAAGCAAGCAAAGGCTCTTAATTTAGCTGCTGACATATGCAGTAACATATTGTGTCATTTATCATTCCATTATTTTGTCAAAATTATTAAGGACAAGTGGTAGAAAATTAACTATTAATCCACTTGTTCATTTACTGGTAATATCTGCTTATTATTATTATTATTATTATTATATTTTAACATGTTCTATCTACATTTCTGTTCAAATGTAAAAATCACTTATTCTTTTGTTGTTTGATACTTTACATTAGTTTTGGATGATACCACAAATTTGGGTATCAATCCGATACCAAGTAGTTAAAGGATCATACATTGGTCATATTCAAAGTCCTCATGTGTCCAAGGGACAAATTTCCTGAGTTTATAAACATAATATACATTTAGAAAAAACGAAAACATTTTTTGTGATGCTAAAAAATAACCGGTACTTTTTAGAGGCGGTATAGTACCGACGACTAGACTAGTATCGATATACCGTACAACCCTACTTCCAACATAAAGCATCATTTTAATCAACCTGCTGTTGTACCAATTTTCGATTTGCCAGCCTCAGAGTCATTGTTGGGCGATACTGATAGTCGACAGCAGACTGATACCTCTCGTTTGAAATGTTATGATCACCAAAAAATGTTGTCACTAGGGCTAAATGACGACAAAAGAAACAATGTAACACAAATATAAATACATGTTGTTACATAAATATAAATAGATATGTAAAAAAATCATGTTTATGGTTTGTGAAACCTTTAATCTATTTGTGAAAATTTAACTTTTTTTTTAATCATATGTGGACCACATTAGTCCAGGTCCAGATTAAAACTACTCTATTTAAAAATTGGATTAACCCACAGACTCTGTAGATTTAATAAAAACAGTTTGTGACTTTTAAAACATTTATTCTAGTGAAAATGCAATAAGGGTACATTTGAGCATTTTTAGGCATGTGGATCACATTAGTCCAGGACTAGATGATAAAAACAGTTTTTATGAATCTTCACGGTCTGTGGGATAATCAAGTCGGGATTTGAGAACTTTAAATACAGTGATTTTTCCTCTAGACCTGGATTTATGAGGTCCACAATAACTAAAGAAGGGGTGAAATGTGCCTGTATCACACAATCTTCAGGGTCTTTGGGATAGTCCAGTTTAAAAAATCCAGGTATACTGGATTTTGATCTGGACATGGACTAATGTAGAAATGCATATATAGCTATTCCTCATCCTGCAGGGATGATACTTGTAAGAATCGTACTTTATTTGTCGCCATGCCGACCAGGATTAGTGATTTAGGAGTCGCTAAAACACTGCCGACTGCGAATGGACCTAGTCGTGTCTTAAAGTACCTCTTCCTGAGGGCGTTTCAGTGTTATAACTTCACCTTTATCTTTAGTTTTTAAACCAAAATGCGTCCATTCTCCCTTTTCTGTCTACACACTGTGTCTGTTTGTAAGTACTCTGTGATTGTGCACTGCCGAACATGCTCGTCTGCTCGTAAACCAGCAATGTCACGATGTGACGACGCGCCGTCATGCCCGGGGACCGGTTCTTTTCAAACAGAGTATAGTACCGTTTTTTGATTCATTAGTAACGCGATACTATACTAGTGCAAACCTATTCAAGACTTACGGTCATTTAAAATACAACACTGCGCATCATAATGGCGGCTACAGTTTTGATGTTGGGGACGGCGTGGCGCAGTTGGTAGAGTGGCCGTGCCAGCAATCTGAGGGTTCCGGGTTCAATCCCCACCTTCTACCAACCTAGTCACGTCCGTTGTGTTCTTGAGCAAGACACTTCACCCTTGCTCCTGATGGGTCGTGGTTAGCACCTTGCATGGCAGCTCCCGCCATCAGTGTGTGAATGTGTGTGTGAATGGGTGAATGTGGAAATAGTGTCAAAGCGCTTTGAGTACCTTGAAGGTAGAGAAGCCCTATACAAGTATAACCCATTTACCATGTTAAAGGTCTAAAAAATGATGTAGAATGTCCGTATTTTGCCCATGTCTGGTCTAGATGCTTAAAATAGGTTAAAATGTGTCTTTGATATTTTCACAAATAGATAAGATGTTTCACAATTATCAACAATGTTATATGATTATTTATACAACATTTATTTATATTTTTGTTGCATTGTTGTTTATTACCGTTAATTTGCACAACATTATTCACACTGCAAAACTGAAATCTAAGTAAGATGAAATATCTCAAATAAGGGTGATATTTGCTTATTTTCTGTCTGATAAGATAATTCTTCTCACTAAGCAGATTTTATGTTAGAGTGTTTTACTTGTTTTAAGGGTTTTGGTCCTAAATGATCTCAGTAAGATATTACAGCTTGTTGCTGAGATTTGATGACCTATATTGAGTAAAACATGCTTGAAACTAAAATATCAACTGTTGCAAAGCTGTGTCATCAACACTCACAAGCATAAAACTACTTTTTTAAAGTAATAATTTCTTTTTTTTAATTTTTTTTTTTATAATGTCCTGCCCAGCTTCTCGGGCAAATCATATAGCAGATGTAGATGCCCATATCGGCTGTTCAGATTTACTTTACAAAAGAGAAGTGTAGGATACTTCTCTTGTTGCCTTACTTGTATTTTGACTTTATTAAATGTATTTATTTATATTATCATTTGGTGCAGCCGGGCCGGAGCAGGAGGGGATAGAAAGAGAGAAAAAGGAAGACAGAGGGGGGAATTGTGGGGACAAGAGGGGGATTAGACAGAGAGACAACAACAACAACAACAACAACAGAGCAACATCAGCAAATACGACATGTACAAATATGATGGTAAAAGTAATAGCAAATAAGCAGTTAGCGAAAATGTAAAAAAAAAAATACAGAAATGACAATGAGCATTATTACACTAAAAATGGAGCAATATGAATACCAATAGAAATAGTGCTATTGATAATAAACAATACCAGTACTTTACCTTTATTATCAACAATACAATTGTTCAAATGCAACAATACATATACGTAATGATAACTTGAGATACGAAAGAATGCAGAAAAATGGAGGGGAAGAAAGAGAAGCAACCTTAACCTTGTAGATTGTTATAGTAACAATAGGTTAAGCTTTGTCAGTGTGCCATGTGTTATACCCAGTTTACCCTAGGGCAACAACGTTAATATATGTTTGATGAAACGTGAATATGTGCATGAGTGTATGTGTGCATATGTACTTGTATATGTACAGTATGTGTATGTGTGCTTGTACAGTGAATGTATATGTACAGTATGTGTATATGTGTGTACAGCGAATGTATATGTACAGTATGTGTATACAGTATGTGTGTTTGAACAGTGAATGTATATTTACAGTATGTGTAAATGTGTGTTTGTACAGTGAATGTATATGTACAGTATATGTATGTGTGTGTTTGTACAGTGAATGTATATGTAGTATGTGTATGTGAAAGTAATAATTTCTTACTTCAAGCATGAAAAAAAAAAACCATGATGCCGAGCGCATATCATTATGTCAAGATAACGGCACTAGCATTTACTTCATTTAAGAATATATTTCAACATATTGTGCAAAAAGGTCTCTTTTTTTTCTACCAAGAAAAGTGCACTTGTTATTAGTGAGAATATACTTATTTTAAGGTATTTTTGGGTTCATCGAGGTTAGCTAATTTTACTTGTTTTGGAAAGTCTTGACAAGCCGAATTTTCTTGTTCTATTGGCAGATAAATTTGCTTATTTCAAATAAAATACCCCTCATTTTTGAATTTTTTTTTCTTGTTTTTGAACACTGACTTTTTGCAGTGCATGGGTGATAACATTCCTAGTGAACGGTACACTGCAAAAAGTCAGTGTTCAAAAAGAGAGAAATAAAATACACAAAAATGAGGGGTATTTTACTTGAATTAAGCAAAATTATCTGCCAATAGAACAAGAAAATGTACCTTAAAATAAGTATATTCTCACTAATAACAAGTGTACTACTTTATGAGTACATATTTTCTATTGTTTCATTGAAAATAAAACAGCAAAGTCCATTTGGCTGTCATCTGTTTTAATATGAGACACAATTGTGTCAAAGTCATGAATTTTTTTTTCATGCTTGAAGTAAGAAATGATTACTTTAAAAAAGTAGTTTTATACTTGTGAGTGTTGATGACACAGCTTTGCAACAGTTGATATTCTAGTTTCAAGCATGTTTTACTCAATATAGGTCATCAAATCTCAGCAACAAGCTGTAATATCTTACTGAGATCATTTAGGACCAAAACACTTAAAACAAGTAAAACACTCTAACATAAAATCTGCTTAGTGAGAAGAATTATCTTATCAGACAGAAAATAAGCAAATATCACCCTTATTTGAGATATTTAATCTTACTTAGATTTCAGTTTTTGCAGTGTATCAGTCTGATACCGCCCACCATTTGAACCTTCAGTTAACTGTCGACTAAACTAATAATACTAATCATACCTGGACAGGTGGGAAAAACAACCACTTACCCTCACAGCTCTTCGAACAGACCCGATGATGAACTTCTTGGCCGGCTTCGCTTCCGTCTGCTCCTCACTGGTTTCGTCCTTCTGCTCCCCGTTCTGCTGCTTCTCTCCATTCACCTGCTCCTCCTCGGGGGGATTGAAGGGGCACGTGAGCTCTATGTCGCCCTCATCCAGGGCGATCTTCTCCCCTTTAAAGTTACGCTTCTCGTACAACACCCAGCTGGACAGGAAAAGAGACCCAATCAGGGTCATAGACAAGGTTTACAATAGACCGCGGCTCGGCTTTTTCAACTACAATTTGAAGGTAAAAAGTTGGTTTCGTGTTGCTTCAAATGTTTTTGTAAGAGTGTGTTATGCAACCTAGTGCTGCCAAACGAGTTATTATTAAATTAAATATTTTGATTAATGGCTACAAAGCCTTGCTGAACTTATCTGCGGTACACTGCAATATATTTGCCACTTTTCAAGATTTAAAACTTTATTTCTAGAGATTTCCCTAGTTTTAAGAGCGAGATACCCTATTTTCCGGACCATAGGGCGCACCGGATGATAAGGCGCACTGCCGATGAATGTTCTATTTTTGATCTCTTTGCATATAAAAGGCGCACCGGTTATAGAGCGCATTAAAGGAGTCATATTATTATTGTTTTTATTTTTTTCTAAATGTAAAACACTTCCTTGTGGTCTACATAACATGTGATGGTGGTTCTTTGGTCAAAATGTTGCATAGATGATGTTTTACAGATCATCTTCAAGCCGCTTTCTGACAGTCGCTTCAGGATGCGCCGTTTTGTGGGCGGTCTTATTTACGTGGCTCACCTTCGACAGCGTCTTCTCCCCGTCATCTTTGTTGTAGCGGTGTAGCGTGCAAGGACGGGAGTGGAAGAAGTGTCAAAAGATGGCGCTAACTGTTTTAATGACATTCAGACTTTACTTCCATCAATAACGGAGCAGCATCTCCTCATCCGGAAACAACAACAAGGAAATGTGTCCCGTGAAAAACCGTCCGACCGTAACTCTCTAATAACTAAAGTTCCTTGGGTGAATAATGTAAACTCACTACACCGGTATGTTTTAGCGCTTTCATGGCGAGTTTACTGACAGATATAAGTAAGAACTTTACACTATTTTATATTAGAAATGCCAACAATGGAGGATGAATGTCCCATAACAAGAAGATGGAGAAAAAGAAGAAGCTTATCGACTACAGGGTCGGCACGGACTACAAAGGAGGACGCGCAAATTTTTTCAGGATTTATGCAGATCCCAAACACAGATCAGCAGGTACCAGAAGGTAAGAAAAGTTGCTTTTGCATAATATTGCGAAACCAAACGCCAGATAATATGTCTTACTTTATACAAGGGGTCGGCAACCCGCGGCTCTAGAGCCGCATGCGGCTCTTTAGCGCCGCCCTAGTGGGTCTCTGAAGCTTTTTCAAAACTGTATGAAAAATGGAAAAAGATGAGGGGAATAAAATATATTTTTTGTTTTAATATGGTTTCTGTAGGAGGACAAACATGACACAAACCTCCCTAATTGGTATAAAGCACACTGCTTATATTAAACATGCTTCACTGATTTGAGTATTTGGCGAGCGCCGTTTTGTCCTACTAATTTTGGCGGTCCTTGAACTCACCGTAGTTTGTTTACATGTATAACTTTCTCCGACTTTCTAGGACGTGTTTTATGCCACTTCTTTTTCTGTCTCATTTTGTCCACCAAACTTTTAACGTTGTGCATGAATGCACAAAGGTGAGTTTTGTTGATGTTATTGACTTGTGTGGAGTGCTAATCAGACATATTTGGTCACTTCATGACTGCAAGCTAATCGATGCTAACATGCTATTTAGGCTAGCTATATGTACATATTGCATCATTATGCCTCATTTGTAGCTATATTTGAGGTCATTTAGTTTCCTTTAAATCCTCTTAATTCAATTGATATCTCATGACACACTAGCTGTATGTAATATGGCTTTTAATTTGTTGTGGCTCCAGACAGATTTGTTTTTGTATTTTTGGTCCAATATGGCTCTTTCAACATTTTGGGTTGCTGACCCCTGCCTTATACACACACCATAATAATACTCGTACGTTGAAGCACAGTACAATCCATCAAGCGGTGCGGCTTCATAGCTTACCAAAGTCGTACTAAAACATTTTGATAGATTTTTGAGCGCCGTGTGTAATGTTCTATATTTTCAATGGAACATATAAAATGTTGGTGTTGTCTACTTGAGCCATATTGCCATCATATTGCAGTCTATACGTATCTCTTATGTTTGACTGCCATCTACTGGTCACACTTATCATTACACCATGTACCCAATAAAATTGCTTCCAGGTCGGTTAGCAGAACCAGAATTATTCCGTACATTAGGCGCACCAGGTTATAAGGCGCACTGTCGAGTTATGAGGGAAAAAAAGGATTTTAAGTGCGCCTTATAGTCCTGAAAATACGGTACTTATATTTAGTCATTGACTTTATATAGTAATCTTTGTATAATTATATTTGGTCTATTACATTTTAAAAATGTTAAAACTGAAATTATTTCTAAGTTCGCAATCCTCGCCACCATGGCGGCAAATAAACTATGTTTCTTGCAAGTAGCATTATCACTGGAGGACAAGGAATCGCTAAACATGCTATACTACACACCGTAGCACCCACCTGGGCAATTATTTTGACTCGGAGGCCACATTGATAGAAAATAATGCATCTGAGGGGCCAGTGTGTGTTTATTATACTTGTATTTTATTGTTAAAATATTTATTATTAAAATTTAGCTGTAAAAATCTGCTGTATGCGTGCTTGGGTCTCTTTTTCAGGAACACTAATACAAAAACTTACTCAATGTCGGATAAAATGCTAAAAAATCTAATTGTGACAGGCCAACTTTTAAAAAAGGGGAATTTAATTTCACAGTTTTACACTGAACAAGACACCCAGAATGTACATAAAAATAAAGAATGTGGGAGTTAGAATATTAACTATGAACAATAAAACACTGAATATTAAAAACACATGCAAGTGTAAGCCATTGTTAGACTGTTGTTTATTTATTAATGGCTTTGATGGCAATGGAAATGAGTGATAATAATGATTTTTAATGACTTTTATATTGTATTCTTATTATTATTGATATTGTTGTTGATGTTATTCACTTTTGTTTGACCCTTTTGGATTTTATAAGCAACCTTTTAATTACTATGTCGCTTGCTATTTGAAGTTCTGCTGGGCTGGGAATGGTTTGGAATTGGAATTGTGTCATGTATTATTATTTGTTATTTTGTTGGACCGTTTGATATTCTGTGTGATTTTTGTAAACAAAATAGAGAGAGGAAAAAAAAAAGAACATATGAACGCCGCTAATCTTTTACTTCTCAGACCACATCGTCGATCGACATCTTTTACGATCACGCAAAATGCGACAAATACGGCGAAACATTAAGACAAAGGGTAAAAAACACCCACGATCTGATATGATATCACTGTTCTGCAGAAATCTGCTACCGTGTCAGTCCGTGTCTTGTGCTGGCTGCTATAAAAACAAACCCTTCCCACCCGAATTCCACTCAAAAGCACCGATTCCAACAATTGGAATTCTTTTTGATATTGGCGACTAAAGTTTCGATGTTATATGTTTAAAAATAATAATTTGGAGATTGAAAAGCTTAACGTTCCGTGGGCCGTAGGACGATACAGTAAGTGATTGCTAACCACTAACACTAATACTGACAGTCATGATACCACCTTAAGTATCAGTATACGGTCGATACTACAGTGATCGGATTGATATGTCTTATTATGACAAAGTAGTTTTTGTTGTTGTTTACAAACTCAGGAAATAAGTCCTGGGACACAGAAAGGCTTTATGGCAAAAACCAAAGGATTTAAATGGGAGCTAATAGTAGGAAACAAGTTAAATATTCACTTATCTGATTATAATTGGGATCAAAAATGGAATCATTCAATGAGCTTTAACAAGAGCATATCTGGACCAAATAAATTGCGTGATTAATCTGCTTTATACATTGTTTATTAGAGATGGGTATTGTTTACATTTGAACCAATATTAGTAACAAATAGTTGCAAAACATGCAAATGTTAGTGCCTTTGAATTTGCATGGAATTTTGTGACATCCATGTTGAACACGCAGGTACCGTAATTTCGGGACTCGAGGCTGCTACTTTTCATTTTCACGCTTTGTGGCACGTTGTGTAAATGGTAAATAAAAACAGAATACAATGATTTGCAAATCCTTTTCAACTTATATTCAATTGAATAGACTGCAAAGACAAGATACTTAATGTTCCAACTGGAAAACGTTGTTATTTTTTGCAAATATTAGCTCATTTGGAATTTGATGCCTGCAACATGTTTCAAAAAAGCTGGCACCAGTGGCAAAAAAGACTGAGGAATGCTCATCGAACACTTATTTGGAACATCCCACAGGTGAACAGGCTAATTGGAAACAGGTGGTTGCCATGATTGGGTATAAAAGCAGCTTCCATGAAATGCTCAGTCATTCACAAAAAAGGACGGGGCGAGGGTCACCACTTTGTGAACAAATGCGTGAGCAAATTGTCCAACAGTTTAAGAACAACATTTCTCAACCAGCTATTGCAAGGAATTTAGGGATTTCACCATCTACGGTCCGTAATATCATCAAAAGGTTCAGAGAATCTGGAGAAATCTTTTCATGTAAGCAATGATATTACGATAATATTGCATCAAAAAGGGACATCAGTGTGTAAAGGATATCACCACATAGGCTCAGGAACACTTCAGAAAACCACTGTCAGTAACTACAGCTTGTCGCTACATCTGTAAGTGAAAGTTAAAACTCTACAAAGCAAAGCGAAAGCCATTTATCAACAACACCCAGAAACAAGAATTCCACCTGAAAAGCTTCAAAAATTGGTCTCAGTTCCCAAACGTTTACTGAGTGTTGTTAAAAGGAAAGGTCATGTAACACAGTGGTAAAAAGGCCCCTATGCCAACTTTTTTGCAATGTGTTGATGCCATTAAATTCGAAGTTAATGATTATTTGCAAAAAAAAAAAAGAAGTTTCTCAGTTCAAACATTAAATATCTTGTCTTTGCAGTCTATTCAATTGAATATAAGTTGAAAAGGATTTGCAAATCATTGTATTCTGTTTTTATTTACGAATTACACAACGTGCCAACTTCACTGGTTTTGGGTTTTTTATAATAAAGTGACTCCAATACAGATATGCAAATTTGAATCAAAATATATTTGGGAAATTATTGTCAATCTATAGTCAGTCCTGAAAGTAAGTAAGCCTGCCTTAGAGAAATAGGTCTTTCTTTTGAATTTTTTTGTATGAATTCTTTGGAAGCATGCACTCACCCTCCTCTGACCACCCTGATGGAGATGGTCTCCTGCAGGTCCCAAGATGTAGCGTCCACAACATCGCTATGCAGCTCGATCCTCTGGCCACACAAGCCAGGCCGGTCGAAAATATACATCTGTGCAGGTGGCGCACAGAAATAAGAATGACTATTTTGCATAACCAGATCACAAAATGTACAAACATGTAGGATATCTCAGGATTACTGTGGGATAGGGTTGTCTCGATACCAATATTTTGGTACTGGTACCAAAATGTATTTTGACACTTTTCTAAATTAAGGGGACAACAAAAAATGGCATTATTGGCTTTATTTTAACAAAAAACCTTAGGGTACATTAAACATATGTTAATTATTGCAGTTAAGTCCTTAAATAAAATAGTGTACATACAAGACAACTTGTCTTTTATTAGTAAGTAAACAAACAAAGGCTCCTAATTTAGCTGCTGACATATGCAGTAACATATTGTGTCAATTATCTACCTATTATTTTGTCAACATTATAAAGGACAAGCTGTAAAAATGTATTATTAATCTACCGTATTTTCCGCACTATAAGGCGCACCTAAAAACCTCCAATTTTCTCAAAAGCTGACAGTGCGCCTTATAATCCGGTGCGCCTTATATATGGACCAATATTGAGCCACAACAGGTCTCGCAACTACGGGATGCATAACGTAAACGTAGCCTCTACTGTAGCGTCTATTCTATGCGCGCCTTATAATGCGGTGCGCCTTATATATATGAACAACGTTTTAAAATAGGCCATTCATTGAAGGTGCGCCTTATAATCCGGTGCGCCTTATAGTGCGGAAAATACGGTACTTGTTCATTTACTGTTAATATCTGCTTACTTTCTGTTTCAACATGTTGTATCTACACTTCTGTTAAAATTTAATAATCACTTATTCTTCTCTTCTTTGATACTTTACATTAGTTTTGGACAATACCACAAATGTAGGTATCGAATCGATACCAAGTAGTTACAGGATCATACATTGGTCATATTCAAGTTCTCATGTGTCCAGAGACATATTTACTGAGTTTTTGAATACAATATGAATTTTAAAAAAATATTGATGTAAACATAGTAGTATCGACTACATACACTCTTGTACTTGGTATCATTACAGTGGATGTCAGGTGGAGATCCACCCATGGCATTTGTTTACATTTTGACGCCGGTGAGCTACGGTGTGTAGTGAAGCATTTTGGCTTAAAAACTAAAGATAAAGGTGAAGTTATAACACTGAAACGCCCTCAGGAAGAGATGCTTTAAGACACGGCTAGCTGGCTAGCGGCTAAAGTCCAGCCGCAGTCTGCAGTGTTTTAGCTACTTCTAAATCACTAATCCTCGCCTCCATGGTGACAAATAAAGTAAGTTTCTTACAAGTATCATCCCTGCAGGACGAGGAATAGCTAAGCATGCTTCACTACACACCGTAGATCACCGGCGTCAAAATGTAAACAAGTACAAATCAAGTTCAGTAGCGTATCTAGTCGATACTACTATGATTACATCTATATTTTTTGGCATTACAACATCTTCTTTCATTTTTTTTTTATGTATATCGTGTTTATAAACTCAGGAAATACGTCCCTGGACACATGAGGACTTTGAATATGACCAATGTATGATCCTGTAACTACTTGGTATCGGATTGATACCCAAAATTGTTGTATCATCCAAAACTAATGTAAAGTATCAAACAACAGAAAAATAAGTGATTATTCCATTTTAACAGAAGTGTAGATAGAACATGTTAAAAGAGAGAGTAAGCAGATATTAACGGTAAATGAACAAGTAGATTAATAATTCATTTTCAACCACTTGTCCTTAATAATGTTGACAAAATAATAGAATGATAAATGACACAATATGTTACTGCATATGTCAGCAGCTAAATTAGGAGCCTTTGTTTGCTTACTAACTAATAAAAGACAAGTTGTCTTGTATGTTCACTATTTTATTTAAGGACAAACTTGCAATAAGAAACATATGTTTAACGTACCCTAAGATTTTTTGTTAAAACAAAGCCAATAATGCCATTTTTTGTGGTGCCCTTTATTTAGAAAAGTATCGAAAACTACTGAAAAGTATCAAAATAATTTTAGTACCGGTACCAAAATATTGGTATCGGGAAAACACTTCCTGAAGCGTGTGTTTGGTCTGGAGACTCACCTTTCCGGGTCGAGGGTTGAGCTTGCCATGTTCCTTTTCTTTGGTGAGCTGTGGACAAAACATATACCTCTATTAAAAGTCATGTTTTTGATCAGATTAATCACAGGGTTGCTATGGATGAATCTAAGTTGATGGTGTTCATTTTGCACAAGCAAAGAGACTCAAAAAAGGGAATACTTATGCACTTATTGTGTTAATTAAACACCTTTAACATTGTGTCCATTAGTGCTGCAGCTATCGATTATTTTGTTCAATTAATCATTCATATTCTCTTCATGTCATATTATGCTCCTTCCAGTGCTGTTTTTAGGTTAGAGTTTGTATCCAATCAGAATTGGGCTTGCTTATGTTGCCATGCTGTACCAAATCCGCCCGGGGCCTTCAGATTCAACAGATTTAAGTGAACGGGCACATACAGTTGATAGACAATTGCGATAACCAATCAGATCACGAGTTGTTGTCAGTAAGGCCTTCTAGCTGGCCTCACGTTGAACGGGATGTTTACTCATCCTGTGATTGGATACTCACCGGGACCGTTAGCGGATGAATTTGAGAACACATACAGTTGATAGACAGTTGCGATAGCCAATCAGATCACAAGTTGTTGACTGTAGCTTATCTCGGTAGCCTGATGTTAACGAGACTGTAATTGGATACTCACTTGTCATTCCAAAGTGAGTATCCATACACAAGTTGCATTTTAGCAGGAAGCGGGAAGTGTTGACCCACAAAGAAGGAGAACAAACGTTGATTAGGTGTCAGAAACATATTTGCAAGGCCATTTTCAAGAAGGATATTTAAAGAGAAACTACATGAGAGTGCGGGAATATGACCATATCACACCAACTCTCAAATCCCTTCACTGGCTTCCTGTTCCACTCAGGATTGAATTCAAAGTCTCCCTACTAACCCACCAGTGCCTCCATGGAAATGCCCCCCTCTACCTCAAAGAACTACTCACCCGCAAATCCTCCACACGACACCTCCGCTCCGGACAGGCTAACCTCCTCCAACTTCCGAGGACAAAGCTACGAACAATGGGAGACCTGGCTTTTTGCTCCGCCGCTCCCAGTCTGCGAAACGCTCTCCCTGACCACCTGAGGGTACCGCAGACTGTGGATGCTTTTAAAAAAGGCTTAAAAACCTTTCTTTTTAAAAAAGCCTTTTTTCTTTTTAGATATATGGATACTAATTTTAGCTATTTGGCTATTTTTTATTATCTTTTTATTTTTATTTTTTTTAATACACTGTAGCACTTTGAGGTTGTTTACTCAATGTAAAGTGCTTTTTACAAATACAATCTATTATTATTATTATTATTACATCTTGTGAGATGATGAAATGTGGAAATGCCCGCCATTTCCACTCGAATCAACCGACTACGAGGGGCTATACGACGTCGAATGGGTGCTACAAATTGTAGTTGAAATATTTTATTTCTTTATTTTTTTCACGTTTAATATGTTTGTTTTTTTTGCAATTTTAATTTTAGTTTTGGGCGTACATGCTAAGATATGTTTTAATTGCTGATGCAATTATTGATTTTTAAATGCGCCAGAAAATAACACGTTTTGCACACTGTTGATGTGCTTCAATGCGCTGTAGTGCGTAAATGTGTTCCTGTATAGTATTTCTCCAGCAATGGTCATGTGGTGACATAAATGATGGTATTTTGAGAGGTAATCAGTGAAATCGAACATCACTGAAGGCCTAGGTGGGAAACGCACAGCCCGCCACTGTAATCAAGTATTCGGAAAAACACACTTTATAGCATGTTTTAGTCAAACTTGTTGTAATAAACACTTCTTATGCATGCCATAACCTTCATTATTATCATTTGTTAAATGTAATTATTTTTGTAAACAAAGCTCCATCTCAGCACCGCTCTCATGTAGGCTCTATTGCAGCGGCCACGCGGGAACTCTGTCCGCATATTTAAAGTTCTGGGCACTCCATGCGGCCTGAGTTAATTAAACGAGTAATAGAATATAAATCCAAGCTTTTTTTTCTAAACAAATTAATCACAACAACTGCGATAGAAATGATTTCCAAACTGGAAAGTGGTACTTCTTCCTACTCCTTTTCGGACAGGTTGGCATGTGAAACTGTAGACATGTTCTAAAAATAACTATGTTGTTATTTCTTGTATTATTATTTTTATTGTATCAATAATTGTTGTGTTGTTTTGGGGTATTTTTTTTAATTATTTTTTTAACAAATATTTTGAATGCAATACAATACAATTGTAGTTCTATGATGGTCAATTAAACAAAGGATTCAAATGCATGGCTGCAAAAAGGCCACAATGTGGCACCGTGTTAATAATAATGACAATTATTACTCTTAATCCCTTCATCACAATGTAGACACGGGTATTTAATGGGCATTATAATCCTGATATTGACAATGTGTTGCATTGCTTTGCTGTTTTTTTATTAAGGTGTACCCAAACACAAGTACATATGTCACCCTGTTCAACAAGTTCTGAGGCATCAGTGGTTAGAGAGGACTTTTTATTTATTTTTTTGCACCACAGAGAGCATACTTTCATCTCTACCTGCTTAACCTGATACGTTGCAACTGATAACGAGCGTGTTCCCGCGCAGGACCCTGAAACAACAACTAATGAATGAAGCCATTGTGCATTCCACTGTTTACATGTGGTCTCTGATAGCTATGGAATGTTTGGAAGTGGTTTTGCGTTAACACC
>NC_084750.1:21729103-21751603 GCF_033978785.1 Entelurus aequoreus | reverse complement strand
CATCAAAGATGGACTGATACAAAGTGGAAAAGTGTTCTGCGGTCTGACGAGTCCACATTTCAAATTGTTTTTGGAAACTGTGGACGTCGTGTCCTCCGGACCAAAGAGGAAAAGAACCATCCGGATTGTTATAGGCGCAAAGTTGAAAAGCCAGCATCTGTGATGGTATGGGGGTGTATTAGTGCCCAAGACATGGGTAACTTACACATCTGTGAAGGCACCATCAATGCTGAAAGGTACATACAGGTTTTGGAGCAACATATGTTGCCATCCAAGCAACGTTACAATGGACGCCCCTGCTTATTTCAGCAAGACAATGCCAAGCCACGTGTTACATCAACGTGGCTTCATAGTAAAAGAGTGCGGGTACTAGACTGGCCTGCCTGTAGTCCAGACCTGTCTCCCATTGAAAATGTGTGGTGCATTATAAAGCCTAAAATACCACAACGGAGACCCCCGGACTGTTGAACAACTCAAGCTGTACATCAAGCAAGAATGGGAAAGAATTCCACCTGAGAAGCTTAAAAAATGTGTCTCCTCAGTTCCCAAATGTTTACTGAGTGTTGTTAAAAGGAAAGGCCATGTAACACAGTGGTGAACATGCCCTTTCCCAACTACTTTGGCACGTGTTGCAGCCATGAAACTCTAAGTTAATTATTATTTGGCAAAAAAAAATAAAGTTTATGAGTTTGAACATCAAATATCTTGTCTTTGTAGTGCATTCAATTGAATATGGGTTGAAAAGGATTTGCAAATCATTGTATTCCGTTTATATTTACATCTAACACAATTTCCCAACTCATATGGAAACGGGGTTTGTATTTTTTTTTTTTTTTTACAGCCTAAGTGCACTAGTGAGCCACGGATGAGGAGATGCTGCTCCGTCATTGATTGAAGTAAAGTGTGAATGTCATTAAAACAGTTAGCTCCACCTTTTGACACTTCTTCCACTCCCGTCCTTGCACGCTACACCGCTACAACAAAGATGACGGGGAGAAGACGATGACAAAGGTGAGCCACGTAAATAAGACCGCCCACAAAGAAATGCTTCAAATTTTTTGAAAAAAATCATAATATGACTCCCTTTATGCGCCTTATAATCCGGTGCGCCTTTTGTATGAAAAAACACCTGAATACACCCGCTCATAGGCAGTGCGCCTTATAATCCGGTGCGCCTTATGGTCCAGAAAATACGGTATAGATTCCCCTGGAATCGATTAAGAACCGGTACAAATAAAAATCGCGATTAATTTGGGTTTTTTTTGACACCCCTACCATTTTGGGCAGAAGAATTTGAAGAAGAAGAAGTAATACAAACTAAGGTCAACAATAACAAACTTAAGTTACGCCGTGAAAATGGAATAAGAAAAGACAATTTGCATATTAAAAATGGATAAAATAGGTACAGTATTAAGGAGACGCAGCTGTACCTTAAGTGTAACATCAATTAAGAACCGGTACAAATAAAAATCACGATTAATTTGTTTTTTTTTGACACCCCTACCATTTTGGGCAGAAGAATTTGAAGAAGTAATACAAACTAAGGTCAACAATAACAAACTTAAGTTACGCCGTGAAAATGGAATAAGAAAAGACAATTTGCATATTAAAAATGGATAAAATAGGTACAGTATTAAGGAGACGCAGCTGTACCTTAACGTCGACTACTATGTTGCCTCACTCTGAGAGATGTTTGCTCCCAGTATGGAATGTGCAACTTCAGCATTCAGCAAATGAATGAACAAACTGAATGAAAAATCACCGGCCGGAATGGGAGCTCATCTCGTTGCCAGATGTCTTGCCTGTCAAGTCAAATATTAACTGGAGCAAAGACAAATACAGAAGGTAAGGCGCGGCCCGGCCTGTCTGACATAGACGGATAGCTGCGATGGGTGGGGAGCGCGGTGAGAACATTACGGCGAGAAAAGACGGCGGCAGAAGTTGCGTGTCCTCATGCCAGTTGTGCTGCTGATGGTTTGAGTGAGGATGAAGCCATAAAACCCGTCCTGGTTCACACCTGCACTTTTGACTCAATCACTACAAGAAATAATCAATCCAATTCTTTGCATAAAACACAAATATTTACCACTAGTTTGAAGCCCTTCTATCATGTCCTTGTCTAAGATGCGGCTGTTGTTTGTATAAACCGTTCAAACACGGCTATAAAAGCTTTAGAGCACCGGTGTCAAACTCAAGGCCCGGGGGCCAAATCTGGCCCGCCACATTATTTTATGTGGCCCGCGAAAGCCTGGAAATAATATGCGTTAATAAAATGCTTAATCTTTTCCTGTTAAATATATTTGTTTTCTTTCCCTTTTGACATTAAAAATAATGTACTGCAAGCAATTGCATATCTTTTAAAATTCAATATTATCAAAATCAAAATATGACATCATCTAGTATTCCAAAAATAAAAATAAATACTGTACTTAATTATCTGCTTGACTTATGATTTCAAAACAAATTATCAATCAAATGGTGGACTGCAAAATTGACAATAGATTTTACGTAGTTTTCTTTTTACCGTAAAATTTAACTTTGGTACTGTTTTTTTCCATATACAGTAAGGCACTAAAACATTAAAAAAACTAACACAAAAACCCCATTAAAACAAGATTTTACGGTAAAAAAACAAAAAACTGTCAACTCTATTGCTTGAATTTTACTGCTAAAAACAGTGGTATTGTTTCTCCATTCCATTCATTCCATTTTTATATGCTGTAAACTGCTTTAACTGTAAAATTCTGGTGACTGAGCTGCCAGTTTTTAAAGTAAAAAAAATAAAAAAAATTGCAGCTTATGTAAAAAAATATATTGTTAATGTATTATATAAAGGACTGCAACAACTAATCGATTAAATCGCTTATAAAAATAGTTGGCGATTAATTTAGTCATCGATTCGTTGGATCTATGCTATGCGCATGCGCAGAGGCAACTTATTTTATTTATTTATTTTTTTCTTATAAACCCTTATTTATAAACTGCAACATTTACAAACAGCTGAGAAACAATAATAAAAATAAGTATGGTGCCAGTATGCAGTTTTTTTTCCCAATAAAATACTGGAAAGGATAGAAATGTAGTTTGTCTCTTTTATCCGATTATTAATCGATTAATCGAAGTAATAATCGACAGATTAATCGATAATCAAATTAGTTGTTAGTTGCAGCCCTACTCACAAGTATAAAACTGCTTTTTTAAAGTAATAATTCCTTATTTCAAGCATGAAAAAAAAAAATCATGACTTAGACACAATTGTGTCTCATAATTAAAACAGATGACAGCCAAATGGACTTTGCTGTTTTATTTTCAATGAAACAATAGAAAACACGTACTCATATAGTAGTACAGTTGGCACAGTACAGTAAACTGACAGTTAATATTTAAACATTTAACATTTCAAACTATTTTGAACAGAAATAGTACACGCACATTCAGATTAATTCTTCAAAATTACAATTAACATTTTTGTATATATGCGCACTAATTGACTGAAAGAGCACGCACTTGGCGCGATGATGTCATGTTGTCGATGGGAAAATGCCTTTTTAGACAATATGATTTGCCTGAGCGGCTAGTAGACCCCGAGAGTAACAAGCGGTTGCCTTGTTGCCTTTCCATTAAGAACAATAAACTCATTTTTAGTATAAGTTTGCTGGTTTCAAGAAATGTAATGCCGAGCGCATATCATTATGTCAAGATAATGGCACTAGCATTTACTCCATTTAAGAATATTTTTCAACATATTGAGCAAAAAGGTCTCTTTTTTTTCTACTAAGAAAAGTGCACTTGTTATTAGTGAGAATATTCTTATTTTAAGGTATTTTTAGCTTCATTGAAGTTAGCTAATTTTAATAGTTTTGGAAAGTCTTCACAAGCCAAATTTTCTTGTTCTATTGGCAGATAATTTTGCTTACCGGTAGTTCCAATAAAATACCCCTCATTTTTGTATTTTTTTTTCTTGTTTTTGAACACTGCCTTTTTGCAGTGTGTTGTTTGTACAAACCGTTTAAACACGGCTATAAAAACTTTAGAGTATTACTTGCAACATTTGTGACACTCCTTTTGTGCGGAGGCGTATTAAAAAAAGCCAGATCGGAGTATCTGGTTCTACCGCTTGCAGGTTTCCCAACACTTTCCTTCAGAAACATCCCATCGTCATTGCGCTCGGAATAGCAAGTGCCATTTGCTAAAACTGTTAAAACATGCCCCGGAGTCTTAACAGGAGACTTCACACAGATGTGCCAATGATAAGTATGATTTAGAGGGGTGTTTAAAACAGTTAACCAAAAAAAAATGGGACGCTTGCATGCAAGAGCTCTTGCAAGTCTTAACGTGTCCCGTTTTAATGCAATTTCGTGACGCTAATCAGTTTAACAAGCAGTATAGCGTTTTGACATGATACTTAACATCCTGAGATGTATCGTCCTTGGCAGCTGACCTTTGTTTTACGCCAAGAGTCACGCATTTCAGGGACTTTTTTGTAACTGAGCTACTGTGTGGAACAATTTCTCTTGTGGATCATTAAAGTTTGTCTAAGTCTAAGAAAAATATCCCTGTATGCCTGTTTGGGGGTGTAGGGATTGTGTTTTTGTTGTGTTCTTGGTCCATGCATTGTGCATTCGTATGTGTATTATTTTCTATAATTGTGTTTTTTTCTGAAGTGGCAGCTGATTGCATCAGCTCTGTGCTCTCTTAATGTCTTTCGTAGCCTTTACATTATTTAATGTTTCCCTTTTGTTTTCATGTGTTTTGTGGGACTTTTTGTGTCTGCACTGCAACCACACAATTTCGGCATTGTGGAATAAATAAGGTCTATCCTGTCCCATGTCTACCGCAGAGGACGTCATTGTATTGCCTGAGCCCTGACGAAGCTTGGGTGTTACTGGAATGTGAGCTTAGTGGTTTGCCTAAGTTGGCCGAGTATTCAAATGAGCAAGACTTAGAGCAGGGGTCACCAACGCGGTGCCCGTAAGGACCAGATGAGTAGCCCGCTGGCCTGTTCTTAAAAATAGCTCAAATAGCAGCACTTACCAGTGAGCTGCCTCTATTTTTAAAATTGTATTTATTTACTAGAAAGCTGGTCTCGCTTTGCTCTACATTTTTAATTCTAAGAGAGACAAAACTCAAATAGAATTTGAAAATCCAAGAAAATATTTTAAAGACTTGGTCTTCACTTGTTTAAATAAATGCATTATTTTTTTTCCTTTGCTTCTTATAACTTTCAGAAAGACAGTTTTAGAGAAAAAATACAACCTTAAAAATTATTTTAGGATTTTTAAACACATATACCTTTTTACCTTTTAAATTCCTTCCTCTTCTTTCCTGACAATTTAAATCAATGTTCAAATAAATGTATTGTTTTTATTGTAAAGAATAATAAATACATTTTAATTTAATTCTTCATTTTAGCTTCTGTTTTTTCGACGAAGAATATTTGTGAAATATTTCTTCAAACTTATTATGATTAAAATTCCAAAAAAATATTCTGGCAAATCTAGAAAATCTGTAGAATCAAATTTAAATCTTATTTCAAAGTCTTTTGAATTTCTTTTAACATTTTTGTTCTAGAAAATCTAGAAGAAATAATGATTTGTCTTTGTTATAAATATAGCTTGGTCCAATTTGTTATATATTCTAACAAAGTGTAGATTGGATTTTAACCTATTTAAAACATGTCATAAAAATTCTAAAATTAATCTTAATCAGGAAAAATTACTAATGATGTTCCATAAAAAGATTCGAATTAGCTAGTTTTTCTCCTTTTTTTCGGTTGAATTTTGAATTTTAAAGAGTCGAAATTGAAAATAAACTGTTTCAAAATGTAATTGTCATTTTTTCCGTGTTTTCTCCTCTTTTAAACCGTTCAATTAAGTGTAAATATCATTAATTATTAATAATAACAGAGTTAAAGGTAAATTGAGCAAATTGGCTATTTCTGGCAATTTATTTAAGTGTGTATCAAACTGGTAGCCCTTCGCATTAATCAGTACCCAAGAAGTAGCTCTTTGTTTCAAAAAGGTTGGTGACCCCTGACTTAGAGAAAGCATGCTCTGAGAGATGATTAGTGGACCCCCTCTGCCGACTGCTGTCCGAGGGCCCGATGTTTCAATCATTGTAGGTTGATTAGAGAAGGAATCTGGATTATCTCTACGATTGGTATGCTCGTTTGATGAATGATGGTAATACTCACATAGGCATCTGGGAAGGCTCTGTATTTTACGTGCCTCTCTGGCTCAGGTGCCTGGACTTGAGACCCCCTGGACAGGTTGTTTTGGGTCGGCAAGTTCTTCTGGGTGCCCACTGGGATGGAATCCTGACTGAAGCTCCTCTGCAGAGTAGGGGTGCTCAGTACATGGGTGCTCAGTGCATGGGTGCTCAGTGCATGGGTGCCCAGTGCATGGGTGCTCAGTGCATGGGTGCCCAGTGCATGGGTGCTCAGTGCATGGGTGCTCAGTGCCTGGGTGCCCAGTGCATTGGGTCCCATCCCCTGACCCAAAGTCTGCCCAAACTTAGATACGGAGGACTCTGTGGTGGGGAACAACCTGTGATGTTCCAAGGAAGTGGAGGGGCTGATGAGGCTGCTGGAAGGTGGCGTGGTGCTGCTTTGCAGCGATGGCCGACCCAAGCGACTGCTGAGGTCATCAGCTCCAGCCGAGAAGCCTGACGAGGGTGTGGAGCTCATGAGGAAAGATACGCGTTCAAAGCGAGAACCCGGTGAGTCTGTTGTGGTGTTGACTTCACTGAGCTCCTTAAGTAGACTGGACGAGCCAAAACTTGGCATGGAACCGGTGCGGGCCACTGGTTGATGGACTTTGCCGTTTTCCTGTTGGTGATCCATAGAGGAAGAGCGGTAATTGGCGAAGATGACGCTGGTGTCCAGGCGAGAGCCTGCAGATTGTCCGTTGGAATCGTCGGAAGTGTTGGAGGATTGCCTCATGACAACACTTCTGGTGGCTGATGCTCGGTTGGGGCTGATGGGCGCGGCTCTCGTCCCAGGCAGATCCTGTTGATACAAAAACTTGGTCAGAGTTGAGCCTTTGAAATAGCTAAAGTTAACCTAAAAACATGTTTTCTTAATTTCTCTCAAGCTGCTGTGCCCCTACTGAAGTCATCTGGCACAGCCTAGGGTAGGCATGCCTCACACTTTAGGGGTCTCTCATTCAATTTGAAGATAGAGTCGGGGTGAGCACAATGATTCACGTTTTAACCACTAGACTACACTTGTTAACTACTTCTACCAGCAGCTATATGGACTCTTGAGTTATGATAGGCCTTATCATTATGAATGTAAAAAAATAATGTAAACATATCATATTTTGACACTGTTGAGATGCTGTGGAGTCACTTTGGCTTGCTTACAGAAAGTTGCTTTTTGTGTTGCCCAACGTGTGTTTGTTGTGCTGTAATTTTGGGGTCTGCACTATTGTTAGTGTTCTTTCTAGTAGGATTCAAGAATGAGATAATATATTTGGTTGTTAGCCACCCAGGATGCATGGGGCACTATTAAGGCTGGAAAGATGCTCCCACGCCATGTAGCTTGCGTGATTGACGCCGGCTGGCTCCTCCCCCTCTGGAGCATATTTCAGCCTTTACACTGAACTATGAAAGTAGGAAAAGGACCACAAGATATGGGCCTGCCATCAACAAAATATGGGTCAGCGGTCAACAAACTATGGGCCTGCGATCAACAAAATATGGGCTTTCGGGCCACACATTATGAGCCGGCGGACCACAAATTATGGGCCTGCAGTGGGGCACAAAATATGGGCCAGTGGTCAACAAACTATGGGCCTGCAGTCAAGAAAATATGGGCCTGCGGACCCCCACACATGAGCCGGCGGACCACAAATTATGGGCCTGTGGAGGGGGAACACAAAATATGGGTCAGCGGTCAACAAAATATGGGCCTGCGAGCCACACAAATTACGAGCCTGTGGGCCACAAATTATGGGCCTGTGGGCCCCAAATTATGGGCCTGCAGGCCCAAATAATGGGCCTGTGGACCCAAATAATGGGCCTGTGGAGTATGGGTCAGTGGTCAGCAAACTATGGGCCTGCAGTCAAGAAAATATGGGCCTGCGGGCAACACATTATGAGCCGGCGGACCACAAATTATGGGTTTGTGGAGGGGGAACACAAAATATGGGTCAGCGGTCAACAAAATATGGGCCTGCGAGCCACATAAATTACGAGCCTGTGGGCCACAAATTATGGGCCTGTGGACCCCAAATTATGGGCCTGTGGACCCCCAAATTATGGGCCTGTGGAGTATGGGTCAGTGGTCAACAAACTATGGGCCTGTAGTCAAGAAAATATGGGCCTGCGGGCCACACATTAAGAGCCGGCGGACCACAAATTATGGGTTTGTGGAGGGGGAACACAAAATATGGGTCAGCGGTCAACAAAATATGGGCCTGCGAGCCACATAAATTACGGGCCTGTGGGCCCCAAATTATGGGCCTGTGGACCCCAAATTATGGGCCTGTGGAGGGGGAACACAAAATATGGGTCAGCGGTCAACAAAATATGGGCCTGCGAGCCACATAAATTATGAGCCTGTGGGCCACAAATTATGGGCCTGCAGTCCACAAAATATTGGCCGGTAACCACAAAATATGGGCCTGTAAGGGGCTCACAGGCCACTATTTGAGACTCCTGGTTTAAAGAGATCATATATAAAAATACAGAAATTTGGTTAATTCCATTTTAACTGTCACTGAGACTTTGAGTTGACTTGTTGTCAACTTGTGCTGCCGGTTCTGACTAAAGGAAGTGCACCTATTATGCCCAAAGCTAATTTTCTGTTGATAGAGCAAAGAGAAGAAAATTCAAATGTAATACCTTCTTCATTAACTCCATTGGTGATCGTGTGTCTCTAGTGGAGCTTTTCTTCAGGCCCAGGTTAGGAGGTAGAGTGTAAATTCCATTGAGGGCCTCAGCAGTTGTGCCGGCCTGCATCTTATTCGTGGGACTGGAGACGTCAGAGGTGACGGGGCTGGGGACCTCTTCGCCAATCGGGGGCAGAGCGGAATGGAGGACCGGCGGCGGTCCCCGCATACTCATGCCCCTCGGCCTCAGCTGGGGCCCCATGCTCTTCAGCGTGTCCTTCAGGGTCTCCATGTCGTACTGGTGGGATGCGTCTGTGTCGGGGGAGGCCGGGGGCGTGTAGGAGGCCGCCGGGTCGTCGAGCTCCACGAGCGTGGCCTTAAAGACTCCAGTAAAACAGGATGCGTCTGGGTCGTCTGCAGAGAAGCCAAAAACAGAAAGCGAGTGTGAGTCCCTGCATGATTAATTCTCTCTGCCTCTCCCTCCCACTGTTTCTTTCTTTCACCTGCAGCTGCAGAAGACTCCTCCCGTCTCAAAGAGCTCCGCCCCCAGTCACCTTCCGGCTCTCTGGCCAGCTCGCTCTGAGTTTTGCTGCCAGTGTAGCTGTATGACGTGGCCTCAGGGAAGACAGAGGAGGAGTAGATGCTGGAGGAGGTGTCAGACAGTCTGTATTTCAGAGTGTCAAATGGTTCTTCTCTTTTAGATGCATATCTGGAGGCACTATCAGTTGAATTCTTCCAGTCATACTCTGAGCCAAGACTTGTCCCATTTGACTCTGCTCTGTTGAAGTCCACACTACCCTGTGTGGCGGCATTGCCAGTCTCACGCACCAGGGATACTTTACGGATTCCGTAACGAGATTCGTTAAGTTGATCTGGAGGCACATTTCTCATGGAGAGTGTGGTGCTCAGGCTGCTGTAGCCTGTATTCATTTTGTCATCGGATTCTTGGTCGGCGTTTGTCTTGGGTTCTTCGGAAGTAGAGGTTTCCGAGGCGGCTGCGAGGCACCTGGAGAAACAAGTTGAAAATGAAAAGGTCTTTAATTGTTGTATTAATTATTTTAATGACGGTATGTGACACATGCTCCAATGTGCTGGGTGTGGTGATTATAAAATGCCAACACAAGAACTGAACACTTCTTGAAAATGGAACAGCTTGCTGATGGATAGACCATGTTCCCTCGATTGTCGCGGGGGCTTTGTTTCGGAACCCCCGGTGGTAGATGAATTTCCGTGAAGTAGGAACACCACAGTGTTTCCCACAAATTTATTTATTTGTGGCAGCCCGCCACAAAAGAATTACGTCCGCCACAAATACAAAAAAAAAAAAAAAAAAAAAAAAAAAAATATTTTAAAATAAATAATAAAAAATCTTTTTTTTTTTTTTTTTTTTTTTTTTGGTCCTGTCCAGCTTCTCAGGCAAATCATATAGTAGATGTAGATGCCCATATCGGCTGTTAAAATTTACTTTACAAAAGAGAAGTGTAGGATACTTCTCTTGTTGCCTGATTTGTATTTGACTTTATTAAATGTATTTATGTTATCATTTGGTGCAGCCGGGCCGGAGCAGGAGGGGATAGAAAGAGAGGAAAAAAGAAGACAGAGGGGGACATTGTGGGGACAAGAGGGGGATTAGACAGAGAGACAAAAACAACACTAGCAAACACAACAACAACAACAACAGAGCAACATCAGCAAATACGACATGTACAAATATGATGGTAAAAGTAATAGCAAATAAGCAGTTAGCGAAAATAAAACATAATACAGAAATGACAATGAGCATTATTACACTACAAATGGAGCAATACAAATACCAATAGAAATAGCGCTATTGATAATGAACAATACCAATACTTTACCTTTATTATCAACAATACAGTTGTTCAAATGCAACAATACATATACCTGTACGTAATGATAACTTGAGATACGAAAGAATGCAGAAAAATGGAGGGGAAGAAAGAGAAGCAACCTACATTAACCTTGTAGATTGTTATAGTAATAATAGGTTAAGCTTCGTCAGTGAGCTCTTTGCTCAGTGGATCAGATGTTTGATGAAGCTCTGTGTCTATCTACCACCACTACTGTTTTCTGTTTATTTGTTACTGACTGTGGCAGGACACCTCTGCCTCTGTTTCACTTTATGTTGCTGGTAAATAATATGGTTGTAGTAGTAGGCTAAAGTTAAATTATTTAGTATGCACTAATTAAAGGGGCAGAGCTTTAAGAGACATTTTAGCTCTTATATCTTATAAGATATATTTTTTGTAAGAACCACAATTAATAAATATATTTCAGTGAATTACTTATTGTTCAAATCTGTATATAAATATGTACATAAAGTGTTGTAATTATATTGTAAAATGGATGGATGGATGGATGGATGGACGTTTAAAACAAAACTGTTATTATTAATTAGTAAGTATACATTTTTTGAGCCTTTTTAGAGAAAATCATATCATTGTAGTAAATTATGCAAATTACTCGATGATGTCATGGTGACCACGCCCATAGCCACGCCCCCACCGCCACAGGTATCTTGGCAGTTTATGGGAAACACTGCACCATCTATTTTTTTATATGAATATTACCTGTATATGCCCGCACATTTATAAACACTCCTTATGTGCTCTAATATGGGTTTGTACATCGGACATCCATAGGAATCAGGTCTTACATTTCCAATTCTCCCGGAACCGTCCTAATTTTGAGAAGTTGACTCCTATTTTCAATGCTCAGTCCACCAACCGGAAGAAATAGCTGCCACAGAGGTGGCTGAAAAAGCTAACTACTAATAACAATAACAAAAAATAAACTACATTTCTTAAAAGTATTATCACTGGGGAATGAGGGTAACCATGTTACACACAGAGGAAGAGCAAGCACACTCAAGCAAGCTAATTGCTAAGCTTGCCGCTAACTTAGCTTGAACACAAGAAATAAATGCTTAGTAATCTCTAAGAATTGTAGACGGAACCGTGTTACAGCAGAAAGTAAACATCTATTAACAGGACAAAGCAAGTAAATTAGAGTCTAGACCAGGGGTCAGCAACCCGCGGCTCTAGAGCCGCATGCGGCTCTTTAGCACCACCCTAGTGGCTCCCTGGACCTCTTTCAGAGATGTGTGAAAATGGAAAAGGTGAAGAAAGAAAATATATTTTTTGTTTTAATATATTTTCTGTAGGAGAACAAACATGACACAAACCTTCCTAATTGTTAGAAATCCCACTGTTTATGTTATACATGCTTCACTGATGAGAGTATTTGGCAAAAACCGTTCTGTCCTACTAATTTCAGCGTTCCTTGAACTCATCGTAGTTTGTTTGCATGTACAACTTTCTCCGACACTGCAACAAAAAGACATGTTTTTTTGCCACTCCTTCTTTGTCTCATTTTGTCCACCAAACGTTTTATGCTGTGCGTGAATGCACAAAGGTGAGCTTTGTTGATGTTGTTGATTTGCTGGAGTGCTTATCAGGCATATTTGGTGAATCCATGACTGCAAGATAATCAATGCTAACATGCTATTTAGGCTAGCTGTATGTACATAGTGCATCATTATGCCTCGTTTGGAGATATATTTGAGCTCGTTTAATTTCCTTTACTTATTTTCCCTGTATTTAATTTATATTTGCATGTCTCATGACACATTATCTGTATGTAATGAGGCTGCATTTGTCATAGTTGTTTGTGTGCCATGTTGTTCCAGACCACAGCAAACGTTACCCAGCTTGCAAAGATTGTAATGAATCCATTAGAAGAAGACAGCCTGCCGTTTCCTTTTAACTTGGACTCACACATCTATACCTTTGGTAATTCTGAGCCTGTAATTACCAGAAGTTATCTCATCCTGTGAGAAGCCTCCATTTTACTAATGATTTCCAATGTTGCAAAAATGTGTAGGATAGAAATTAAAATACAACATTTCTGTCAACGAAGATTTGCGTCAGCCTTCGATAGTAGGCTAATATAGCTAATATAGAAACTTACATCATGTGATGCCTTCATTATAACACTTATACAAGGCTTTTAGTTTTTTGCGGCTCCAGACAGATATTATTTTTATATTTTTGGTCCAATATGGCTCTTTCAACATTTTGGGTTGCCAACCCCTGGTCTAGACTATGGCTATTCAATCAAGTTGTTTTTGGGGCTACACTTCCGGAAAACTATGGACCGAGGTGCCGGACTACTCCCTTCACGACTAGCCTTATTTTATATACCGGTATGTACACTACCGTTCAAAAGTTTGGGGTCACCCAAACAATTTTGTGGAATATCCTTCATTTCTAAGAACAAGAATAGACTGTCGCGTTTCAGATGAAAGTTCTCTTTTTCTGGCCACTTTGAGCGTTTAATTGACCCCACAAATGTGATGCTCCAGAAACTCAATCTGCTCAAAGGAAGGTCAGTTTTGTAGCTTCTGTAACGAGCTAAACTGTTTTCAGATGTGTGAACATGATTGCACAAGGGTTTTCTAATCATCAAATAGCCTTCTGAGCCAATGAGCAAACACATTGTACCATTAGAACACTGGAGTGATAGTTGCTGGAAATGGGCCTCTATACACCTATGTAGATATTGCACCAAAAACCAGACATTTGCAGCTAGAATAGTCATTTACCACATTAGCAATGTATAGAGTGTATTTCTTTAAAGTTAAGACTAGTTTAAAGTTATCTTCATTGAAAAATAAGGACATTTTAATGTGACCCCAAACTTTTGAACGGTAGTGTATATAAACATTTGATTTTGGTGTATTTATTTTTGTCAAAGTTGCAGGAGCACTAATGCTGTTTTAAGGAAAAGATCATCTCTATGAGAGCACTCATAGAAGTAGTATTTTTAAGAATCTGGTGCAAAAGTGTGAATCTCTGTATTTTTTTTAAACCAAACTCACAGGCCAAATGATGCAAAAGAGAGGACCTAAAATGCAACCTTGAGGAACACCACTGGTATAACTAAAAACGTTGAACAAACGACTACTGACTGCATCATCAGCAACCCCTCAGTATGTAAATCACAAGTTTGAACCCCAGGTTTCTATGTTTGCTAGCAGGTTTAAAAGGTTAAAGCAAGGATCTACCTATGTGTTTACAGTGGTCCCAAATTCCCTTTAAAAATCAGGAGAACTCTTGTGTTTTTAGGAATTTGCAGCAGAAATGTTTGTCTCACAAATTAGGAACTGATATATACAGATGGTATCACTTACCCGCGGGGCGCCAAATGAATAGCTCTGGTCTGGACAGAGGGTAATGTAACAACTAGTGTTGGGCTGCTTTGTTGCCGTTTCGCGGCCAGCATTATAAATCGGCAGTGTTGATACCAAGGGTAGTATCAGGATATGATCGATACTTGAGTGATTATGAATTTTTTGTTAATGTTTATAAACTCAGGAAAAATGACACCACAACTCTCGACGGTAAAAAAAACTAAGGTTTTCAACGATTAAAGGATTATAGTTTTTGTTTAGTTATCGTGTAGTGTTGAGTGTGTTCTGCTCAAAATATGTATATAATAAAAGGACGGCCTAGTCCAGGGGTCGGCAACCCAAAATTTTGAAAGAGCCATACTGGACCAAAAATTAAAAAAAAATTTGTCTGGAGCTGCAAAAAATTTAAAGCCTTATAAAAGTGTTATAATGAAGGCAACATATGATGTAAGTGTCTATACAGTATTAGCTATAATAGCGTACTATTAAAATGACCATGTGTTGCAGGCTGATAAAAATCTTTGTTGACAGAAATGTTGACATTTTATATTTATTTTACACATTTTTACAACATTAGAAAACATTACTAAAACAGAGGCTTTTCAAAGGGTGAGATAACTCCTGGAAAAGACTGGCTTAGAATGGCCAAAGTCAAAGAAGTGTGTGTTCAAGTTGAAGGAAACTGAAACTGCAAATAAAATGAGCTCAAATATACCTAAAATATGAGGCATAATGATGCAATATGTACATACAGCTAGCATAAATAGCATGTTAGCATCGATTAGCTTGCAGTCATGCAGTGACCAAATATGCCGGATTCACAGCATAAAAAGTTTGATGGACAAATAGAGACAAAGAAGGAGTGGCATAAAACACGTCTTTCTGTGGCAGCATCAAGGAAAGCTGTACATGTAAACCAACTATGGTGCGTTCAAGGACTTCCGAAATTAGTGGGACAAAATGGCGCGCGCCAAATACTCTCATCAGTAAAGCGTGTTTAATGTAAACAGTGGGATTTCTAACAATTAGGAAAGTTTGTGTCATGTTAGTCCTCCTACAAAAACCATATTAAAACAAAATATATATTTTTTCCTCATCTTTTTCCATTTTCAGCATAATGCATAGCGCTAAATGGTTGACTGAATAATTGTGTGAGTGAGCTTGATTTAAAATTGTGAACAATTTCATTGGTCCACCTTGACCCTTTCAACAATTTCTTTGGTCTGGTGTGGTGAGGCTGAATTTATTGCCAGTATGTGACACTTGTGAACCCGGACAAATCCGTAAATTAGCCGCAGCATTGTATAGAGCGCTAGGGTCAAAGCTTGAGGGGGAAAAAAGAGCCGATTAACAATGCTCAACCCTACTCTTGAAACACTTCATACACTCCCTGATATCGAAGTACATGTCAAACTACTTCCATAACGTAAATGACCGCCATAACCACAACACCAGGGGGAGCTCCACTAACCACGTTAAACCCAGATTCCGATCTAACAAAGGTCTTAACTCATTCTCCTTCTATGCCACATCAATATGGAATGCGCTCCCAACAGGTGTAAAAGTAAGTGCATCTCTACCTTCCTTCAAAACCGCACTAAAACAACACCTCCAGGCAACTACAACCTTAGACTAACACCCTCCCCCCACCACATCCCACCTCCCCGGATTGTAAATAGTCAAATGTATATACTTGTTCTTATGCTTTCTGAGCTCACTATGTTCACTGCTCGCTGTACATATCCTACCAAGTCAGACCTACACTGTTTCAATGTCCATTTCTCAGATTATATAATTGTTGATGACTGAAGTGCTGATATCAACCAAACCTAACCCCCCACCTCCACATCCCACCCCCCGGATTGTAAATATTGTAAATAATTCAATGTACACTACCGTTCAAAAGTTTGGGGTCACATTGAAATGTCCTTATTTTTGAAGGAAAAGCACTGTACTTTTCAATGAAGATAACTTTAAACTAGTCTTAACTTTAAAGAAATACACTCTATACATTGCTAATGTGGTAAATGACTATTCTAGCTGCAAATGTCTGGTTTTTGGTGCAATATCTACATAGGTGTATAGAGGCCCATTTCCAGCAACTATCACTCCAGTGTTCTAATGGTACAATGGGTTTGCTCATTGGCTCAGAAGGCTAATTGATGATTAGAAAACCCTTGTGCAATCATGTTCACACATCTGAAAACACTTTAGCTCGTTACAGAAGCTACAAAACTGACCTTCCTTTGAGCAGATTGAGTTTCTGGAGCATCACATTTGTGGGGTCAATTAAACGCTCAAAATGGCCAGAAAAAGAGAACTTTCATCTGAAACTCGACAGTCTATTCTTGTTCTTAGAAATGAAGGCTATTCCACAAAATTGTTTGGGTGACCCCAAACTTTTGAACGGTAGTGTATATACTTTGATGATTAACTTGTGTGATGACTGTATTATGCTGATAGTATATATTTGTACCATGAATTGATTAACGTGGACCCCGACTTAAACAAGTTGAAAAACTTATTCGGGTGTTACCATTTAGTGGTGAATTGTACGAAATATGTAGTGTACTGTGCAATCTACTAATAAAAGTCTCAATCAATCAATCAAAAACTGACTTTTTAAAATTAAACTTCAATGTGTACTCAGTTCTAAATGAGGTCAATGGTACTTTAAAATCCACAATGCACTGGGACCGCAGTTGGTGAACCGCAAAGTGGTGAGGTAACACTGTATAGAACTGAGTAACATGGGCAAAATGTATTTAATCTGATCAAAATTCAGAATAGAATGTTCCTGTGTACACAGACCTTGAAATTTTTTTTTTATCTGATTACGACGTGCATTTTTATGCATCACACCTTGAATCGGACTACTTTGACATGCGCAGCATCATACCATAAACGGAAAGATCTGTTATCGCCTGCGCTGTGGCGCCATCTTTTGGACGAGTTCGTTCTCTGTAGGTGCTGAAAGAAGCAATGACTTTGTGCATTTCTGCTTGTCCGACCATGTCGCTGTCATTTTTCCTTCTGTTCGCTACTTTTGTTTTCGCTCGTCTCGGTTTTAGAGCAACACACTCGACAGTGTATGACGCTACTTCTGTAGATGTTGAATGCGGGGAGGCGGCAGCAAGACAGTCACTTCATTCCGAGACAAGTAGATTTAGTTCCCCTGCATCACCAAAGTATAGCGGACGTCAAAGACGTGTGCGGTGAAGATCATTTCAACCTGAATTTCAGAACATGTGTTTTCATGCGCTACAAGCCGAATGATTTTTGCAGGGGCCGGCAATCCAAAACGTTGAAAGAGCTATATTGGACCAAAAATTTAAAAAATAAATCTGTCTGGAGCCGCAAAAAATTAAAAGCCTTATAAGAGTGTCATAATGAAGGCAACACATGATGCAAGTGTCTATATTAGCCTACTATCAAAGGCTGACGCAAATCTTCGTTGACAGAAATTTTTATTCTACGCATTTTTGCAACATTGGAAATTATTAGTAAAATGGAAGCTTCTCATAGGATGAGATAACTTCTGAAAATTACTGGCTTATAATGGCCAAAGGTATAGATGTGTGTCCAAGTTAAAGGAAACGGCAGGCTGTCTTCTTCTAATGGATTCATTACAATCTTTGCAAGCTGGGTAACGTTTGCTGTGGTCTGGAACAACATGGCACACAAACAACTATCAGAAATGCAGCCAATATTACATACAGATAATGTGTCATGAGACATGCAAATATAAATTAAATACACAGAGGACATAAGTAAATGATATTAAATTAGCTCAAATATACCTACAAACGAGGCATAATGATGCAATATGTACGTACAGCTAGCCTAAATAGGATGTTAGCATCGATTAGCTTGCAGTCATGGATTGACCAAATATGCCTGATAAGCACTCCAGCAAATCAATTAAATCAACAAAGCTCACCTTTGTGCATTCACGCACAGTATAAAACATTTGGTGGACAAACTGAGACAAAGAAGGAGTGGCATAAAACACGCCTTTCCGTGGCAGCATCGGAGAAAGTTGCACATGTAAACAAACTACAAGGAGTTCAAGGACTGCTGAAATTAGTAGGACAAAACGGTGCTTGCCATATACTGTCATCAGCGAAGCATGTTTAATATAAACAGTGGGATTTCTAACAATTAGGAAGGTTCGTGTCATGTTTGTCGTCCGACAGAAAATATATAAAAACAAAATACATATAAATATCTTTTTCCATTTTCACACATCTCGGAAAGAGGTCCAGGGAGCCACTATGGCTGAGCCCCGGACTATCGGGATAAACCACCCGTCTTGATCTGGACGTGTTTACATGAAGCATTTTTATTCCGGTTAGGTTTTTCGTCCGATTAAATGTGTCAAAGTGCCACGTCGCTAGTGATGCAAAAGGGACAACTGGGACAAGTTTAAACCCCAGTCTTAGAGCATACATAACAACAATGATTTCGTAATGGGAGGATCGTGGACTGTATGCATTGGCAACACCACGGTAAGCTTCTGTTGACTTTTATAAGGCTTCTGCAAGACCAGCGTGTGTTCACGCACCAGTTCAAAAAAAGAAAAACCACTCCAACCAAAGCTAAATAACAACTAAAAAGGTCTGCGACGCAAATATATTAACGTTAACATCAAATGAAACATGCTTCAGCCTGAATCCTCGGAAATTGTATGCCAAAATATGTTAGCTCGTCTTTTTGTTTAGGCAAAAAAATATATATATATTTTTTCTCCAACTTAATTACATGTGTAAAAGTCTTGGCTTCCGCAGACGACGACACGACAGAGCAATTAAAACTGCACACCTTTTACAGCGACAACGCAACGTTTTGTTTTCAACGAGAGGTGCACATGTTTGTAATAACCAACATGTCAATACACAGACTGAGAGCCTCAAGGTATTTGCAACAAGACCTGCATTATGCTCGCCTCGAACGCAATAACCTGACATTTTGAATATGAAATATGATAATGTTGAGATGACGGTGCTTAAACAAACTGTTTATAGCGGGGGTGTCTAACTCGTTTCCTTTGAGGGCCTCGTTGCAATAATGTCTGCTTTTTTAAACTTAATTGACATTATGCATGCAGGTAATAACCTGTGATTAATCATGATTAATCGAAATGCATATGCATTTGATTATTAGATGTTTTTAAGTATAACTTAAGCTTTAAAATCATAAATAAATGTGACATGCAGATATTTAACTATTTGTTTTTATCTCACAAAAATAGTTTTGCAATACAGTATATAATAATGTAATTGGCATGATCAGATAATATTAGAGTTTAAAATATGCATTTTTTTTTCTGTCAAAATTGAACGGACGAATGCATTTAGTAAAAAAAAGATATATAAAAAAAATAAGTATTTTATTGAAACCATTTTTTAAATAAATATTTATTTTTTTTATTTTTTTTAATTTAAAAATGTTTTTTTTATGTCTGTAATGATAATGTCAACGAGGGATTTTTAATCACTGCTATGTTGAAATTGTTACTAATATTGAGACTGTTGTTGATAATATTCATTTTTGTTTCACTACTTTTAGATTGTTCTGTGTCATGTTTGCATGTCCTCTCAATTGCTCTGTTTATTGCTATTCTGAATGTTGCTGGTTTTGGAATTGGATTGCATTATTGTGGTATTGTTGTGTATTGTTTTGTTTGATTGATTAATAAATAAATACATTAAAAAAATACAAAAAATTAAATAAAACAGAAACCAATTTTTTCCAGGCTTTCGCAGGCCACATAGAATGATGTAGCGGGCCAGAACTGGGCCCCCGGGCCTTGAGTTTCACACCTGTGGTTTATAGACTATATAATCCAGTTTCATTGTTACAAAACAGCCTTACAGCGCCTGTTTTTGTCATAACAGAAAATTAGGTTACATTTTCATATTTTCAATTACTTAAGTTACTTTGTGGAACTGATCTTATTTAGGGTGTAAGTGCAAAGTTTATTTGGTTGCCGTTGTCAACGTTGCATAGCTCAAATGATTTCCGAGTGTGTAATTTGTGTCTGCAAGCGGCGAAATAAAGGTATGTGTTGGCATATGTTTGGTGACGCCAATTAGTATTGTATGGCCTTGATGGGGGTCTTCGCTCTACTAAGAGCCACTGGAGTTTCCTATAGTAAACGGTTAAGGAGTTCCGTATTTTCCGGACCATAGGGCACACTGCCGATGAATGGTCAATTTTTTTTTCTTTTTTCATATATAAGGCGCACTGGATTATAGAGCGCATTGAAGGATTCATATTATTATTTTTTTTCCAAATGTACTTCCTTGTGGTCTACATAACATGTAATGGTGGTTCTTTGGTCAAAATGTTGCATAGATGTTTTACAGATCATCTTCAAGCCGCTTTCTGACAGTCGCTTCCGGATGCGCCGTTTTGTGGGCGGTCTTATTTACGTGGCTCACCTTCGACAGCGTCTTCTCCCCGTCATCTTTGTTGTAGCGGTGTAGCGTGCAAGGACGGGAGTGGAAGAAGTGTCAAAAGATGGAGCTAACCGTTTTAATGACATTCAGACTTTACTTAAGTCAATAACGGAGCAGCACCTCCTCATCCGTGGCTCACTAGTGCAACAACAACGCCGGAAATGTGTCCCGTGAAAAACCGTCCGACCGGAACTCTCTAATAACTAAAGTTCCTTGGGTGAATAAAGTTAACTCACTACACCGGTATGTTTCAGCGCTTTCATGGCGAGTTTACTGACAGATATAAGAAACAACTTTACACTACTTTATATTAGCCACGGACTACAAAGGGGAGGGGGGGGGGGGGTGGGGGGGGGCGGGGTTATTTACAGCTAGAATTCACCAACTTGAGTATTTCATATATATATATATATATATATATATATATATATATATATATATATATATATATATATATATATATATATATATATATATATATATATATATATATGATATATGTATGAAATACTTGACTTTCAGTGAATTCTAGCTATATATATATGTATATATATATATATATATATATATATACATATATATATTTATTTTATTTACATAAAAGAAATACTTGAATTTCAGTGTTCCGGTGGCTATCCATTAGATGGCAGTATTGTCCTGTTTAACTTCTCCGTTCATGATGAGTATATCATTTCGGCCACCGTGTTCAATGGAGAAGTCTGTTCTACATATTTAAAGGCAACATACACCTTCCCCTTCGAACTGTCCTGGATGAACTGAAATTCTTGTTTCCATTCGTTTTGGAACTTGCAAGCGTATTTCTTCATCTTGCTCGTCGACGGCGTCGCCATGTCTGTAACTTCCTCGTTCTTCTGCTCAGTCTCCTTGTTGTGTGCGCAGTTGTGCACGCTACTCTCTAAAAGCCCTAGATGTTATGACGTCATTGGGCAGGCAAGCTGTTATATTGTGGGAAAGCGGACGTGAGAACAGGCTGTCCCACTCAGTCTCAGGTCCGCATTGAGCTGGAGGGGGCGTGGCCTCCAGCTCCGGCTGAATACCGGGAGTTTGTCGGGAGAAAATCTCTGCCGGGAGGTTGTCGGGAGAGGCGCTGAATACCGGGATTCTCCCGCTAAAAACGGGAGGGTTGGCAAGTATGCCTTATAATCTGGTGCGTCCTAAAGTCCGGAAAATACGGTACATACAATTGTTTGAGAGTGCGGAAATATGACCACATCACCCCAATTCTGAAATCCCTTCACTGGCTTCCGGTTCCACTCAGGATTGAATTCAAGGTCTCCTTGCTAACCCACCAGTGCCTCCATGGAAATGCCCCCCTCTACCTCAAAGAACTACTCACCCTCAAATCCTCCACACGACACCTCCACTCCGGACAGGCTTACCTCCTCCAACCTCCGAGGACAAAGCTATAAACAATGGGAGACCAGGCTTTCTTCCTCCGCCGCTCCCAGTCTGTGGAACGCTCTCCCTGACCACCTGAGGGCACCACAGACTGTGGATGCTTTTAAAAAAGGCTGAAAAAGCCCTTCTTTTAAAAAAAAGCCTTTTTTTAGATATGTGCATACTAGCTATAACTATTTGGCTGTTCTAGTTTTTATTTTTATTTATTTCTTTATTATCTTTTTTTATTTATTTGATCTTTTTTTGTTAATACACTGTAGCACTTTGAGATTGTTTACTCAATATAAAGTGCTTTATACAAATAAAATCTATTATTATTATTATTATTATTGAGGAAAAACACCGTCAAAAGTACAAAATAACTAAACAATAGCAAATGCCTTCAAAGTCTTCATTTTTTTAAGAAAATAGAAATATCAATCTAACCACTCCAGCATTGATCATACACTGATATACAGGAGGTGGTTATCAGTTATCAGTCCTCATTATAGTGTGTCTTACCCTTCACACTGTATTTATCTGTACTTTATTATTCGGGTCTTGATATTTAACATTTTTCATTTGAGTTCTGGGAACT
>NC_084750.1:21674103-21724103 GCF_033978785.1 Entelurus aequoreus | reverse complement strand
ATTGCCATATTTTTGCTGAAAGGATTTAGTGGAGAACATCAACGATAAAGTTCGCAACTTTTGGTCGCTGATAAAAAAAGCCTTGCCTGTACCGGAAGTAGCGTGATGTCACAGGTTGAAAGGCTCCTCACATTTCCCCATTGTTTTCAATGCAGCGAGAGCGATTCGGACCGAGAAAGCGACGATTACCCCATTAATTTGAGCGAGGATGAAAGATTTGTGGATGAGGAACGTGAGAGTGAAGGACTAGAGTGCAGTGCAGGACGCATCTTTTTTCTCTCTGACCGTAACTTAGGTCGTCGTCGTCGGCGGTCACTCGAAGACGAGTATGACTGTCCTCCGTAGGAGGACGCCTGTGCGTGGAATCTTTTAATGTGGGGAGACTGGTGCACGGTCAGCCACCACACAGTCCTTGGCATTGAGCGGGCCAGGGTCCAGTGGCATGGAGACCAAGACGACTGGGGACCCGTCTTTGCTGCAGCCTTCATCCGCCTTCCCAGCCGTTGTGGTGCATTCCGCTGCCGCCATCTTCCGCCTGGTCCACCGTTGAGGCGGTTTTCACTATTCGCCCATAGCTGGGGTTATTTACCCATAGCTGGGACAGGGGTTGACTGGGCACCAGGGCATGTCCACACACCGGTGGGCCTGCATGCCCCGTCTCTGGGGCCCCCTGCTGCTCCGAGATCCCGTACAACTTAGCCTGGAACCGCGAGGTTCCAGTTACCGTGTGTGGCCACGAGGAGGCATGTACGAGTCTTGACAATGGAGAGGCTATGTACCGGCTGAGGAGGCTTATGCACTCGGCTCCTCTTTTCGCCCTCTGAGACAGAGGGCTAGCCGGCGGCACTAGCTGAAAGCAATGAGTATCAGGCAGAAGCAGCATGCAGCATAGCAAGCAAAAGCGGCATGCAGCATGCACTAACTACAGGTACTACTACTCCAAGGCTACTGCACTAGACGCATCACATCGCCCTGTGCGATGTTTTCTGCACACACACACCGTAACTTAGGTACAAGCTGGCTCATTGGATTCCACACTCTCTCCTTTTTCTATTGTGGATCACGGATTTGCATTTTAAACCACCTCGGATACTATATCCTCTTGAAAATGAGAGTCGAAAACGCAAAATGGACATTCACAGTGACTTTTATCTCCACTACAATACATCGGCGATGCACTTTAGCTACGGAGCTAACGTGATAGCATCGTGCTTAACTGCATATAGAAACAAAATAAATAAACCCCTGACTGGAAGGATAGACAGAAAATCAACAATACTAATAAACCATGGACATGTAAATACACAGTTAATGCTTTCCAGCTTGGCGAAGCTTAACAATGCTGTTGCTAACGACGCCATTGAAGCTAACTTAGCAACGGGACCTCACAGAGCTATGCTAAAAACATTAGCTATCCACCTACGCCAGCCAGCCCTCATCTGCTCATCAACACCCGTGCTCACCTGCGTTCCAGCGATCGACGGCGCGACGAAGGACTTCACCCGATCACAGATGCGGTCGGCGGCCCGTAGACAGAGGAAGTCAAGGTGAGGTCGGCGGCTAGCGCGTCTGCTATCCATCTCAAAGTCCTCCTGGTTGTGTTGCTGCAGCCAGCCGCTAATACACCGATCCCACCTACAACTTTCTTCTTTGCAGTCTTCATTGTTCATTAAACAAATTGCAAAAGATTCACCAACACAGATGTCCAGAATACTGTGGAATTTTGAGATGAAAACAGAGCTTTTTGTATAGGATTCAATGTGTCCGCACGCTTCCGTTTCAACGATTGACGTCACGCGCATACGTCATCATACATAGACGTTTTCAACCGGAAGTTTAGCGGGAAATTTAAAATTGCACTTTATAAGTTAACCCGGGCGTATTGGCATGTGTTGCAATGTTAAGATTTCATCATTGATATATAAACTATCAGACTGCGTGGTCGGTAGTAGTGGCTTTCAGTAGGCCTTTAAATATCTCAAATAAGGGTGATATTTGCTTATTTTCTGTCTGATAAGATAATTCTTCTCACTAAGCAGATTTTATGTTGGAGTCTTTTACTTGTTTTAAGGGTTTTGGTCCTAAATGATGTCAGTAAGATATTACAGCTTGTTGCTAAGATTTTATGACCTATATTGAATAAAACATGCTTGAAACTAGAATATCAACTGTTGCAAAGCTGTGTCATCAACACTCACAAGTATAAAACTACTTTTTCAAAGTAATAATTACTTATTTCAAGCATGACAAAAAAAAAAATCATGATTTTGACAAAATTGTGTCTCATAATTAAAACAGATGACAGCCAAATGGACTTTGCTGTTTTATTTTCAATGAAACAATAAAAAATACGTACTCATATAGTAGTGCAGTTGGCACAGTACAGTAAACTCACCGTTTATATTTAAACATTTAACATGTGACATTTCAAACAATTTTGAACAGAGATATAGTTCATGTACATTCAGATAAATTCTTCAAAATTACAATTAAAAAAATTTGGCTGGGGGCCGCGCTGTATATACGCGCACTAATTGACTGAAAGAGCACGCACTCGGCGCGATGATGTCATGTTGTCGATGGAAAAAAATGCATGTTTAGACAATATGATTTGCCTGAGCGGCTAGGAGACCTCGAGAGTAACAAGCGGTTGCCTTGTTGCCTTTCCATTAAGAACAATAAATTAGTTTTTTTGCTGGTTTCAAGAAATGTAATGCCGAGTGCATATCATTATGTCAAGATAATGGCACTAACATTTAATTCATTTAAGAATATTTTTCAACATATTGAGCAAAAAGGTCTCTTTGTTTTCTACCAAAAAAAGTGCACTTGTTATTAGTGAGAATATACTTATTTTAAGGTATTTTTTGGGTCCATTGAGGTTAGCTAATTTTACTTGTTATGGAAAGTCTTGACAAGCCAAATTTTCTTGTTCTATTGGCAGATAGTTTTGCTTAGTTCAAATAAAATACCCCTAATTATTGTATATTTTTTTCTTGTTTTTGAACACTGACTTTTTGCAGTGTAATGCGCACATGTTGAAAGTGCAATTTCAATGCTAATAATGTGCATTTTTTTAAAAGAATGAAGGCTATGGAAAGCAGAAAAATATTTGTGTATTTGAATAATTTTTCCTGAAACTAGGCTATGTGTGCTTTATCCGATTACTCGATTAATCCAACAAACTAGTCGATAGATTACTCGATTGCCAAGAAAATTAAAAGCTGCAACTCTAATATTTATGTCATAATTGAATCGCTAAATTTAGCTATGTTAAAAAAACAAAAAACAGCATAAAAGCCTAAAAATAATGTGCGTCAATGTTTTTGTTCTTTCAATTTTGAAAGACACAAAGTGTACCGCGTGCAATTGCATATCATATACAACATATACAAACTTTTTTACCATCTGATCATGCGACAAGATATTCCAAGCATTTTTTTGTTATCAAAAATAAATACCGTATTTTACAGGCTGTAGAGCGCACTGGTATTTAACCCCACCCACCGAATTTTAAAACGGTGTCTGTAACACGGCAGTTAAATGGCTGGCCAAACAAAACAGAAGCCATCATCATGCACCCACTAACTGTGGAAGCTCGCTCTCCAATCAGCTAAACACTCAATAACTCCAAGGTGAAGTTTTGGTGAATTTACTATACTGAAACAATACAAAAAGAATGCTATTGGAATTTATTAACACTAACACTTGTAAATGTGTTAGCATATTCGCTAATGCTAGCGACACCAGCTTGATTACATTACAATAGCACGTACAAATATGCATGAAAACACTCCTACATACATCACACACGGTGACGGTTTAGTAAGTAAGAATTGTTTTAGTTATATTGTAAAACTTACAAACAATGCTTGGAGTGATGGATGAAGAATCATTTCAAGAAAGGACAAATACTTTTGGTTCAAAGAATGAAACAGAAAGTACATTGTCAACCCGCAGCACCTGCAGTGAGCGAACTGATCCAAAAGATTGCACCACAGCACAAACAATAACAAATATTTTCAGTGTCTCTGTCGGCGCTTTATGAAAACTATTTGTTGGATACAAAACATTATGGCGGTTAGCGAAGAAAAATCCATATATTGGCCGCACCGTTTCATAAGCCGCAGGGTTCAAAGCGTGGGAAAAAGGTACCAGAAAGTAAGGTAGGTAATTATCTGCTTGTCACCTTGATTCATGATTTCAAAGCAAGTTATTGATCAGTTTGTTAGTAGGTCTGCAGCTATAGATTCTGTCAATTAATCGAGTAATCGGATACAACACACTTCATTGCCTCAGTGCATATTTTAGGGAAAATAGTTGGTGGCACTTCTGCATGGAGCTGAATTATGTCAATATTTAAAAATAAATCCAGTTAAATAAAAGTTCTATATTGCAAAGTCAATGGTAGAGAAAAATAATATCCTTGGTGGATTGTAGTTGTGTGATACCACTGATTTTCTTTCCGATCCAATACGAGTAAAATTCAGGATGGTTTTAGCGATACCTGTCCGATACCGATATTTTGTGCGAATACACCTGTGTCTGCTAAAATTTAAAAAGTTGTGTGTTTGTAAATAATAACATATCCATCTAAAAAAAACAAAACAGTAACAATGTAATAAAAAAGAGCAGAACATCGGAATGTAATGAGAAAAAGTTGACAACTTTTAAACGGATAATTAGTCACCTATAAACACAAGGTTTTGTCCTAAAATATATAATATCTGTTTATAGCATTTTTGAAACTAATAAAATATAGAAATGACCCCCTCATGTGATTTTTTAGTAGGTGGCCCTTGGTGGAAAAAGTTTAGACACCTTTGGTCTAAAATATTAGAAGCTCTCAAAATAAAAATAAAATATACTTAAAATATAAAGACAATTTTGTTCATTAATTTGAAAAAATACAACAACAATAATAAACACTGTATATATGTAACTGAACATTAATATTTCTGGACCGGCAGACATTTTGACACACTAGGTTATGCAGTTACACAATAATATGATATTATTTTTTATTCTATTCTTACATGGGAATAAAAACAATTAAAACATAAGAAAATAAAATAAAATAAAAATGTTATGTAATAAGAAAAAGCTGAAATGTGTTAACTAATTAATAATTATATACTTAGTCACCTATAATACAAAGCTGACACAATGTTATGTCTTTACATATACGTAATGTCTGTTTTTAGCATATTTTTTAAATTAAGAAATATCAAAATGGCCCCTGCATACTTTGACTTTTCGGTATGCGGCCCTTTTTGGATATAGTTCGGACACCCCTGAACTAAAGTATCAAAAGCAGGCCTGGACGATTATGGCAAAAATAATAATCACGATTAATAACATGATTATTCATTCATTTGCAAACTTTTTATTTATTGTACCACCAAAACTCAACTTTAAATATAGTTTTTAAAAAATGTATATAAATTAGTAACGTGTAAGTAAGTAAAATGATAATAATAGTAATAATCAATTTAAATAAATGAAATATATACATTATATACAGTATATATACAGTATGTATATATATATATATATATATATATATATATATATATATATATATATATATATATATATATATATATATATATATATATATATATATATATATATATATATATATATATATATAAAAAACAATAACATTCACTTTTTCCGTTTTGTTTTTTATTTATTTTTTATTATTTTTCACACTCATTTTACTTTTGCATGATATACAAGTTACTATGGTCATTTAATTAGTTACTACGGTAATCTAATTAGTTACTATGGTCATCTAAGTCACAGCAGCTCAGACGAGGCACCAAACAGTGTTGGTGGGGAGCGTTTCCACAGAGTGTCAGCCTGAAATGCGGGTGTCAGGGACAGACGCGGAAGGAGATTTTAACAACAAAGTTCTAAAGCTAGTGATATATCAGATATATCAGATTGTAGGTGGGTTTATTTTTACCATTCGTGTTCATGTTTCGCTGTGTTTGTTGCGTTTCGTTTGTTTGTAAAATATGTCGATCGAGAGGGGGAGTATATAAAAGTGTCATTAAATAGTTGTCCAACTTTTGTTTCAGAAATGAAAATAGAAAAAAATTGGCCCAAAATTTTGGTACGTGTACCTTCCGTTCATTCTATGTCCAATTCTGAAACGCAAATCAAAAAATAAAATTAGGGCCATTTTTCGATTTTTATTATGTATGGCAGATTTTAAAACGAACAAAAAAGGGTTGATTTTCATTAAAATATTGGCATAATATTGGATTTTGTGCTGTTTTCCTTTATAGGATTCAAATTTTTCCAGATAAACACAAAAATTGAAAAAAGTGTTCATCCAAAATGCAAAAATGTGTGTTTATCTGTGTGAAAAATACACAAATTGAATATTCAGTGTTTTATCGTTCATAGTTAATATTGTAAATCCCACCTTCTTTATTTTCATGTACATTCTGGGTGTCTCATTCAGTAAACAAATGTCAAATGTCATAACGTTTTTAGCATTCAATCAGACATTATTGTGAGGTTTTGTATTAGTGTTCCTAAAAATAAATATAACGGCCCCCCAGACACATTTTTTTCTCTCAAAAATTGGCCTTCTGAGTCAAAATAATTTCCCAGGCCTGCTCAAGAGGTTATCATGGAGGGCGTAGGAGTGCAAAGTGTTACAAAACAACGACGAGAAAAGCAGATCACACTCCAGTCCAAAGGAGCAGAGTCAAAGAATGCATGAGTTTGCAGTGATCACATCGTTAAAGTTTTGTTGGACATACTTTTGACGTTTAGTGTTTCCCATTTAAGTATTACCTTGATATTATTTGCATTTCCTAAACACATGGTTGTTTCGCAAAGCTACGACTCGACGAGCCTAAATAAAATAATGCAAATGTGAGTAAAACTAAAAGAGTTAATCCTTTACCAAAGGCAGCGATCATATATCAACTTTTCAGCACATCTACAGTTATATTTTGATAAAGACGGGGAAAATCACGCTACTCGTAAACGGCCCCTGCAACAGCAACAAACATGGCAGTAGATGCAAAGTTAAACCATGAAATGCGACCTCACCCGAGCAAAAACGATGCATATTTATCCGGGAGAGTCTTGATACCAACTTCCTTGACCCAGTCACACGCAAATACGTTGTAGACCTCCGTGCTTTTCCAAATTTCCATCCGTTTTGTCGTGTAGAATGGCGTCTGGAGCACAATAGTTTGATATGTCTGGGACACGCGTCCAACGGATATTTCTTGAAATTACTCGACAAACCTTTTTTTTTGATAAAGTATAGAAATCTATTCCATTGCATAGTTACATTTTTTGCCTGTATCTGCTTTTTGTAGGAAGATTCAAGCCTCTTTTGTACTCAGATATGACAGCTATCTTGGCTTGGTTGACCACCACTATTTTTCACTTCCGGGAAGAAGTCACGTGTCGCAATACAAGCAATAGGAAATTTGCCTTACATAATATTAGTTGTGGAGTACCACAAGGATCAGTCATTGGACCTTTACTGTTTCCTACGTACACTACCGTTCAAAAGTTTGGGGTCACATTGAAATGTCCTTATTTTTGAAGGAAAAGCACTTATGAAGATAACTTTAAACTAGTCTTAACTTTAAAGAAATACACTCTATACATTGCTAATGTGGTAATGACTACTCTAGCTGCAAATGTCTGGTTTTTGGTGCAATATCTACATAGGTGTATAGAGGCCCATTTCCAGCAACTATCACTCCAGTGTTCTAATGGTACAATGTGTTTGCTCATTGGCTCAGAAGGCTAATTGATGATTAGAAAACCCTTGTGCAATCATGTTCACACATCTGAAAACAGTTTAGCTCGTTACAGAAGCTACAAAACTGACCTTCCTTTGAGCACATTGAGTTTCTGGAGCATCACATTTGTGGGGTCAATTAAACACTCAAAATGGCCATAAAAAGAGAACTTTCATCTGAAACTCGACAGTCTATTCTTGTTCTTAGAAATGAAGGCTATTCCACAAAATTGTTTGGGTGACCCCAAACTTTTGAACGGTAGTGTATGTCAATAAAATGACTTTGTTTTCCAAATTTTTTAGGTTTATTTTATGTGCAGACAACCTTATTTTATTCAGGACAAAATAGGGAAGATGTGTTAGAGGTGGCTGAAAACAAATTAATTAAAATCAAAAGATGATTTGATGTCAGTAGGTTATCCTTCAATACTGGTAAAACTAAGCTTATGATTTTTTTTCATAGTAGTATGAAAAGTGTAGATGCCTTATTATATATTGAAGAAGTTGAGATTCAAAGAACTAAACAGATTTAGGGCCTGATTCACTCAAGGTTTGCGTGTACTAAAACATGTGCAGACTGAATAGCACACGAAAAAGCGGCTCTACTAAACGTGTGCAAAGTGGGTTGCGTCTGTTAAGTGAGCTGAATAAGGAGTGCAATCCATTTTGCATCTCTGTCTTCATTATATACAGTCGTGGTCAAAAGTTTACAGACACTTGTACAGAACATAATGTCATGGCTGTCTGACCACAGAACTTTCCTCCAGAAGGTCTTATCTTTGTCCATGTGATGTCAGATGAAACAAAAATTGAGCTGTTTGGCCACAATACCCAGCAATATGTTTGGAGGAGAAAAGGGGAGGCCTTTAATCCCAGGAACACCATGCCTACCGTCAAGCATGGTGGTGGTAGTATTATGCTCTGGGCCTGTTTTGCTGCCAATGGAACTGGTGCTTAATGGGACAATGAAAAAGGAGGATTACCTCCAAATTCTTCAGGACAACCTAAAATCATCAGCCCGGAGGTTGGGTCTTGGGCGCAGTTGGGTGTTCCAACAGGACAATGATCCCAAACACACGTCAAAAGTGGTAAAGGAATGGCTAAATTGGGCTAGAATTAAGGTTTTAGAATGGCCTTCCCAATGGACAATGCTGAAGAAACAAGTCAATTTCAGAAAACCAACAAATTTAGCTGAACTGCACCAATTTTGTCAAGAGGAGTGGTCAAAAAATATTAGTTGTAGAAATGATTGGAAACTCAAGACAGCCATGGCATTATGTTCTTTACAAGTGTATGTAAACTTTTGACCACGGCTGTATATGCTGATCATCAAAAGGCCCACAATACTGGGAGGAGAAAATGCAAATATAGATATTTAACACGTGCAATGTGATTGATCAACACTCATCACCGTTTTGCGAGCATTCCATTGCGTTCTATTTAGCACGTGTCAGAAGGACGTGCAAACTGACAGTTCCACACACGGCACAGAGAATCCTCTGTCCTATGTGTGTGTGTCAACATTTTATGGAAAAAAAATAGACATATCTATTTAGAAAATATTTTTATAAGTTAATTGCAGCCAAATGATTTATGGGGCTGATTAAAATGAATTGATGCATTTTTGGTGTCTGCTGGTGTTTATTTTTAATTTAGGAAATATGGCACTCTAATACACACCAGGCCAAAATAAAGCCCGGGGGCTTAAATTTATCAATCTGGCATGTCGGCTATTCCGAAATAATTTTTTTAGATCTTTAAGATGGAAAGTGTAGCTGCCATTATGATGTGCAGTGATGTTTTCTAATGACCGGAAGTCTTCAACTATACAAAGTATTTCAATGGTTGGAATCTGCACTTTTGCATGAAGTACTAGTTACTATGGTAATCTAATTAGTTACTATGGTCATCTAATTAGTTACTATGGTAATCTAGGTCACAGCAGCGCAGACGAGGCACCAAGCAGTGTGGGTGGGGAGCATTTCCACAGAGTCAGCCTGAAATGCGGGTGTCAGGGACAGACGCGGAAGGAGATTTTTAAAACAAAGTTCTAAAGCTTAATGATGTATCAGATATATCAGATTCTAGTTGGGTTTATTTTTTACCCTCCTGACACAAAAGTGTGACAACTATTTAATGACACTTTTTTAAAATGACAATAGGACTCCTGCAGAACAAAGGTGTTATGCTAAAAACATGCTAAACGCAAAGGAAAAGCTAAAATACTGCTCCCAGTTCAATGTGTGTATTTTTCATACAGATAAACACGCATTTTGGATTAATATTTTTTTCAGATTTTTGTGTTTATCTGGAAAAATTTGAATCCATCAAAAGAAAACAGCACAAAATCCAATTTTATGCCAATATTTTAATGAAAATCAACCCTTTCTTGTTCGTTTTAAAATCTGCCATATATAATAAAAATCGAAAAACGGCCTTAAATTTATTTTTTTATTTGCGTTTCAGAATTGGAAATAGAATGAACAAAAGGTACACGGACCTTAGAACCATGACAATAGAAAGATATAAAAGGTGGAACAAACTAGATCAGGGGTCCCCAAACTTTTTGACTCGGGGGCCGTATTGGGTTAAAAAAATTTGGCCTGGCGCCAGGCTGTGTGTGTGTGTGTGTGTGTGTGTGTGTGTGTGTGTGTGTGTGTATATATATATATATACACACACATATATAACGTGACATCATCGCCGAGCGCGATGATGTCACGTTATCAATGGGAAAATGCATTTTTAGACAATATGATTTGCATGAGCGGCTAGGCGACACCGAGAGTAACATGCAATAGAAAATGGATTGGATAGACAGATTTAAAAAAAATTTAAATAAATAAATAATAAATTAAAATAAAAAAAAACTATATATATATATATATTTATAAATAAAAAACATTATATATATATATATATATATATATATATATATATATATATATATATATATATATATATATATATATATATATATATATATATATATATATATATATATATATATATATATATATATAATGTTTTTTATTTATAAATTAAAAAAATAAAAAATAAATAAATAAAATAAAATAAAAATATATGTATATATATATATATATATATATTATTATTATTATTTATTTATTAATGTATTTATTTTTTTAATCGTCTATCCAATCCATTTTCTAATAAATACATTTAAAATATATATATATATATATATATATATATATATATATATATATATATATATATATATATATATATATATATATATATATATATATATATATATAATTTATTTATTTTAATTTTTTTAATCTGTCTATCCAATCCATTTTCTACCGGATGTTGCTTTTTATTTTTTTCCTAACTTGGGACTTCCTGCGGTCCGTAGTTTGGGGACCCCTGAACTAGATGGAACAAAACAAGGTAAAACAATGTCGTTGTTGTTTTTTATTCAAAAATCATGATGATTATAAGATATTATTTCTGGGAAAAATAAATAAATAAAAAATGATGATTTTGAGTCAGACGATTATTCATTTATTTGTTTATTTTGTTCCTCTTCTAAGTTGAACAACACATATTGTAGTTGTGTGAATAAAGGAAGATGTTATAAATGCATACTTCTTTCTGCTACTTTAATGTGGTTTTGATTGTTTTTGTTTGATTTTAATAAACAAAATAAAATGGAAAAATGGAAATGAAAGTCATAATGTGCATGATACAACATACTATAATTATGACGCTCTAAGTCACCACACATGCGCCTTCCACTCAATATATCCAGACAGGCTGCTCCTAACAACCGCTGATCATGCACTGTGGTGGACACACACGGGGCATTACCTGCGCTGTGTTCAAATTCCACAGATTACAGACAGTCTTTATGACAGGAAATGTTGCCACAGTTCCAGGCCTTATCAAATGACCGCAAAGTAATCTGAGAACGAAAGGCCACACACGGCTGGTTGTCTTGGCTGCAAGGGATCGGAGCAGGTGTAAGAGTATACCCCTTTGGCTTAGACAGAAAACACCAAAACGCTTCCACTTTTACTTGACAACAAGCTGTCTATCAAGCAAACCGAAGGACCACAGACTGCATACTAAAGTGATTTATTTATGTTGTTAAGCTGCGGCTTTACTTGCGATTGTTTTTTGGCACTTACCTTTGTTTGAGATCAGCCGGGACGTCTGGCGGATGCTGCCGTCTCTCCAAAAGAGTCTCTGGAGCTTCCCTATCAGGCGGGTGTGTGTTAGCTTTGAGGTCTGACAGCTCTACTGCCACCTGTTCTTGCCTTGCCAAGTTTCCCTCTGCGCTCTCAGAAATGGTATCCACCCACTCGCGCTCCTGTTGAGCCCTTTTGTGCTCGACTGCAATGGCTGCTGATTGCAGCTCAGCATTGTGCATCAACGTGCTCGTGATGAAGATCTCTGTGATGGCTCTTTCCACACGTGTGGTATCGGGGGTCTTTTTTTCAACGGTTGGTGAAAGTCTTTCTTCTTTCTCTTTAAATTCAGATGTCCTTAAGTCTTCCTCGTTCACGTCGGTCCTAAATACATTCTTACTTTGCATATCTTTATCTGGCAGATACTGTAAGTCCCGACTTGGGGGCTTCGTCCCTGCTGTGTCAATGACCTCGATCCAGTTTCCACGAGTCCCCTCCCCCTGCGGGTGACTGGAGGGTGCAGCAAACTCACATACCATCTGTGTTTTCACCTGCAGAACCGGATGGACCAGTAACTCCTCTTCTTTTATCGGCGGCAGTGCTTTGGCAGCAAACTGTGTCCCCTCAATACTTTCGTCTTTAGCTTTAAAAAACTCGGTTCCACCTGTTTCTGGCACTTGAAATTCATCCCTCTGGATTATTAGTAATTGATGCATATCAACCTGGAGATCACAAACCTCTTCCGTCTCCTTGTTTCCCCCATGTAGCTCCACATTATCCCTGGTCCTTTCGGTCTCCTTCTCCAGTGGGTACTCCTCAAATTTAGTGACTCTTGAGGGTCCCAGAAAACGTTCTTCTATTCTATCCATAATGTACGTCTGCTCATCCAAACTGTCCAAGCTGTCCTCCTCTGCGCTGTAATAAATGTCCATGGCACTCCCAACATCCGATCCAACGCTCAGATACACGGGGCTGCTAGGAACAGTATAACCCTCTGTGAGTTCAGGAGGACTATCTGCTGTGTCCATTTTCTTTCTAAGACCTTTCTCTGTGGTCATGTCATTTGACATCGATGAGGAAGGACCAGAGTCTGCGCTATTCCTGTTGGAGACTATTTCTTTGACTAGAATCGCCCTTCCTAGTGAGTCGGTAACCTGAGTGTCTGTCCCTTGGGATGATACTTGGTCAGAAACAGGAGGGGCAGAGTTTGAAGCAAAAAGTTTGTCTTCAAAAGGACTGAAGCTGATTGAGTTGATGTCTGCATGGATGTGGACTGGATAAGGGTTGTTGTCAACTACTTCCGAATAGGAATAAGAAGAGGAAGAGCTGTGGGGGATATTTGTGGTCATTTGAGCCTCGGAGGCTGTAGGGGTATTGTAAGAGGAAAACCTCTGGCGGGAGAACGGCTCATTGAAAACCGTGATCGCATTATCTATTCTATCGGTGACACTTGAAGTTGACAGCCTGGGGTAATGTTCATCTCTTTGGGTTTCAATCATAACTTGTTCCGATTTAAATGTTCTTGTACCAGGGGAGGTTTCAACATGATTGGTCGGTAGAGAAAACATAATCTCAGAGGTGAAACTTTGTGGGAACAATGACTCGTACAAAGCTCCATAAACTGCATCTCGGTTGACAGGGAGATCAAGCTTTTCATCAGCCGACGGCTTTGTGACCTTTTCTGCAAAGTCAGGAATGGATTTCTCAGTGTGAGGAAATAAGTCCTCTTGTTGTACCATTACAGGTTCTGTGTAAGCAACAGGCTCTGCCAGCAGAGGAACATCCCTGTCAGTATAAGCCAAGGAGGGTTGACTTTTTGGAGTTTGACCAAAAGGTGCGTCTGGGGCATCTGCTTCATAAGAAAGAGGTGCACTGATGGGTTCTGCGATCGATACGTTGCTGTTTCCAGACTGATCTTCAAAGTGTGTAGCAGATGAGTTGATGTTCACTGCTTTGTAATCTGAGCAAGACAATTCAGTCTGATCCTGCTTTGGGACTGTTTCTTCAGATGGAGAAACAGAATCTACCCACACCGATTCGTAGACTGATTCAGATTGGTTGTCATTGACAAGAACGTTGTCTTTATCCTCTGAAGGAACTTTGTCATCTTGCTGCATCTCAGGAATTGTTGCAATCGGTGCCGTTTCAGCCTTATGATGCAGAAGAAAGTCTGAGTCGCTTGTTAGAGGCTCTCGAGGTTCTACTATGGCCGTGTGAGTGACAGGGGTCCGGTTAGAGGCAGCAAAGTAGGATTCTAACAGCTTTGAATGGATAGAAGGAGGAGAAGGGATGTCGAAGGAATCACAGGTGTCGAGCACCGGCTGGGACATGCTGAGCTTTGCATTTCTTCTGGCCTGATCCTCATCCACCTGACTGAATTCTGCATGGTTCTATGGAGGATCACAATAAAAGCAGTGAAAAACTGATATTTGCATTTTTGTGTCAAAGCTGAAAATAATCAAGTGGACAAAATGCTCGATCTTGATTTTAGGCTGGCTTAGTTTGAGCACATTCTGATAGCTCGGGACACATTAACTGTAGGGATCTGCGATATAGCCTATCTATACCCCAATGTATATTTAACCCTCCTGCAATAATGATGTATATAACCCGATATATTATTTGGTATGGAAACGATAGAACCATTTCAAATAGCTCCTAATTTGGCTGACGTGCAGGACAGGCCAAAAGTTTGGAAACACCTTCTTGTTCAATGTGTTTTCTTTATTTTCATGACTATTTACATTGTAGATTGTCACTGAAGGCATCAAAACTATGAATGAACACATGTGGAGTTATGTACTTAACAAAAAAAGGTGAAATAACTGAGAACATGCTTTATATTCTACTTTCTTCAAAATAGCCACCGTTTGCTCTGACTAATGCTTTGCACACTCTTGGCATTCTCTCGATGAGCTTTAAGAGGTCACCTGAAATAGTTTTCACTTCACAGGTGTGCCTTATCAGGGTTGATTAGTGGAATTTCTTGCTTTATCAACGGGGTTGGGACCATCAGTTGTGTTGTGAATGAGAAGGTGTGTCCAAACTTTTGGCCTGTACTGTATGTGGTAACATATTGCGTCATTTTCCGTTGTATTATTTTCTCCAAACTATTATTAATCTTCTTGTTAATTGACTGTTAATATCTGGTTACTTTCTGCTGGAATATCATTTATCTACTCTTGTGTTAAAATCAAATGAGCACTTATTCTTTTGTTGTTTGGCTACTTTACATTAGTTTTGGGTGATACTGCAATTTTGATACCAGGTAGTTACAGGGCCTGTATTCAACGCTGATACTTGAAATCTTTAAGATCATCGTATGGTTAAATTTTTTAGACAAATCAGACAAAATCACAGGATGGTGTTGTAAAAATATCAATTAAATATTAAAACATTTTTTTACAATTGGATATGATTCAAATTGTATATTTTTTGCCATTAAAGCCCTCTTATGTCCACGGACTTATTTCCTGAATTTGTAAAAAATACGATAATCATTTTTGACAATAAAAAATATTGATATAACCACTGTAATATCGACCATTTACTGATACCATACTTGGTATTGTTACTGTCTGTATTTGTATCTTTACATTTAAGAGCTCTAGCTTGCAGTTAGCATGTCCTCCTACGTAGCATCTTTAGCTTTTACCTGTCCTCCAGGGATGACAATTGCAAGAAAGGTCGTTTATTTGCTGCAGTGGAAGCGAGGATTACCGACTTTGATGTGGCTTTGCGAGGATTACCGACTTTGAAGTGGCTTTGCACTGTGGAGGGACATGAATCGCTAGCAAAAATGTTACATAGCGTCTAGGACGCTTTCGTTCGTGTGTCGCTGTCAGATTTGCGGAACACAGTTAGAGATGTGTCATCGACATCCTTTGTCACGATACAATGATAGTATCAAAACTCTATCGGCTCCGCCAAATGTATATATCGTATAGTGTCTATTTTGCGCAACCGTATGAAAATAAATACATCTGTCTAGTGACAAAACCCACTTTTTGTCAAATAATACAGTTCAGTTTGGGTTATTATGCTACACAATTGTTGGTGTTTCTACTGGGAAACACACACTTTTTGGCACCCCGCCATAAAGGGTCTGTTTGAACAACCTTGCCAGAGACTGATGGAATTTCATCAAAAAAAGATACGAGTAAATATAAAATCCTGAATGACACTCATTTGCTTTCTTTCCCTTTGCCAAGTTCCTATCATCTGTTGCATTCCTTGGCAGGTTACAACTGTGGAACATTGGTACAACATAGTGGCCAATTAAACTGAGCTACTGACTGAAAACAACTCAGTTTGTGCCGCTAATTGGATGTTGTTACCTCATCGTAGTCTTCGACGTCAGGGCTGTGGAGGCCAAAAGAGCTCCTGGATATATTCTCTTCTTTCTTCTTTTTCCTCTTTTTGAGAAGGCCGAAGGAAAAGGTGGCAAACCTTTTGGGCTTACTGAGATCTGTCTCGGAGTAGCTCAATTCTTGGGTCTGTGGGATAAGAATAAACAAACAGACACATTAATGCCAAGCGCTAGCAATATTTACTAGCGTTCCTTATCTGTTTTGTTGACTATAGTCTGACTGATCATGTGTAAGGAGCCCATATAAATAGTTACAATGATTTGACTTTGAATTTCAAGCGGAATTTCGCAAATTCTCTGTTTGCATTGACATAAAACAGTATAAGGAACTAGATGAGGCAATTCCTGAAGGAATTGCGTGTGAATGCTCCAATGCTGAAGTTGAACTGAAATCCTGGAATTTATTTTTTTTAGAATTGTTGAAGTAGAGCACACAATTCCCAAACAGGCTGAATATTTTGAAGTTGGAACAGTTTGAATCAGATGGAAACATGTGGGAGTTGCGGAACTTTGAAGAATGTCCCATTGATATTTGGGAATTTCCAGGAAATATTTTTTTAACGGTCTGAATGAGTTGAAATGGTTGGTGTTGGATTTTTTTCAAATCGGTCGAGAAATGCTGAAGTAGTAACATGTTGAATTGAGAAATGGTATTACGGAATTCCTGGAATTTCGGAAAAACCGGGAATTGTTCCAGTTAAAAAAAAACACATTTTGTCCTAATTAAGAGGAATGTTTTGACGGTGGAATGGTTGAAGTGGGTTGAAAAATGTGGGAGGAGTAGTTGCCAGAAATAATGGCGGAAATAGGGCTTTGGAAAACCAGGAATTCTGGAAAATCCTGGAATTTTTTTGAACTTGGAAAAAGAGTAGTTTTAATTTCCAAGATGGTGAAATGTGTTGAAGGTGGAATGGTATGAATAGGTTGACAAATGTGGAAATGGTGAAACTTTGAAAAATGGCCAATTCATTTTAAATGGGGAAAAAAGTCCCAGAAAACCGGGAATTATAGGAAATCCGTGAATTTTTTTTAGAATTGTTGAAGTAGAGCACAAAATTCCTGAACAGGCTGAATATTTTGAAGTTGGAACAGTTTAAATCAGATGAAAAATGTGGGAATTGTGGAACTTTGAAGAATGTCAAATTTATTTAAATATGAATTTCCCCCAAAATTGGGAATTTCGGAAAAAGCAGGATTTTTTTTGAAAATGGTAAAAACAACTTGAATGGTCCGAATAAGTTGAAATGGTTGTTGTTGGAATTTTTCAAATCGGTTGAGAAATGTTGAAGTACAGTAACATGTTGAATTGAGAAATGGTATTACGGAATTCCTGGAATTTCGGGAAAACCAGGACTTGTTCAGTTCAAAAAACAACTTTGTTTTTTGTCCTAATTAAGAGGAATTTTTTGACGGTGGAATGGTTGAAGTGGGTTGAAAAATGTGGGAGGAGTAGTCGCCAGAAAAAAGGGTGGAAATAGGGCTTTGGAAAAGCAGGAATTCTGGAAAATCCTGGAATTTTTTTTAACTTGGAAAAAGTGTAGTTTGAATTTCCAAGATGGTGGAATGTGTTGAAGGTGAAATGGTATGAATAGGTTGACAAATGTGGAAATGGTGAAACTTTGAAAAATGGCCAATTCATTTTAAATGGGGAAAAAAGTCCCAGAAAACCTTTTTTTTTTTTTTAGAATTGTTGAATTAGAGCACAAAATTCCTGAACAGGCTGAATATTTTAAAGTTGGAACAGTTTAAATCAGATGAAAAATGTGGGAATTGTGGAACTTTGAAGAATGTCCCATTGATTTAAATGGGAATTTCCCCCAAAATTGGGAATTTCGGAAAAAAATGAATTTTTTTTGAAAATGGTCAAAACAACTTGAATGGTCTGAATAAGTTGAAATGGTTGTTGTTAGAATTTTTCAAATCGGTTGAGAAATGTTGAAGTACAGTAACATGTTGAATTGAGAAATGGTATTACGGAATTCCTGGAAAACCGGGAATTTTCCTGTTCAAAAAACAACTTTATTTTTTTTTCCTAATTAAGAGAAATGTTTTGACGGTGGAATCGTTGAAGTGGGTTGAAAAATGTGGGAGGGGTAGTCGCCAGAAAAAAGGGTGGTAATAGGGCTCTAGAAAACCAGTAATCCTGGAAAATCCTGGAATTTATTTGAAAAGTAGTTTGAACTTCTAAGATGGTGAAATATGTTGAATGTGGAATGGTATGAATAGGTTGCAAAATGTAGAAATGGTGAAAGTTTGAAAAATGGCCAATTCATTTTAAATGGAAAAAAATGCCTCGGAAAACCGGCAATTCTGGGAATTTTGGGAATTTGTCCAGGGAAAGCCCGCGATTCCCGAATAGGCTGAACAGCTTGAAGTTGGAACGGTTTGAATCGGGTGAAAAATGTGGAAGGTAGAGCACGGCAAAATCTGGAGAAGAAGAAGAAGAAGAAGATGAAGTGGAAGTTTGATAAATAGATGAATTTTGGTGTAGAAAACCATTTTGTCGTCTTCTGTAGCAGACTAAGGTAATCAAACAACTTAGTTTACAGAGTATATACATTGAATTATTTACATTATTTAATGGGGGTGTGGGAGGGTTAGGTTGGGTTGCTATCAGTACTCTCCGAGTTTATCGCAAAACTTCGATCGGAACTCCCTTCCAGTGGAAAGCACGAGTATATTACATAACCCGAGCCATTCAAACCGCAACTTTTATTAGATTTTAAACAAAAAAATGAGTTGACCGTCTTCATTCCAAGCACTTCAGGCTGCTCCACCCTCAACAAAGATTAAAGGAACATGATCTTTTAAAAAAACAGCAGCAAAACGTTCAGGAAATGTTGTATCTTAATTAATTATTCCACCTAACTTTTACTCAATATCTAAAACAATAACGATTACAGGGATGGTGTGTTGCCTACAATATAACTCAGGTGTGCTAACCTCCCACTTAAATAGGTTCTATTAACGGGCGCCATTCTGACTCATGAACATGTGCTAGACACTGTTGTGCCATTTATGTAATTACAGTTTTACTCATTCATTTATGTCATACGTAAAACTGTCTTTTTCCTACGGGAGCAGTAAAAAATTGTTTGTTTTTTTAAAAAGCCAAACAACTGTTTGCAAGGTTAGGACAGGGTAATGTTTCTTTAAACCAGGGGTGTCAAACTCATTTTGGATGGAGGGGCCACATGGAGAAAAATCTACTCCCAAGTGGGCCGGACTGGTAAAATCACGGCACGATAACTTAAAAATAAAGACAACTTCAGATTGTTTTCTTTGTTTAAAAATAGAATGAGCACATTCTGGAAATGTACTATTCATGGTAATAATAGTATTTTACCTTTATTTGTCATTATTTATTGTTACAATAATTGTTTGTAAGTTATCACAAAAAACTTTGTGTTACATTGAGTTCTGTCAAGTAAGAAGACAAAAGTTGTCTTTGAAACCTACCAAGAAGAATGTTCGTAAAACTCCACTGCGTAAGGGGGAGAGCCACATGAAGGGTTTTCTGTTTTCTCTCATGTATGGTAATCAACAGAAGGATGTTGTTCGGGCCCAAGGACTTCAAAGCGGAGAGATGACAGGATCTGCCCAATTTCCAGACGAACTCTTTTTGAACTATTTTATGGAGCTCTTTTTGAAGTATTTTACAAACTCTTTTTGAACTGACCTTTTCTGTGAATTGTTTACAACCTTTTCTGTGAACTTTTTGCCACCTTGGGTCCTTTGGAAACAGCCATGGCCATGTGGTCTTTTGGCAGAGCGTGCTGGAGATTGTAGAAGGATACAATGTCCGGGCGACTCTCCTCAATATATTGAGTCCAAATTGAATTCTGTCTCTGTTTAATTCTTTGCCTCTTGTCTTGTTTAATAGATGTTATCAGTGTTTGAACCTGACATTTATACTTTCTGAATAAACGATGTGACAATGTTCATCAGTCAACTCATTGGTGTTAATTTTCAATCTATCAAGATAAAAAAATAATATCAAAATCAAATTACAGGATGTTATTCATGTAGTTTGATCATTTTCCTCGACTGGTGCACTAACATCATGTGTTTTTTTTAGTTGTCTTTTTTACATATGTAGCATCATCTACAAAGATACAAAGAATTGATATTGCGACATCTAGTGGACACATTTAGAACAGCAGTTTATTTCATTCAAAAATTTCCGCTCATTTTTATACTTAGCAAATTCATCCCACCTGTTCGCGGGCCTGATCCGGCCATACGTTTGACACCCCTGATCTAAAAAATGTAATTGTGATGCAATTTTATTTTTAATTGTAATTATGCGTGCCATGTAATCACTCATTAAGGCAGGGGTCGGCAACCCAACATGTTGAAAGAGCCATATTGGAGCAAAAATACAAAAAACAAATTTGTCTGGAGCCGCAAAAAGTTAAAAGTAGGGATGTCCGATAATGGCTTTTTGCCGATATCCAATATTCCGATATTGTTCAACTCTTTAATTACCGATACCGATATCAACCGATACCGATATCAACCGATATATGCAGTCGTGGAATTAACACATTATTATGCCTAATTTGGACAACCAGGTATGGTGAAGATAAGGTACTTTTTTTTAAAATTAGTAAAATAAGATAAATAAATTAAAAACATTTTTTTGAATAAAAAAGAAAGTACAACAATATAAAAACAGTTACATAGAAACTAGTAATTAATAAAAATTAGTAAAATTAACTGTTAAAGGTTAGTACTATTAGTGGACCAGCAGCACGCACAATCATGTGTGCTTACGGACTGTATCCCTTGCAGACTGTATTGATATATATTGATATATAATGTAGGAACCAGAATATTAATAACAGAAAGAAACAACCCTTTTGTGGGAATGAGTGTAAATGGGGGAGGGAGGTTTTTTGGGTTGGTGCACTAATTGTAAGTGTATCTTGTGTTTTCTATGTTGATTTAATAAAAAAAATAAAAATAAAAAATAAAAAAATTTTTAAAAAACGATACCGATAATAAAAAAAACGATACCGATAATTTCCGATATTACATTTTAACGCATATATCGGCCGATAATATCGGCAGGCCGATATTATCGGACATCTCTAGTTAAAAGCCTTATGTAAGTGTTATAATGAAGGCAACACAGAGGGTGCGATAACTCCTGGAAATTACTGGCTTAAAACTGCCAAAAGGTATAAATGTGTGTGCCCAAGTTAAAGGAAAGGACAGGCTGTCTTCTTCTAATGGATTTATTACAATCTTTGCAAGCTGGGTAACGTTTGCTGTGGTCTGGAACAACATGATAACATTTGCTGTGGTCTGGAACAACAAGGCCGACAACTATCTGAAATGCAGCCAATATTACATACAGATAATAAGTCATGAGACATGCAAATATAAATTAAATACATAGAGAACATAAGTAAAGGAAATTCAATGAACTCAAATATACCTACAAACGAGGCATAATGATGCAATATGTACACACAGCTAGCCTAAATAGCATGTTAGCATGGATTATTAGCACTCCGCGCAAGTCAACAACATCAACAAAGTTCACGTTTGTGCATTCACGCACGGTATAAAACGTTTGGTGGACAAAATGAGACAAAGAAGGAGTGGCATAAAACACGTCTTTCTCTGGCAGCGTCGGAGAAAGTTGTACATGTAAACCAACTACGGTGAGTTCAAGGACCACCAAAATTAGTAGGACAAAACGGCGCTGGTGAAATACTGTCGTCGGTGAAGCGTGTATAGCATAAATAAATACATAACATGAAGCATACACACAAACATATTAAACAGTGGGCTTTCTAACAATTAGAAAGGTTTGTGTCATGTTTGTCCTCCTACAGAAACAATATTAAAACAACAAATATATTTTCCCCGCATCTTTTTCCATTTTTGAAAAAGCTCCAGGGAGCCACTAGGGCGGTGCTAAAGAGCCGCATGCGGCTTGAGAGCCGCGGGTTGCAGACCCCTGCATTAAGGCTTTCAACTCCACACATTTAGTGCAGGGAACTTATGCAAATACTGCATTTACAGTACAGGCCAAAAGCTTGGACACACCTTCTTATTTCAATGCGCTTTCTTTATTCTCATGACTATTTACATTGTAGATTGTCACTGAAGGCATCAAAACTATGACACCTGTGAAGCTCATGGAGAGAATGTCAAGAGTGTGTGAAGCAGTAATCAGAGCAAAGGGTGGCTATTTTGAAGAAACTAGAATATAAAACATGTTTTCAGTTATTTCCCCTTTTTTTGTTGAGTACATAACTCCACGAGTTCATTCATAGTTTTGATGTCTTCAGTGACAATCTACAATTTAAATAGTCATGAAAATAAAGAAAACACATTCAATGAGAAGGTGTGTCTAAACTTTTGGCCAGGGTTGGGCAACCTGCGGCTCTTTAGTACCGCCCTAGAGGCTCGTTGGAGCATTTTTAAAAAAGGATTGAAAATGGAAAAAGATGGGGGAAAAATAATTTGGTTTTCGTATGTTTTTTGTTAAAGGACAAACATGACACAAACCTTCCCAATCGTTAGAAAGCCGACTGTTTAATATGTTTGTGTGTATGCTTCACTGATGACACTATTTAGTGAACATCGTTTTATCCTACTATTTTCGGCGGTTCTTGAACTCACCATAGTGTGGACTGTGACGCAACAGTTTGTTTACATGTAAAATCTTCCACTCCTTCTTGGTCTCATTTTGTCCACCAAATGTTTTATGCTGTGGGTGAATGCACAAAGGTGCGCTTTGTTGATGTTATTGTTGGGAGTGCTAATCAGGCATATTTGGTCAGTGCATTACTGCAAGCTAATCAATGCTAACATGCTATTTAGGCTAGCTGTATGTACATATCACATCATTATGCCTTGTTTGTGGGTATATTTGAGCTTATTTAATTTATTTTACTAGTATACTCTTTGTATATAATTTAGTTTAGCATGTCACATTATCTGTATGTAATATTGGCTGCATTTCAGATAGTTGTTTGTGCGCCATGTTGTTCCAGACCACAGCAAACATTACCTAGCTTGCCAAAGATTGTATCAAATCTATTAAAAGAAGACAGCCTGCCGTTTCCTTTAACTTGCACACACATATTTTTATCTATGGCCAATAAAAGCCAGTAATTTCCAGGAGTTATCTCACCTTCTGAGTAGCCTCTGATTTACTAATGCTTTCTAATGTTGTAAAAATGTGTAGAATAAATATTACATTTCAACATTTCTGTCAATGAAGATTTGCTTTAGCCTGCGACACATAGTCATTTTGATAGTAGGCTATTATAAGTAATATAGACACTTATGTCATGTGTTGCCTTCATTATAAGACTTACAGTTGTGGTCAAAAGTCTACATACACTTGTAAAGAACATAATGTCATGGCTGTCTTGAGTTTCCAATAATTTCTACAACTACTATTTTTTTGTGATAAAGTGATTGGAGCACATACTTGTTGGTCACAAAAAAACATTCATGAAGTTTGGTTCTTTTATGAATTTATTATGTGTCTACTGAAAATGTGACCAAATCTGCTGGGTCACAAGTATACATACAGCAATGTTAATATTGGTTACATGTCCCCACAGAACTTTCCTCCAGAAGGTCTTATCTTTGTCCATGTGATGTCAGATAAAACAAAAATTGAGCTGTTAATGGCCACAATACCCAGCAATATGTTTGGAGGAGAAAAGGTGAGGCCTTTAATCCCAGGAACACCACACCTACCGTCAAGCATGGTGGTGGTAGTATTATGCTCTGGGCCTGTTTTGCTGCCAATGGAATTGGTGCTTTACAGAGAGTAAATGGGAAAATGAAAAAGGAGGATTACCTCCAAATTCTTTAGGACAACCTAAAATCATCAGCCCGGAGGTTGGGTCTTGGGCGCAGTTGGGTGTTCCAACAGGACAATGACCCCAAACACACGTCAAAAGTGGTAAAGAAATGACTAAATCAGGCTGGAATTAAGGTTTTAGAATGGCCTTCCCAAAGTCCTGACTTAAACGTGTGGACAATGCTGAAGAAACAAGTTAATGTCAGAAAACCAACAAATTTAGCTGAACTGCACCAATTTTGTAAAGAGGAGTGGTCAAAACTTCAACCAGAAGCTTGCCAGAAGCTTGTGGATGGCTACCAAAAGTGCCTTATTGCAGTGAAACTTGCCAAGGGACATGTAAGCAAATATTAACATTGCTGTATGTATACTTGTGACCCAGCACATTTGCTCACATTTTCAGTAGACCCATAATAAATTCATAAAAGAAGCAAACTTCATGAATGTTTTTTGTGACCAACAAGTATGTGCTCCAATCACTCAATCACAAAAAAATAAGAGTTGTAGATATTATTGGAAACTCAAGACAGCCATGACATGATGTTCTTTACAAGTGTATGTCAACTTTTGACCACGACTGTATATACGGCTTTTAATTTATTGCAGCAGATTAGTTTTTTGTATTTTTGGTCCGATATGGCTCTTTCAACGTTTTGGGTTGCCGACCCCTGGCCCGTACCGTGCGTATTTACCATGGAAGCAATAGAAATTGGACTGATGCGATAATTCTGCGGACTACTTCTGGATGTTTTGCTGAGCCCTGATGACAGCAGCGGTGAGTCGGGCCTGTCACCGCCAGGCCAGCCGCCGCATTCTCCACGAGGTGTGTCAGCCCAAATTCTTCCTTCTGTGACAGATATGTCACAAAGTACTGTACGAACGCCAAGACAACAATCAAAGTGCACTTAGAGTGTATTCAAACAACTCCTAAACCAAACATGCAAAATGTCTAAAAATGCCTGTAATATTGAATCTATGTGAGTTTTACTAGAATCAGTTGTTTTTGTAAGGTGTGCAAATACAAAAATTTGGTTTTAAACATAATGACAGTATAACTGCCACACTCAATATGACAGTTATTTAAACATAACTCCTAAACCACACAAGAAAAATGTCTAATAATGCGTGAATAAATGTATCTGTGTGAGTTTTACTAGAAACATTTTCTTTCGTAAGGTTTGCAAAGACACAAGTTAGTTTTTTTCCCCTCAATATAACAGTATAACTGCCACACTCAATATGACAGTTATTTAAACATACCTCCTAAACTATACATGAAAAATGGCTAATAATGCATTCTTGTGAGTTTTACTCGAAACATATGCTTTTTAAAGGCTTGCAAACACAAAAAGTCGTTTTTTACTCAATATGACAGTACTGTTCTTAAAATCCTGAGATAATGCGAAAAAAGCAGTAAAAATGTATTCCATCATAATTCCTAAACCAAACATGCAAAATGTCTAAAAATGCCTGTAATATTGAATCCATGGGAGTTTTACTAGAATCAGTTGTGTTTGTAAGGTTTGCAAATACACAAATTAGGTTTTACTCACTATGACAGTATACTGTCACACTCAACATGACAGTTATTTAAACATAACTCCTAAACCACACATGAAAAATGGCTAATAATGCCTGAAATAATGCATCCTTGGGAGTTTTCCTCGAAACATACACTACCGTTCAAAAGTTTGGGGTCACATTGAAATGTCCTTATTTTTTAAGGAAAAGCACTGTACTTTTCAATGAGGATAACTTTAAACTAGTCTTAACTTGAAAGAAATACACTCTATACATTGCTAATGTGGTAAATGACTATTCTAGCTGCAAATGTCTGGTTTTTGGTGCAATATCTACAACGGTGTATAGAGGCCCATTTCCAGCAACTATCACTCCAGTGTTCTAATGGTACAATGTGTTTGCTCATTGGCTCAGAAGGCTAATTGATGATTAGAAAACCCTTGTGCAATCATGTTCACACATCTGAAAACAGTTTAGCTCGTTACAGAAGCTACAAAACTGACCTTCCTTTGAGCAGATTGAGTTTCTGGAGCATCACATTTGTGGGGTCAATTAAACGCTCAAAATGTCCAGAAAAAGAGAACTTTCATCTGAAACTCGACAGTCTATTCTTGTTCTTAGAAATGAAGGCTATTCCACAAAATTGTTTGGGTGACCCCAAACTTTTGGACGGTAGTGTATGCTTTTTTTTAAATCTTGCAAACACAAAAAGTAGTTTTTTACTCAATATGACAGTAATGTTCTTAAAATCCTGAAATATGGACATATTTTGAAGCCAGTGCATTACAGTTTGTGGAATAGAAAGCGACAACTCAACAGTCTCCGGAATTAAGCGCAATCGAATTGCAACACACCTTTATAAAAAACACGTTAATCTCTTAAATTTTCTGTTTAGGTCAGTCGTCAGTCAATCACAAAGGCACAAAAAGACTGCATACTTTTTTTTTTTGTTACACGCCACAAATATACTTTTTAATGATGCTCCTGGCGTTTAACGAGAATGAACCCGATGCAGTTCTACTCTCATTTATTTGCATTATTGTTACACTGCTATGTGGTAGTGCGAGATTGTTTGCAAATGGGTTTTGGCACAAAAAGGTACAAGCGCTTAACAGGAAGAGTCAAAAAAGATCATGAGGGTTTCGGGGGAACAGGTTTCTGATTGACATGGAGTAAACAAACATGACTACCGCATTACGCAGCTCCATCCAGGCATGATCAACAAGGATTTTTTTTTTTTTTACAATTGACTTTTTATTCAGGCTGACTGTTACTGTAGGTAGAGCACTTGCACCCTCTTCTGGAGAGAAAGGCAGACTCAGTATGTGGCTAAACTGTATTATGTCTACTTATAGCAGGCCTGGGCAATTATTTTGACTCGGGGGGCCAAATTTAGAGAAAAAAAATGTGCCTGGGGGCCGGTATATCTATTTTTAGGAACACTTATACAACATCTCACAATAATGTCTGATTGAATGCTAAAAACGTAATGACAGACCGCCTTAAAAAACGGAATGGAATTTTAAAAAATTTTTTACTGAATGAAAATAAAGAATGCGGGATTTACAATATTAACTATGAACGATAAAACACTGAGTATTGACAACATGTGAACGTCACACCCCCTCTCGATCGACATATTTTACAATCAAGCGAAAAGCAGCAAAAATGCAACAAACACAGTGAAATATGAACGTGAAGTGTAAAAAAAAAACCCCCACCTACGATCTGATATATCTGATATATCACTAAGCTTTAAACTTAGTGTCTCATTTTATACTGAACGAGACACCCAGAATGTACATGGAAATAAAGACTGTGTGATTTACAATATTAACTATGAACAATAAAACACTGAATATTGACAACATGTGAACGTCACACCCCCTCTTGATCGATATTATTTACAATCAAGCGAAATGCAACAAAAATGCAACACAAACAGTGAAATATGAACGCGAAGGGTAAAAAAACCAAACACCTACGATCTGATATATCTGATATATCACTAAGCTTTAGAACTTTGTTGTAAAAATCTGTCCCTGACACCCGCATTTCAGGCGGGTGTCAGTCAATTATTATATATACATATATATGTAAGCTGTGAAAATCTGATGTATAGTATGCGTGTTTGGATCCTATTTTTAGGAACACTAATACAAAACCTCAAAATAATGTCTGAATGCTAAAAACGTTATGACAGACCGCCTTAAAAAACTGAACACAATTTTATTTTTTTTTACTGAATGAGACACTCGGAATGTACATGAAAATAAAGAATGTGAGCTATGAACGATACAAGACTGAATATTGACAACATATGAACGTCACACGGCCTCTCGATCGATATTATTTACAATCAAGCGAAACGCAGCAAAACTGCAACAAACACAGCGAAATATGAACACGAAGGGTAAAAAACCCCCACCTACGATCTGATATATCTGATATATCACTAAGCTTTAAACTTAGTGTCTCATTTTATACTGAACGAGACATCCAGAATGCACATGGAATTAAAGACTGTGTGATTTACAATATTAACTATCAAACGATAAAACACTGAATATTAACAACATGTGAACGTCACACACCCTCTTGATCGATATTATTTACAATCAAGCGAAACGCAGCAAAAATGCAACAAACACAGCGAAATATGAACGTGAAGTGTAAAAAAACAAAAAAACACCTACCATCTGATATATCACTAAGCTTTAAACTTAGTGTCTCATTTTATACGGAATGAGACACCCAGAATGTACATGGAAATAAAGACTGTGTGATTTACAATATTAACTAATAGTGTGATTTACAATATTAACTATCAAACGATAAAACACTGAATGTTGACATGTGAACGTCACACACCCTCTCGATCGATATTATTTACAATCAAGCGAAACGCAGCAAAAATGCAACAAACAGTGAAATATGAACGCGAAGGGTAAAAAAAACCAAAAACACCTACGATCTGATATATCACTAAGCTTTAAACTTAGTGTCTCATTTTATACTGAATGAGACACCCAGAATGTACATGGAAATAAAGACTGTGATTTACAATATTAACTAATAGGGTGATTTACAATATTAACTATGAACGATAAAACACTGAATATTAACAACATGCGAATGTCACACGGCCTCTTGATCGATATTATTTACAATCAAGCGAAACGCAACAAAAATGCAACAAACACAGCGAAATATGAACACGAAGGGTAAAAAAAAACACCTACGATCTGATATATCTGATATATCACTAAGCTTTAAACTTAGTGTCTCATTTTATACTGAATGAGACACCCAGAATGTACATGGAAATAAAGAATGTGTGATTTACAATATTAACTATGAACGATAAAACACTGAATATTAACAACATGCGAATGTCACACGGCCTCTTGATCGATATTATTTACAATCAAGCGAAACGCAGCAAAAATGCAACAAACAGTGAAATATGAACGCGAAGGGTAAAAAAAAAAAAAACACCTACGATCTGATATATCCGATATATCACTAAGCTTTAAACTTAGTGTCTCATTTTATACTGAATGAGACACCCAGAATGTACATGGAAATAAAGACTGTGATTTACAATATTAACTAATAGGGTGATTTACAATATTAACTATGAACGATAAAACACTGAATATTGACACCATTGAACGTCACACCCACTCTCGATCGACATATTTTACAATCAAGCAAAACGCAGCAAAAATGCAACAAACACAGTGAAATATGAACGTGAAGGGTAAAAAAAACAAACACCTACGATCTGATACATCTGATACAACACTAAGCTTTAAACTTAGTGTCTCATTTTATACTGAATGAGACACCCAGAATGTACATGGAAATAAAGACTGTGATTTACAATATTAACTAATAGGGTGATTTACAATATTAACTATGAACGATAAAACACTGAATATCGACACCATTGAACATCACACCCACTCTCGATCGACATATTCTACAATCAAGCAAAACGCAACAAAAATGCATCAAACACAGCGAAATATGAACGCTAAGGGTAAAAAAAACCCCACATACGATCTGATATATCTGATACATCACTAAGCTTTAGAACTTTGTTGTAAAAAATCTCCTTCCGCATCTGTCCCTGACACCCACATTTCAGGCTGACACTCTGTGGAAACGCTCCCCACCCACACTGCTTGGTGCCTCGTCTGAGCTGCTGTGACTTAGATGACCATAGTAACTAATTAGATGACCATAGTAACTAATTAGATGACCATAGTAACTAATTAGATGACCATAGTAACTAGTATATCATGCAAAAGCGCAGATTCCAACCATTGAAATACTTTGTATAGTTCAAGACTTACGGTCACTTGAAAACATCACTGCACATCATAATGGCAGCTACACCTTCTAAAAAAAATATTTGGTACCGGTACCAAAATTTTGGTATCGGGACAACCCTAGTTGTCGTTTGTGAAGCAATTTGTGATTAAGGGCTGTACAAATCAAGATGGATTGATTGATGATCGATCATTTATAATGTTTACTGCTTGTTAAGTCTTGCCCAAGTAAACGCGCTGCAGGACTGCTAGTATCTGAGCTCATATCGGAGATTCTAAATGCAAAATTAAATGCAAAATAACACGCACCAATGCGTGTTACTTTGCTGATATTGGACCAATATCAATATCAACATTTATTTTTGCACTACTGTAAATGAGTACTTTAAACTTTAAAATAAGTAACCAATTGACAGGTGGAGAAAATCCTCAGTGCTGAGCTGTGTAGAACTTGCACCTGGCTCGCTGACAACAAGCTAGCCATACACTTGGGTAAAACAGAATCCATCCTGTTTGGGTCCCACATCAACCTTAAGAAAGTCAATGACTTCACCATAAAAGTGGGTGACATTGTTATCACCAGGAATGATGAGGTCACCTACCTAGGTTCCATTCTAGAGGCTAACCTTTCCTGTGATAAAATGGCAACCAAGGTAATCAGAAAGGTTAACCAACGAACAAGATTTCTCTACAGAATCTCCTCTCTGGTCAACAAAAGCACCTTGAGGATTCTGGCGGGAACTCTCGTTCAACCCTTTTTCGATTACGCATGCACCTCCTGGTACCCTAGCACCTCCAAAACCCTCAAATCTAAACTCCAAACATCTCAGAACAAGCTAGTCAGGTTACTTCTAGACCTCCACCCCAAATCACACCTCACTCCTACCCACTTCTCTAAAGTGGGCTGGCTCAAGGTGGAGGACAGAGTTAAACAACTTGCACTGAGCCTAGTCTATAAAATCCGCTACACCTCCCTGATACCGAAGTACATGTCAAACTACTTCCTTAACGTAAATGACCGCCATAACCACAACACCAGGGGGTGCTCCACTAACCACGTTAAACCCAGATTCCGAACTAACAAAGGTCTTAACTCATTCTCTTTCTATGCCACATCAATGTGGAATGCGCTCCCAACAGGTATAAAAGAAAGGGCATCTCTATCCTCCTTCAAAACCGCAATAAAAGTTCACCTCCAGGCAGCTACAACCCTAAACTAACACCCTCCCCGGATTGCTAATAATCAAATGTAAACAATCAAATGCAGATACTTTTTCTTATGCCTTCTGATCTCTCTCTCTCTCTCTCTCTCTCTCGCTCTCTCTCTCTATGTCCACTACTTGCTGTCCATATCCTACCCCCCACCCCCTCCACACCCCTGATTGTAAATAATGTAAATAATTCAATGTGATTATCTTGTGTGATGACTGTATTATGATGATAGTATATATGATAGTATATATCTGTATCATGAATCAATTTAAGTGGACCTCGACTTAAACAAGTTGAAAAACTTATTCGGGTGTTACCATTTAATGGTCAATTGTACGGAATATGTACTTCACTGTGCAACCTACTAATAAAAGTCTCAATCAATCAATCAAACCGAAAAGCCACCTGGTTTCACTGTCAATCATAAGGTAGCAACAAGGAAGGTTAAAATGTATAATGATCCATTTGAATAAAAGAGTTATAAAAGTTGACATGTTTTGCATAACAAGAATTTCTTGTCTTTTGTCTTCTCACAGGCGGAGCTGATAACAAGTTCACGGTAGTCCAAATGATCTCCAAGTTCACACAATGATTTGCATATTTAGCGGACCTAAAAAAGTGCCGCTCTGTCAGTACACAGTCAAGTGTTGACTTTGCAGCATGTTGGAGTTAGTGAGGCGGGTAAATACAAATAATGTTTTTTTTGTTGTTTTTTTTTTTACATAGAGAGAGTCTCAGTCCTATCATTGTGTATGTTTTATTTCCTAAAAAATATTTTCAAAAAACAGTGTTTAATATGCAGTATCTTACATGCATGTGAGAGACTTAAGTCAAATAAGAGCAGTGGGTTTCAAAGCTCATAACAGAGAACATTTGCAGCGAAACTAAGTGAAATTCCACCTTTCAAGACTTAAAAATACATCTTCCATCAACTTTGGGCTGCAGGGGGCTCTCCCCGCCCTCTATATATATATATATATACAATATATATATATATATATATATACAATATATATATATATATATATATATATATATATATATATATATATATATATATATATATTGCATATCTTCCTTTTTGACTGTACTTAAATGTATAATAGACTGTATTGATATTATTCACATGTGAATTATGCTGTATAATAGACTATTTATATTATTCACATGTGAGTAAGGCTGTATAATAGACTGTATTTATATTATTCACATGTAAAAAAATACCTAAGTGTTTATTGTGAGCCAACTGTGGTGCTGAATTTCCCCCAGGGATCAATAAAGTACTTTCTATTCTAATATAATTGTATGGAAACACTGGAAATTAATAAAACCTCTACAGGTAGGGATGTGACATTCCATATCACGGTTATCAGGAACAAACCAAGCCATTAATGACAACACGGTTGTCATTATTATTATTATGACTTATTCAAGAAGAAAATTACCCCTGTGGAGCCCATCAATATTTTATATTGCTACTATGGTACATTTTTAGTCTACTTAATACCTACATTATCCTTTCCATCCTTACCCTTTTCATCCTTTGAAACTGAGATACTGTGTGGAACAATTTCCCTTGTGGATCAATAAAGTTTGTCTAAGTCTATTATCATGGTACTGTTGAATGTGCTCAAAAAGTACTTGTACACACAGTGAAGTATTTTCACCGACTTTTTATTTAAAAAAAATAACATAAAAATTACGTTATTACGTCTTCCTGCATCAAGTATGTACATGCACAGTAACGTGGAATAGTCCATTACGTGAAAAATGGAGGGGGGGGGGGGTGTACTGTCTAAACCAGAGGTTTCACTGAGGGCCACATCGCAGTTCTGTTTGGCCCCAGAGGCCTGCTTCTAACAGTGAATTATATTATTACACAATGTTTTAATGCATTTTATTAGTAGATTTTTTCAAAACTAAAATCTAAAAAAATATGCTAAGTTGCAACAATTTCACCTCAAATGTTAGTGTATATTATTGAAAAACAGTACTGCTGTTTTTATGGTTTAAAAAAAAAGCCAGCTCAGTTGCCAGAATTGTATTGAAAAATTTACATTTGTTTTTTTACTGTAAATAAAAAAAACCTGCAATTTTACAGTAACATTTTTTCACCCGAGCTGCCAGTTTGTTTGTTTTTAGCGCAACTGTAGATTTTTTTGTGTATTACTGTAAATGCCAAAACGGCACCAGAGATTATTACAGTAAAAATAAAGTACTGTGTTTTTCATTTAGAGAAAAAGGCTGTAAAAACCACAGTAAATTTCACAATTTTACCATGAAATCTATTGCTACTTTTACATTGCACAATTTGATGGATAGCTTGCTTTGAAATCTTTATTATTAGTATTTATTTCAATTTAAAAAAATGCCTTTGAATGTTTGATAATATATTTTTGCATAATTTAAGTGAACATAATTTGCGATTAAATGGAGTACACTTTTTTCCCCCCCCCACAAAATAGAAAGAAAAAATACATTTAGTAAGAAAAGTTACAGTACTTTGATACATGTTAGTTCCAGGCTTTCGAGGGCTAAATAAAATGAAGTGACGGTCCTCATCGGGCGCGGTCTAAACGATCACGATTGTTAAATCTATTTGGATGTATTTTGAAGCACACAATTAAGATCAACAATGAATAATTACTTCACAAAGAAGAAAGAGAATTGTTAAACTGATGTTCCTCTCTATCATGTCTTGTGCCTACAAGAGCGAGCATAGAAATATGGCGCTAGCCACACAAATGTTAGCGTTTCCCATTTATTTGTGGCCACAAACGAGGATTGGTCCGCCCTCGCTCGTAAACAAATCAGAGTACAATTAAACTGTGGCGGATGTAGTGCAAATCCACTTGGCAACACACCTCATACACACCTACTTTCAACTTCATTGCTGTAATTAGCCAGGTATGCACTCAAAGTGAAACAGTGATGTGTATCTTGCGTCGTGCATTTTTTGGGGTTTCGAACACGCACGGTCAAGAAAGGTTAAGTATTCGATCCGCCTCCAAAAGCCCAGAGAGCGTGCGTACAACCACTTGCAAAGAGTGCAGAATGTTATGGTTGTTGCTTGCCTTAGCCACACAGGAAGTCTTTATTTACATATCAGCACTAGTACGTCTGTCTATACCAGGAGTGCCCAAAGAGGGGCCCGGGGGCTAAATTTGACCCGCCGTGTCATTTCGTGTAGCCCGCTATAGCTAATACATTTTCATACTTTCAAGCTCACACAATCATTTATGGCATGTCTGCAAGGCTAATTAACATATTTTCCGGACTATAAGGTGCACTTAAAATCCTTTTTTTCCCTCAAAACCTTATAACCCGGTGCGCCTAATGTACGGAATAATTCTGGTTTTGCTTACCGACCTCGAAGCTATTTTTTTTGGTACATGGTGTAATGATAGGTGTGACCAGTAGATGGCAGTCACACATAATATATACGTGTAGACTGCAATATTAAAAAGTTAAAGCACCAATGATTGTCACACAACACTAGGTGTGGTGAAATTATTCTCTGCATTTGACCCATTACCCTTGATCACCCCCTGGGAGGTGAGGGGAGCAGTGGGCAGCAGTGGTGGCCACGCCCGGGTAACATTTTTGGTGATTTAACCCCCAATTCCAACGCTAACACAGTAGTAAAAATGCCCCTGTGCCAACTTTTTTGCAATGTGTTGCTGCCATTAAATTCTAAGTTATGAGTATTTGCAAAAAAAAAACCCAACAAGTTTCTCAGTTCAAACATTAAATATCGTGTCTTTGCAGTCTATTCAATTGAATATAAGTTGAAAAGGATTTGCAAATCATCGTATTCTGTTTTTATTTACGAATTACTACTGTAATAGCTTTTTCATGCCAATATTCACAGTTACCTTCACAGTCCCATTTTGAGGTTTGTGGTTATTTTGAAGTGGCCAATTATGTTGATAGGACCCACAATGCCATGTCAGACCATGTCTAAATCCCCCCCAAAATAAAACGCACTTTACTGACCTTTGACCTTGGTGCGGTGGCATAGATGGAAGAGCTTGTCTTGTCAGAGATATTGTTATCCCAGCCAGGTCCATCTGCCGGACTGTTAATTGGTTCAGCAGCACTGAGAAGCAAACGGTAGTACAAATATCACAACAATGTAATACTTTCGAACCAAAATCTAATGTCCAAAACAAATATAAAGCATATCTGAGCTTTTTAAGATGTTGGTGACATTGATGTGATGCTTTGTACCTTGTGTTCATTTTCCTAATGCCAATCAAAAAACACATTTTGGGCCATTTTTTCTATTTTCATTTCTAAAAACAAAAGTTGGACATCTATTTAATGACTCTTTTGGAAAACGACAATATGACTCCTGCTGGACAAAGGTGTTACCATTATGCTACAAACATGCTAAACGCGAAGGAAAAGTTCAAATACTGTGTGGAGGGGGGCGTGGCCTGCGGGCCTGCAGCGGTACAGGGTGTGCCAGGACCGGCCTCGAAGTCAGCGACAGGGCCTTGTTATCTAAACACCTGTCGCTCTGTATAAGCAGCAACCGGGAGGAGAGACGTTGTTGGAGCTGGCGTGAGAGCGAGAGCGTGTCTGTCACAGCCACAAAAGACAATCGCTGGAAAGCAACCCACAGACTTTATTGAAAAATAAAACTGTGTTGAACTTGAACCGGGTTATCATGTCGGTGCTTGGTGGTCCAAGAACCCACTAGAGGGCAACCTCTACATCAGGGGTCCCCAAACTACGGCCCGTGGGCCGAATCCGGCCCGCCAGCTCCCATAATCAGGCCCGCGGGAAGTCCTAAGTATCAAAAAATAAAAAAAAATAAAAAAAACTTCTTTTTTTTTTTTTTTTAATTTTTATTATTTTTCTTATCTACTTTGTACCGCTTGCTACTCACGGTGTCTCCTAGCCGCTCAGGCAAATCATATTGTCTAAAAATGCATTTTCTCATCGATAACGTGACATCGCGCGCGGAAAGTGCGCTATATATATCTAATATATACATATATATCTAATATATATATATATATATATATATATATATATATATATATATATACAGCCCGGCCCCGGCCAAATTGTTTTAACCCAATGCGGCCCCCGAGTCAAAAAGTTTGGGGACCCCTGCTCTACATACTGCTTCCGGTTCAATTTGTCATCACATTGCATTTTGGATTAACATGAATTGGATTCTTGTGTTTATCTGGAAAAAGGAAAAATCCATAAAAGGAAAACAGCACAAAATCAAATTTTATGGCAATATTTTAATGAAAATCAACCCTTTTTTTGTTTGTTTTTCAAAACTGCCATATATACCGTATTTTCCGGACAATAAGGCGCACTTTCTCAAAACTCGACAAGTGCGTCTTATAACCTGGTGCGCCTAATGTAAGGAATAAGTTTGGTTGAGCTTACCCACCTCGAAGCAATTTTATTTGATACATGGTGTAATGATAAGTGTGACCAGTAGATGGCAGTCAAAAATAAGAGATAAATGTTGGCTGCATGTTTGATGTGCTTCAACGTACAAGTATTATTATGGTGTGTGTAAAAAATAAGACATATTATTTGGCTTTGTTTCGCCTTTGTAGTCCGCCGTAGTCGATAAACTTCTTCTTTTTCTCTATCTTCTTGTTTTGTGGCATTCAACTTCGGCTGTCGCCATTTCTAATATAAAAGTAGTGTAAAGTTCTTACTTATATCTGTCAGTAAACTCGCCATGAAAGCACTAAAACATACCGGTGTAGTGAGTCTACATTATTCACCCAAGGAACTTTAGTTTTTAGAGAGTTCCGGTCGGACTGTTTTTCACGGGACACATTTCCGGTGTTGTTGTTGTATCCGGATGAGGAGATGCTGCTCCGTTATTGATTGAAGTAAAGTCTGAATGTCATTAAAACAGTTAGCTCCATCTTTTGACACTTCTTCCACTCCCGTCCTTGCACGCTACACCGCTACAACAAAGATGACGGGGAGAAGACGCTGCCGAAGGTGAGCCACGTAAATAAGACCGCCCAAAAAACGGCGCATCCTGAAGCGACTGTCAGAAAGCGGCTTGAAGATGGTCTTTAAAACATCATCTATGCAACATTTTGACCAAAGAACCACCATTACATGTTATGTAGACCACAAGGAAGTGTTTTACATTTGGAAAAAAAAAAAAAAAATATGACTCCTTTATTGCGCCTTATAATCCGGTGCGCCTTATATATGAAAAAAAGATCGAAAATAGACCATTCATGGGCAGTGCGCCTTATAATACAGTGTGCCCTATGGTCCGGAAAATACGGTACCCGGAAAGTATGGTATATCATTTTTTTATTTTTAATAATGTGATATAAAATTACATATAGAAAGATATACTGTATATATTTGTGTCCATATTGCACAGCACTTGTTTGTAACTGACCAATTTGGGTCGCAGGGGTGAAGGTAGGGCTGGGCGATATGGCCTTTTTTTAATATCTCGATATTTTTAAGCCATGTCACGATACACGAAATATATCTCGATATTTTGCCTTAGCCTTGAATGAACACTTGATGCATATAATCACAGCAGTATGATGATTCTATGTGTCTACATTAAAACATTCTTCTTCATACTGCATTAATATATGCTCATTTTAAACTTTCATGCAGAAAGGGAAATCCCAACTAAGTCAATTTACCAAAAGTGTATTTATTAAACAGTTATTAAGCAGTGGCACAAACATTCATGTCATTTCCAAAACAGAAAGTGCAAGATTGTCAGAGACATTTTAAAACAAGCTATTAGTGCACTTTTGTGCATGATGTCACTAAGATGACATATCAAAACAACAATAAATGAAAGTGCACTTTTTGTACAGAACGCCACTACAATAGTTTAAATAAAACAAATAAAGTGTACTTTTGTGCATGATGTCACACAAGATATTTCAATAACTGTCAAATAACAATGTGCTGCATAATAGGAAATCAAATAGTGTATGTCCTTCGCTATGCGGACGTTATCTCCTTCTGTTGTTTACTTTTTTTGTCAAACGGTGTTGATCTGGAAACGGTTGCCTCTGCATTTTGTTGGTGTGGCACCGAACAGAGATGTTGACATGCGGAGTTTCAAGCACTCCTCATTCTCTAGCGCAGTGGTTCTCAAATGGGGGTACGCGTACCCCTGGGGGTACTTGAAGGTATGCCAAGGGGTACGTGAGATTTTTTTTAAATGTCTGTCAAAAAGAACTGTGAAAAGAAATGCAACAATGCAATATTCAGTGTTGACAGCTACATTTTTTTGTGGACATGTTCCATAAATATTGATGTGAAAGATTTCTTTTTTTGTGAAGAAATGTTTAGAATTAAGTTCATGAATCCAGATGGATCTCTATTACAATCCCCAAAGAGGGCACTTTAAGTTGATGATTACTTCTATGTGTAGAAATCTTTATTTATAATTGAATCACTTGTTTATTTTTCAACAAGTTTTTAGTTATTTTTATACATTTTTTTCCAAATAGTTCAAGAAAGACCACAACAAATGAGCAATATTTTGCACTTTTATACAATTTAATAAATCAGAAACTGGTGACATAGTGCTGTATTTTACTTCTTTATCTCTTTTTTTCAACCAAAAATGCTTTGCTCTGATTAGGGGGTACTTGAATTTTAAAAAAATGTTTACAGGGGGTACATCACTGAAAAAAGCTTGAGAACCACTGCTCTAGTGGGTGACTTTTCAAATGATGCTACAAATTAGCAGTAATGCTACTTTTTGTAGCAAGGCTTTTGCCCCACACTTGACAAATTACGGTTGTCTGTTCAACATCTTCCCGCTTGAAGCCAAACCGCCGCCAGACGATGGATGCTGTTTTTCTTGGGAATTAATTCTTCCTTCATTTGTTACCAGATTCGCACCTTCTCTCTCTCTCTCGTATTACCACTCGCACCACAGCTAATGTTACCCATGCCACTACCTCTCTGCTCCGCGAGGGCGTATACGTATGTGACGTATGTAAGAAGGTGCGCTTGTTTTATGTCTCTGCGAGAAGCCGAGACAAGAAAGAGTGATAAAAGCCTGTAGTGTAATGCCCGCAGCTAAAAACAACTGCGTGAGAACGTATACTCGAATATCACGATATAGTCATTTTCTACATCGCACAGAGACAAACCCGCGATATATCGAGTATATTCGATATATCGCCCAGCCCTAGGTGAAGGTGTAGCCAAACCAATGCAATAAATAATTGCATAATTCACCTAAAATTGTACTCACATACATGTGTTTATCACATTGTGTAAGGACGTGATACAAAAGGCCTTTTTAACATAGCAATGAATCAGTGCTTGGAGAATGTTGACCAGAACAGGCTTAACAGAGATCGACGGTGTGTTTCTTGGAACGACATTCCATATGAAGCGTGACTTTTGAGAAAGTGTCAATGGTATCATATTGCATAAAAAAGAAAAAAGAAAAGCGGAAACTATCTTGAAATTCTAAATATCCATACATCAATTTTCTACCGCTTGTCCCGTTCAAGGCTGCGCTAAATGGTGAATTTAATCCTGTCGAACCTCTTCGGTGGATCGGTTTTACGATTGTTGCTCGTAGGCCGACTGGATGTCTGACTCGTGGCTTATAAACGAGAACACTGACAGAATTCCCTGCAGCGAGTCAACAGGTAGGCTGCATGAATAATCAAAGGCTGTCAACACATCAGCTGGCTGGCACAATAGTCACTTGATACACACACACACACACGCACACACACACAGGCTTTGCACAACTGGAAGTCCCAGGAAAGCGAATGACAAGCTGACATTTAGAAGACGTCAAATTTATAGACCAGCGACTGAAGGCACTTTGAAACATACCTTAACTCTTGTGCTTCTGCACTCACCAAGCAGCTGTTTGGGTGTTTTTTAAAAAGCAGGGCCTGTTGTTTTATATGTAGAGTACTGTGTGTATATTAGTGTTGTCCCCATACCAATATTTTAGTACCGGTACCAAGATGTATTTCGATAATTTTTGGTACTTAGATACTTTTCTAAATAAAGGGCACCACAAAAAATTGCATTATTGGCTTTATTTTAACAAAAAAATCTTACGTTACATTAAACATATGTTTCTTATTGCAAGTTTGTCCTTAAATAAAATAGTGAACATACAAGACAACGTGTCTTATAGTAGTAAGTAAGCAAACAAAGGCTCCTAATTGACGTATGCAGTAACATATTGTGTCATTTTCCATTCTATTATTTTGTCAACATTATGAGGGACAAGTGGTAGAAAATGAATTATTAATCTATTTGTTCATTTACTGTTAATATCTGCTTACTTTCTCTTTTAACATGTTCTGTTAAAATGTAACAATCACTTACTCTTTTGTTGTTTGGATGCTTTACATTAGCTTTGGATGATACTACAAATGTAGGCATCGATCCGATACCAAGTCGTTACAGGATCATACATTGGTCATATTCAAAGTCCTCATGTGTCCAGGGGACGCATTTCCTGAGTTTATAAACATAATATACTTTTTTTTTTAAACTAAAGAAGATTTTGTGGTGCTAAAAGATATAGATGTAATTAGAGATGTCCGATAATGGCTTTTTTGCCAAAATCCGATATTGTCCAACTCTTAATTACCGATTCCGTTCCAATATCAACCGATACCGATATATTCAGTCGTGGAATTAACACATTATTATGCCTAATTTGGACAACCAGGTATGGTGAAGATAAGGTCCTTTTTAAAAAAAAATAAAAAAAATAAAATAAGATAAATAAATTAAAAACATTTTCTTGAATAAAAAAGAAAGTAAAACAATATAAAAACAGTTACAAATATAAACTAGTAATTAATGAAAATGAGTAAAATTAACTGTTAAAGGTTAGTACTATTAGTGGACCAGCAGCACGCACAATCATGTGACTGTACTGACAGACTGTGTCATGACTTGGTCTTTGGCGTGGTTTGCTCTCCCGTGGTGCAAAATAATTGGAACGGACGTGGCGTGCAGGTAAAGACATATTTAATTATTACTATAAACTCAAAAGTACAAACAAAAGGGTACAAACAAAAGGCGCTCACAGCGGAGGTAAAAAAAACTTGACTAGAAAACAAAAGGCGCGCACAATGGCGGAGAACTATGAACATTAAACAAACAAAAACTTACGTGACAAGAGATGAAACAAGAACTAACGTGACAAGGAACTGTGAACATGGCATGAATGTATGATGTCGCCAGGACGAACAACAGAAACAGAAAAGCCTATATAGTGACATGATAAGTGAAAACAGGTGCGTGACTAACTGTGAACAGGTGCATGACATGACTGTGAAAACGTGAGACAGGTGTGTGTGAGTCCAAACGTGGAACAGGTGAAACTAATGGTTGCTATGGTGACAAACAAAACCAGGAAGTGAAACCAGGAACTAAGGAAGTGTCCAAAAAACAAAACAGCACATGGCCAAACAAAAACATGAACACAGACATGACAGAACCCCCCCCTTACGGACAGATCCCAGATGTCCAAAAACAAAAAACAGGATCAAGAGTCATGGGAGGGGGGGAGGGGGACATGGCGGTGGGTCGCCAGACCAGGTGTCCCCGAATCCACCGGGGCAGAGTCAGGTGGCGGCGGCGGGTAGACCGCCGCTGAACCTGACGAGGTGGGCGACCTGGGAATGGCCACATTCGTGGCAGACGAGGAGGTCGGCGCACCTGGCGTGGCGGACGCCCATGGAATGGCCACATCCTTGGCCGACGAGGAAGTGGGCGCGTTGTCGTGGCAGGCGGCGAGGCTTGGCGTGGTGCGTCAGGCGGCGAAGCTTGGCGTGGTGCGTCAGGCGGCGAAGCTTGGCGTGGTGCGTCAGGCGGCGAAGCTTGGCGTGGTGCGTCAGGCGGCGAAGCTTGGCTTGGTGCGTCAGGCGGCGAAGCTTGGCTTGGTGCGTCAGGCGGCGAAGCTTGGCTTGGTGCGTCAGGCGGCGAAGCTTGGCGTGGTGCGTCAGGCGGCGAAGCTTGGCTTGGTGCGTCAGGCGGCGAAGCTTGGCGTGGCGCGTCAGGCGGCGAAGCTTGGCGTGGCGCGTCAGGCGGCGAAGCTTGGCGTGGCGCGTCAGGCGGCGAAGCTTGGCGTGGCGGGTCTTGGTCTTGGCGTGGGTCTTGGTCTTGGCGAGGGTCTTGGTCTTGGCGAGGGTCTTGGTCTTGGCGAGGGTCTGGGTCTTGGCGAGGGTCTGGGTCTTGGTCTTGGCATGGTTGGTCTTGGCGTGGCGGTGCTTGGACTTGGTCTCGGTCTTGGTCACTTGGCGGGTCTTGGTCTTGGTCACTTGGCGGGTCTTGGTCTTGGTCACTTGGCGGTTCTTGGTCACTTGGCGCTTCTTGGTCACTTGGCGGTTCTTGGTCTTGGTCACTTGGCGGGTCTTGGTCTTGGTCACTTGGCGGGTCTTGGTCTTGGTCACTTGGCGGGTCTTGGTCTTGGCTTTGGTCTTGGCGTGGGGCAGCCACGGGCGGCGCTTGGCGGCGTGGGGCAGCCACGGACGGCGCTTGGCGGCGTGGGGCAGCCACGGGCGGCGCTTGGCGGCGTGGGGCAGCCACGGGCGGCGCTTGGCGGCGTGGGGCAGCCACGGGCGGCGCTTGGCGTCGTGGGGCAGCCACTGGCGGCGCTTGGCGTCGTGGGGCAGCCACTGGCGGCGCTTGGCGTGGAGCAGGTACTGGCGGCGCTTGGCGTGGAGCAGGTACTGGCGGCGCTTGGCGTGGAGCAGGTACTGGCGGCGCTTGGCGTGGAGCAGGTACTGGCGGCGCTTGGCGTGGAGCAGGTACTGGTGGCGCTTGGCGTGGAGCTGGGCGTGGAGCAGGTGGATCTTGGCATGGTCGAAAAACTGGTGGTGGCGGCCGTGCTGGTGGCTGTGGCTTGGCAGGTCGAAAGACAGGTGGTGGGGGTCGTGCTGGAGGCTGTGTCTTGGCGTGACGAAAGACTGGTGGTGGGGGTCGTGCTGGTGGCTGTGGCTTGGCAGGTCGAAAGACAGGTGGTTGTGGTCGTGCTGGAGGCTGTGGCTTGGCGTGACGATGCTGAGCCACCCCACCTGAACAATTCCCAGCCCTAGCCCCCCCCTCAAGGAGCGGATACCAGACGCGCTCCCCGCGGTCTGGAACCGTCTTTTGGGGTGGGCGGAGGGGGTTCAGGAGGAGGGCAGAATCCTCCCCTCTAAATTGTCCAAAATGTCTTTCTTTCCCCCCCACCTGGGCTTTTGTGGGTGAAAAAAAAATTTCTGACTTGGGCGTGGCATGAGTCCTGGGGGGCGGGGCATGGAATTTGGGTGGCTTGGATTGAACCGGTAAAGAATTTGGGAAAACAATCTCCAGGTCTGTGGAGTGCTCCTTGAGCTGCCAGGCTGTCTGATTTCCATTTCCGCCCGGAGGGGGAGGAGCCTGCAGGAACGATGCGTCCTTTCCAATGCTTGTGGAAGCCCTCCCTGACGTCCTTCGTTGGGAGCGGCGCTTCCGGGACTGCGGTGACGCAGCGCCATCCTCGGACCAAAGGGAGCTGATCGGCACCAGTTTGCCGGTCGGACCCCACATGAGATCCCTGCGCTCCATGGGGGAATGGCGGAGTGTCTCGGCTTCCATGGCGCGCAGGACCTCCCACGTTACCTCGTCAAAATTGTCCCATTTTTTTGCGGGAGAGCTCTCGTGCTGGCGACATCTGTCATGACTTGGTCTTTGGCGTGGTTTGCTCTCCCGTGGTGCAAAATAATTGGAACGGACGTGGCGTGCAGGTAAAGACATATTTAATTATTACTATAAACTCAAAAGTACAAACAAAAGGGTACAAACAAAAGGCGCTCACAGCGGAGGTAAAAAAAACTTGACTAGAAAACAAAAGGCGCGCACAATGGCGGAGAACTATGAACATTAAACAAACAAAAACTTACGTGACAAGAGATGAAACAAGAACTAACGTGACAAGGAACTGTGGACATGGCATGAATGGGTGATGTCGCCAGGACGAACAACAGAAACAGAAAAGCCTATATAGTGACATGATAAGTGAAAACAGGTGCGTGACTAACTGTGAACAGGTGCATGACATGACTGTGAAAACGTGAGACAGGTGTGTGTGAGTCCAAACGTGGAACAGGTGAAACTAATGGTTGCTATGGTGACAAACAAAACCAGGAAGTGAAACCAGGAACTAAGGAAGTGTCCAAAAAACAAAACAGCACATGGCCAAACAAAAACATGAACACAGACATGACAGACTGTATTTATATATATTGATATATAATGTAGGAACCAGAATATTAATAACAGAAAGAAACAACCCTTTTGTGTGAATGAGTGTAAATGGGGGTGGAAGGTTTTTTGGGTTGATGCACTAATTGTAAGTGTATCTTGTGTTTTTTATGTTGATTTAATAAAATTAAAAAAACAATTAAAAAAAAAAAAAAAAACGATACAGATAATAAAAAAAACGATACCGATAATTTCCGATATTACATTTTAAAGCATTTAACGGCCGATAATATCGGGCTGCCGATATTATCGGACATCTCTAGATGTAATCATAGTAGTATCGACTACATATGCCCCTGTACTTGGTATCATTACAGTGGATGTTAGGTGTAGATCCACCAATGGCATTTGTTTACATTCAGTAACGGCGTCATTAGCGGTGAGCTACGGTGTGTCGTGAAGCACGTTTAGCTATTCCTCGTCCTGCAGGGATTATACTTGTAAGAAACCTACTTTATTTGTCGCCACGGAGACAAGGACGACGCGCCGTCATGCCTGTAAAAAAAATATATATATGGCGAACCGGTACTTTTCAAACAGAGTATAGCACCATTTTTGATTAATAAGTACCGCAAAACTATACTAGTACCGGTATACCGTACAACTCTAGTATATAGTATCTAGTACCTACACTGAATTATACGGTCCCCTCCAAGGTTTCTCATTGTCATCCCATTGGGTTGAGTTTTTTCTTGCCCTGATGTGGGATCTGAGCAAGTGTCGTTGTGGCTTGTGCAGCCCTTTGAGACACTCATGATTTAGGGCTATATAAGTAAACATTGATTGATTGATACTAAGAGGTGTTCCTAATATTGATACTACTGGATGTGCTCTAGAATGTGATCCACCAGTCTGGGGTTCTCATCAATGGGAGTCAGCTAGGATAGGCTTCAACTCCCTGTGAAACTGAATGGGCAGTATAGAAAATGGATGGAAAGAAGAAAATGATATCAAAACTACAGGAAGCTGAGCCGCATCCACTTATGGCATTTATTCTGGCAGCATTATCTATGCTGCTCTCCATAACCAACTAAGGCAATGGACTAAAATGCCCATCCATTTTCAAAATGTTTCTAAACAACAAAAATTACTAGGGATGTCCGATAATGGCTTTTTGCCGATATCTGATATTCCGATATTGTCCAACTCTTTAATTACCGATACCGATATCAACCGATACCGATATATACAGTCGTGGAATTAACACATTATTATGCCTAATTTGGACAACCAGGTATGGTGAAGATAAGGTCCTTTTTAAAAAAAATAAAAATAATAAAATAAGATAAATAAATTAAAAACATTTTCTTGAATAAAAAAGAAAGTAAAACAATATAAAAACAGTTACAAATAGAAACTAGTAATTAATGAAAATGAGTGAAATTAACTGTTAAAGGTTAGTACTATTAGTGGACCAGCAGCACGCACAATCATGTGTGCTTACGGACTGTATCCCTTGCAGACTGTATTGATATATATTGATATATAATGTAGGAACCAGAATATTAATAACAGAAAGAAACAACCCTTTTGTGTGAATGGGGGAGGGAGGTTTTTTGGGTTGGTGCATTAATTGTAAGTGTATCTTGTGTTTTTTATGTTGATTTAATAAAAAATAAACATAAAATTTTTTTAAAAACGATACTGATAATAAAAAAAACGATACCGATAATTTCCGATATTACATTTTAAAGCATTTTATCGGACATCTCTAATAATTACCAATGATAGTGTATAAAAGAACCATTATTAGGCAGGTACTTTTGATATAGACCCATGTGTTGGCGTACACTTACTTAACAAGCTTCAAACATTTAGACACACACACACACACACACACACTAACACACACACACACACACACACACACACACACACACACACACACACACACACACACACACACACACACACACACACACACACACACACACACACACCTGCTATTGTTGTGCTTTTGACAAGCCGTCGCCATTCATTCCTTTCTTTAAATCCCGTCTGTCAGTCAGTAGAAGCACATGGCAGTTGTGACTTCATGAGATTTGACTCTGTAATTCGTTTATTTTACAGTAAAATGTAGGATTTCATGAGCAGACAATACAGTAGGTACAACCTTTATTTTAGTATGGCAAACATGTCATATTTAGGTATAGTTTTTTTTATTGCACTGCCAATTGTAAATTAGTGGTTCCACAAAACAGTAACTTGTTTTTTAACTTTGTTGTTTTGAGTTATATAGGATTGCATTACATTAACAACATTTATTTAATTCTATCGCCCCATGAAATCATTTATTATTTACACTGCTACATGTACTTTTTGCAAGCATGCACACACACTAAATGAATGTGTCATATATCATATTTCTGCATGCTAACTATTGCTAACATGCTAATTACTATAGTATGTATACCTGTGAATGATTAGTTTTAAAGTCACACACACACATTGTCAAACAGCCCTGACATTGCGGTGTGAGGTATTTGCGATTGGCAATTATCCACAATCTTATCAAGATAAGCCAGCAGAGGAGTTGTTACCATGGAAACCTGCGTCAAATGGGACAGTGGCAAACCCTCTTTTTGTAGGGGTATGACTTCCCTTTGGAAGAAACAGGAGTCAGACATTTTGAAGCAAGTAGATTAATAAAGAGTCTCTAAGAATGATGCAATAAGTTAGCACATACATCAGCCACAGTTGTTCTAACCTGCAACCTTTTTTGAAATGGCTCTCTTTTAATTTATGTGAGAAATACCATATTTTTTGGACCATTAGGCGCACCGGATTATAAGACGCACTGCCGATGAGCATCTTCTTATCCGTGGCTCACTAGTGCAACATCAACGCCGGAAATGTGTCCCGTGAAAAACTGTCCAACCGGAACTCTCTGATAACTATCGTTCTTTGGGTGAATAATGTAAACTCACGACACCGGTATGTTTTAGTGCTTTCATGGCGAGTTTACTGACAGATATAAGTCGGAACTTTACGCTACTTTATATTAGAAATGGCAACAGCGGAAGTTGAATGCCACATAAGAAGGTAGAGAAAAAGAAGAAGCTTATGACTGCGGTGTCGGCACGGACTACAATTGTGGACGCGCGCCCATTTTCAGGACTTATGCAGATCCCAAATACACATCAGCAAGTACCAGAAGGTAAGAAAAGTTGGTTTTGCATAATATTGCGAAACAAAACGCCAGATAATATGTCTTACCTTATACACACACCATAATAATACTCGTATGTTTAATGCGCCGACAATCCACCAAGCGGTGCGGCTTCATAGCTTACCGAAGTCGTACTAAAAACATTTTGACAGATTTTTGAGCGCCGTGTGTAATGTTCTATATTCTCAATGAAACATTCAAAGTTTTGGTGTTGTTTACTGCCATCATATTGCAGTCTACACGTATCTCTTATGTATGACTGCCATCTACCGGTCACACTGATCATTACACCATGTACCAACTAAAATTGCTTCGAGGTCAGTAAGCACAACCAGAATTATGCCCTACATTAGGCGCACCGGTTTATAAGGTGCATTGTCAATTTTTGAGAAAATGAAAAGGATTTTAAGTGCGCCTTATAGTCCGAAAAATGCGGTAATCTATCGTAATACTGTATATTAAGTCACAAGAAGCTGCAATATTAGGCCAGAATGCCCATTTCTAATGCCTATTAGTTTTGCTATTTTTCCCCCACATGCTACATGAGCATAATATGCTGTCCTTCCCTACATCAGCAACCTATTGTTTCAAACTAAATTTAACTTGCAAAAGTTGTACTTACAAACACCAGTTTACAAACTATAGACCCGTTTTCTTACTTCCACAATTGTCTAAATTCAATTAAAAAAATATTCAACAACAGAATGGACAAATTCATAACAAAAGTGGCTTCGCTGGCGGACAACCAATACGGACACAGAGCTAACATTCAACATCGATGGCATTACCGTTTTTTTCGGAGTATAAGTCGCACCTGCCGAAAATGCATAATAAAGAAGGAAAAAAACATAGTTTAAGTCGCACTGGAGCCCGGCCAAACTATGAAAAAAACTGCGACTTATAGTCCGGAAAATACGGTAATCGAAATACCAACGACGATTACTAATGCAATAGATGGTATGTAGAAAAAAAACGAAAAAAAAAAAAAATTATTGGATTTTTTCTAAGTACAAAATCGAGAGAGGGTAACAAGCACCTCCTTTTACCCTCTTTCGATCAGGCACTTAGAAAAAAAACGGGAAAAAAATCTTGAAATTTTTTCTAAGTACAAAAACGAAAGAGGGTAAAAAGCACCTCCTTTTACCCTCTTTCGATCAGGTACTTGGAAAAAAACCGGAAAAAACTGTGTGCAGCTGCAGTGTTTATGGATCTAGCAAAAGCATTTAACACAATCATAATATCTTGATTAACAAGTTAGAATGGTATGGCATCGGAGGGTTGGTCTTGAACTGGGTAAGAAGCTACTTAACCAACAGGAAGCAATATGTGAAGCAAACAATGCTTAACATTAGGGCTGTGAATCTTTGGGCACCACACAATTCGATTCGGAATCTATTCTCGATTCAAAATCCATAATTTTTAATAACATTGGGTGCCAGTTATGTGAGTAACTACATTCCTCCATTAAATAAATTCATTAGAAAAAAAAAAATAAAAAAATAAAAAAAATAAATAAATAAATAAATAAATAAAAAAAATAAAATAAAATAAATTCATTAGAAAATACTTTTTTTTTTTACACCCCTACTAAATATATCTTGTGGCGTACCCCAGGGATCAATACTGGGACCAAAATTGTTCAATCTCTGTGTAAACAACAATTATAAAGTTGCAAACAACTTAAAGTCAGTATTATTTGCAGACGAAACGACATTGTTTTGTTCAGGAGAGAACACACTGAAGCTAAAACAAATAATAACAGAATAAATACATTCATTAAAGAGATGATTTGACAAAAACAGACTATCCTTTTTTTTTGACGGTAGCCACAGTACGACCCCTGCCACCCAGAGAGCCCAACATAAAACAGCAGGTGTGGCGCCCAGGGAACAAGGGACCACCTGCCCCGCGCAGCTAGGCCGGCCAGCGACAGGAACCCCAGAGCCCGACCCACCGTGCCGACTAGAAGAGCCAGCAGCAGGCCGTAGACAGAGGACAAGGCACGGGAGAAGCAGGGGACAGCCAGCCTCCAAGCCAGCGAGATACCACACCCCACGCGGTTTATGTTGACATTTTGGACACTTACCAATCGAAAGGATGTTTGGTGATGATGACATCATTTTTTAAGATGACAATGCATCTTACCATAGAGCAAAAAAGACTATCCTTAAATCTCATTAAAACTAAAATAATGCCATTTGGTAACAGCAGAAGAGAAAGTCAAACACAAATACAAATAGAGGGAATAAACATTGACAGAGTAAAATAAATAAAATGTATAGGTGTAATAGTAGATGACAAAATGAGATGGAAATCTCATATGAAAATATACTACATAAGGTGGCAATA
>NC_084750.1:21664103-21669103 GCF_033978785.1 Entelurus aequoreus | reverse complement strand
GCCTTAAACATGACACATAATGTCTGTAACTTTACTAGCTCCTGTAGTTTCAATAAACCAGAATTAATAAATAATATGTTAGTGTGTTCTAAATAATCTTCTTTATGAATAATCCTTGTAGCTCTTTTCTGTAGTTGATACAGAGAAAGTTGCGGTGCACAAGGAATAAAAAAATGTCCACGCAGTAGCTGATATATGTTTTGCAGACTCGAATGATTTTGTGATTTATTTTATTTTATACGCTAGGCTAAGCCACAGCGCCTCAAATGTTATCTTTTTTTTGTAAACTGAATTTAATAGGAAAAACATGGGGGAAAAAAAGTATTTTCTGACTTTTTGTCAGAAAATTTGTTTTTTGGTTGATATCGGAATCTGTAATTAAGAGTTGGACAATATCGGAATTACGGGGAAAAAGCCATTATCGGACATCTCTACTAGGGATGTCCGATATTATCGGCCGATAAATGCGTTAAAATGTAATATCGGTAATTATCGGTATCGGTTTTTTTTATTATCTGTATCGTTTTTTTTTTGTTTTTTTTTTTTTGTTTTTTTTTTATTAAATCAACATAAAAAACACAAGATACACTTACAATTAGTGCACCAACCCAAAAAACCTCCCTCCCCCCATTTCTTTCTGTTATTAATATTCTGGTTCCTACATTATATATCAATATATATCAATACAGTCTGCAAGGGATACAGTCCGTAAGCACACATGATTGTGCGTGCTGCTGGTCCACTAATAGTACTAACCTTTAACAGTTAATTTTACTCATTTTCATTAATTACTAGTTTCTATGTAACTGTTTTTATATTGTTTTACTTTGTTTTTTATTCAAGAAAATGTTTTTAATTTAGTTATCTTATTTTATATTATTTTTTAAAAAGTACCTTATCTTCACCATACATGGTTGTCCAAATTAGGCATAATAATGTGTTAATTCCACGACTGCATATATCGGTTGATATCGGTATCGGTAATTAAAGAGTTGGACAATATCGGAATATCGGATATCGGCAAAAAGCCATTATCGGACATCCCTAATCTCTACCCATCATCCTTAAAAAAACACTAAAACCTTATATGTTACCACTCAAATCAGAGTAATATGGCTTTTAATAAGCCAAAACAAAATCTAATGTTTTAATTATCGTAAAACCGTGACTGATGACATCACTTTGAAAAACTCCTTTCCCAAAGAAATCAGCTAGCGCGCTAATCTTTCCCCATTACAAACAACACCCGATTTGCCTTTAATATTAAACACTCTAAAACCTTTCCATATTAAACCGGATACAGACGGACATATTTAAAAACTCAAATAATAATAGAACAATATTCAATGTTTCTTCTACAATACCGTGATACAGATGATAACCGTAATCATTTTAGCCATATTAAATGTGATTCGAAATTTCGTTAGGGATATTTTTTTATATAAAACTTGGTGAAAACATTTTAGTGTGTGTATAAGCAGTTTTTGGGCACACACAACAATAACGTGATAATTATAACAACCATGATCATTTGGGCCATAATTACGGTGATATGAAATACGTTGTTCCATCGACATAAAATAATCTATTCATTCCTAATGAGATACAGTATATTATTGGATATTACACTACTTGATTTGTCACCTTGTTCCTTTAATGTGAATGAGGTAAGTACCGACCTGTAATTATGCCACACCGTTACACACCAGTAGTATTATATCAGCTCTTAGTGTAGGAACACATTTACAGTAGGGGAGGGATTCATACGCCTCCATTCCCCGGTGGATTTCGCATGAGAGGAAGGTGGGATGGTTAATAATTTTGCAATGCAGTCTGCTGAAAATGATGGAAAGTGCCACTCTACATAGCAACTGTGGTCAAAGTTGGAATTGCCACAAAACACATTTTAATATATTCAACACTCTACTGCCATCTGGCGGCTAAAGTGCATAGTGTACTCCTAATTCGTCATGTTTCATGTGTCGGGTAAACTGCGACTAATTGGGCCATATGAATCCTTTCCTGCTCCACGTGCCACATTCATTCTTCTTTGAACAACGTCTTCAGTGTTGGCGTTAGGAATTTTCAAAATGACATATCAAGTGATAAAAATGGGGCCCCACAGTACATTTTTTGGGGTCCCAATTTTTTGTAACCGTTTTAAAAAACAAATGATAAATGTATGCATTATCCTGTTGTATCTCACATTCTATATTGTGTTTTGGAAAAAAAAAAAAGGTTGTCATAAACGTTACTTAATTCATTAAAAAAAAGAAAACACACTTTTATGCATATGTAAATGTATTCAGTTATAAACATTCATTCACTTTCTTCTTTCCTTCATGGCTCCCGAAGCCACTTTTCATTGAAGCTTCGCCTCTTGTGTTTATTGCTCGCCATGACCAAAACAAAAACATGCGGGAGTCCTAATACCGGCAAATGCGGTATTTGTGATCGATAAAACGAAGAAATTGTACCGCAGAGTGCATTACTTTGAGGTCGACCAATAATTAATAATAATTAAATAATATGAGCTGGCAAATTTAAACAAAACAAAACACCGGCGGAAAGCGATAAACGATTAGAAATACAAAAAAAACAAGCGGTGAATTTTTTATTTTATTTTTATTTTTTTTAAATACTGCTTGTAATTCGCGTCCTTTCTGATTTCAACGCATAAAAAGACACAAAAAGGGTGGTAACGCCAACACTGGTCTTTGATCTTTCATATTTAGAAAATAATATCACTGTTTCCCAAGTGCTGATATGTGGTTAACCTTTACCCCAGTTAGACAACTCTTGTGTCAACCCATCATTTATTGGTCTTTTTCCTACAATGCAAACACAAGCTGCCACTCAGTGTGGTCCGTAACCACACAATGAACATCACCGTGACACTGTTGTGGTATTTCCAACAGCTTGAACATGTACAGTCGCGATGAAAAGTAAAGAACATAATGTCATGACGGTCTTGAGTTTCCAATAATTTCTACAACTCTTATTTTTTTGTGATAGAGTGATTGGAGCACATACTTGTTGGTCACAAAAAAAAACATTCATGAAGTTTGGTTCTTTTATGAATTTATTATGAGTCTACTGAGCATGTGACCAAACCTGCTGGGTCAAAAGTATACATACAGCAATGTTAATATTTGCTTACATGTCCCTTGGCAAGTTTTACTGCAATAAGGCGCTTTTGGTAGCCATCCACAAGCTTCTGCTTGAATTTTTGACCACTCCTCTTGACGAAATTGGTGCTAAATTTGTTGGTTTTCTGACATGGACTTGTTTCTTCAGCATTGTCCACACGTTTAAGTCAGGACTTTGGGAAGGCCATTCTAAAACCTTCATTCTAGCCTGATTTAGCCATTCCTTTACCACTTTTGACGTGTGTTTGGGATCATTGTCCTGTTGGAATACCCGACTGCGCCCAAGACCCAACCTCCGGGCTGATGATTTTAGGTTATCTTGAAGAATTTGGAGGTAATCCTCCTTTTTCATTGTCCCATTTACTCTCTGTAAAGCACCAGTTCCATTGGCAGCTAAACAGGCCCAGAGCATAATACTACCACCACCATGCTTGACCTTAGGGATGGTGTTCCTGGCATTAAAGGTTCCCCTTTTCTCCTCCAAACATATTGCTGGATATTGTGGCCAAACAGCTCAATTTTTGTTTAATTTGACCACAGAACTTTCCTCCAGAAGGTCTTATCTTTGTCCATGTGATGTCAGATGAAACTAAAATTGAGCCGTTTGGCCACAGTACCCAGCAATATGTTTGGAGGAGAAAAGGTGAGGCCTTTAATCCCAGGAACACCATTCCCACCGTCAAGCATGGTGGTGGTAGTATTATGCTCTGGGCCTGTTTTGCTGCCAATGGAACTGGTGCTTTAAATGGGACAATGAAAAAGGAGGATTACCTCCAATTCTTCAGGACAACCTAAAATCATCAGCCCGGAGGTTGGGTGTTGGGCGCAGTTGGGTGTTCCAACAGGACAATGATCCCCAAACACACATCAAAAGTGGTAAAGGAATGGCTAAGTCAGGCTGGAATTAAGGTTTTAGAATGGCCTTCCCAAAGTCCTGACTTAAACGTGTGGACATTGATTGATTGATTGATTGATTGATTGATTGATTGAGACTTTTATCAGTAGGTTGCACAGTGAAGTACATATTCCGTACAATTGACCACTAAATGGTAACACCCGAATAAGTTTTTCAACTTGTCCACTTAAATTGATTCATGATACAGATATATACTATCATATATACTATCATCATAATACAGTCATCACACAAGATAATCACATTGAATTATTTACATTATTTACAATCAGGGGTGTGGAGGGGGCGGGGGGTAGGATGTGGACATCAAGTAGTGGACATAGAGAGAGAGAGAGAGAGAGAGAGAGAGAGAGAGAGAGAGAGAGAGAGAGAGAGAGAGAGAGAGAGAGAGAGAGAGATCAGAAGGCATAAGAAAAAGTATCTGCATTTGATTGTTTACATTTGATTATTAGCAATCCGGGGAGGGTGTTAGTTTAGGGTTGTAGCTGCCTGGAGGTGAACTTTTATTGCGGTTTTGAAGGAGGATAGAGATGCCCTTTCTTTTATACCTGTTGGGAGCGCATTCCACATTGATGTGGCATAGAAAGAGAATGAGTTAAGACCTTTATTAGTTCGGAATCTGGGTTTAACGTGGTTAGTGGAGCTCCCCCTGGTGTTGTGGTTATGGCGGTCATTTACGTTAAGAAAGTAGTTTGACATGTACTTCGGTATCAGGGAGGTGTAGTGGATTTTATAGACTAGGCTCAGTGCAAGTTGTTTAACTCTGTCCTCCACCTTGAGCCAGCCCACTTTAGAGAAGTGGGTAGGAGTGAGGTGGGATCTGGGGTGGAGGTCTAGAAGTAACCTGACTAGCTTGCTCTGAGATGTTTGGAGTTTAGATTTGAGGGTTTTGGATGTGCTAGGGTACCAGGAGGTGCATGCGTAATCGAAAAAGG
>NC_084750.1:21641603-21659103 GCF_033978785.1 Entelurus aequoreus | reverse complement strand
AAAACTCTTTCTACTTCTAACAAGCAAAAAGCTGTGAAAACTATGATGCTTCCCTCCAAATTTGGACTATTTATAAGAACGTTTTTGTATTGTAGCGGCTTGGCTACGGGGTGTTAGCCAATGACTTTGACTAGGGGGCGGGACTTCCGGGGAGAGATAGGGAAGTGACGTTGCTGATTGGATGTAAAGCGTTCGAGGTGTTTTTGTTTGTTTAGTTTTTTATTTATATTTTTATTAATTATTTTCCAAAATTAACACCAGCCAAAACACAACAGAGGAAAAACAAAACACAAAGGACAAAGCAAATAAAACCAAACAAAACAATACCCCCCTCCCGCTCCCACACACATTCGCACATCCATCGAGAGAAGCTTACATGGAGTAGAGAACATCCAAAATGAAAAGAAATTAAAATTATACCAAAAAATATTAACAAATTAAATTATAATAACAATTCATACATTAACCATCTGACCAAACCAGTCTATTGACTTTTGCAGTCCAATAAATAAATAAATATATATTTTTTCTTTTATTTTATTTTAAATTGAACAAACATACATTTATATTTCACACAAGAGTTAAGGCACTTTCAACATCAAGGAAATAAAAAAAATAACAAAATAAAAAAATAAAAATAGATAAAAATAAAAATAATTCATACATTAACCATCTGACCAAACCAGTCTATTGACTTTTGCAGTCAAGATGTGTGTGTGTGTGTGAGTGTGTATGCATATATATATATTTTTTTAATTTGTATTTTTTTAATTTTTTTTTTTTAATTGAACAAACATACATTTATAATTCACACAAAAGTCAAGGCACTTTCAACATCGAGGAAAGAAAAGAAAAAAGCAAATACAGATAGAGTATTAAATATTATAAAATTATACAAAATATAAAAAAACATGAAAAGAAAAAAAGGGCGACCTAAATCACTTCTTTGAAAAATTAACAAAGATATTAATTTAATGGCTTTTGTACTTTTAATCATTCTCCAAGATTTGATTGATAATTGTAAACCATTAAGTCAATTGCATTGCTACATATTGTAGCGGCTGGCTACGGGGTGTTAGCCAATGACTTTGGCTGGGGGGCAGGACTTCCGGAGAGAGATAGGGAAGTGACGTTGCTGATTGGATGTAAAGCGTTCGAGGCTTTTGTTTGTTTAGTTTTTTTATTTATATTTTTATTAATTTTCCAAAATTAGCACCAGCCAAAACAAAACAAACTGAGGAAAAACAAAACACAAAGGACAAAGCAAATAAAACCAAACAAAACAAAAACCCCCTCCCACTCCCACACACATTCACACATCCATCGAGAGAAGCTTACATGGAGTAGAGAAAATCCAAAATGAAAAGAAATTAAAATTATACTAAAAAAAATTTTTTTTAAATATATATATATATATATATATATATATATATATATATATAATAACAATAATTCATACATTAACCATCTGACCAAACTAGTCTATTGACTTTTGCAGTCAAAATAAATAAAAAATAAAAAAATTTTTTTAAATTGAACAACAAACATACATTTATATTTCACACTAGAGTTAAGGCACTTTCAACATCAAGGAAAGAAAACAAAAATAGATTATAAAAAAATTAAAATAATTCATACAATACCATCTGACCAAACCAGTCTATTGACTTTTGCAGTCAAGATGTGTGTGTTAAAAAAATAATTTAAAAAAATAAAATAATTAAAAAAAAAAATATATATATATATATATATATATATATATTTTTTTTTTTTTTTTTTTTAAATTATTTTATTTTTTGAAAATTTTTTTTTTTTTTAATATAACAACAAACACATTTATAATTCACACAAAAGTCAAGGCACTTTCAACATCGAGGAAAGAAGAAAAAAAAAAGCAAATACAGAGAATTAAATTTTAATAAACAGTTATAAAAAATATAAAAAAACATGAAAAGAAAAAAAGGGCTACCTAAATCACTTAATCATTCTCCAAGATTTGATTGATAATTGTAAACCATTAAGCCAATTGCATTGCTACATATTGTAGCGGCTGGCTCCGGGGTGTTAGCCAATGACTTTGGCTGGGAGGCGGGACTTCCGGGGACAAAAAGGGAAGTGACGTTAATAACAAGGTAAAGCGTTCAAGTATTGCCGGGAAATTTTAGAACAATTTCTACCTCTAACAACCAAAAAGCTGTGAAAACAAAACCCCCTGGCGCTGTTTTGTACTGTTTTTGTAGTGTTTCTGTACTTATTTTGATTATTATTTATTTGCTTGTATGTAAATGTTGGATATTATAAATGAAGGTTTATTTAAGAAAAAAAAAAAAAAGTGTTTTGCTGGGAAAAAAAGGGAGACATTGGGGTTGTTGTGTGGTTGAATCGCATATTTTACAATAAAGACATGACAAACAAAGAAGTTGTATAAGTCTACATTCCTGGGATATTACAATATATACATTTTGCATTCTAGTGTAGTTGCTTTATTGAGTTTACAAACCCCTGGCGCTGTTTGTTATTACACATTGTCTACTGCCCACAGCCTGAACCTACACCATTGTTATTACACTATTATTACATTGTTATTACACATTGTCTACTGCCCACGGGGAAAAAAAGGAAGAAAAACGGACTTGCTTCAGGAGCACAATTCTGGTGCTGTACTTGTAGATGTCTCAAAACGTCATCAGGAGTCCCGACAAAACCTGATAATGGAAAAAATGCATATTTTACGAAAAAAAAAATTTCCAATCCCGTGCTTGTCTAATCGATAAGCACTGGATTTGTTTTGGTACTTACCAAAGGTCAAGGGTCAACGGACATGCCGGCATGACTTCTGGGACCAGGCTCACCCTAGCAAGAGAAATAGTGGTTAAAAGTGAAGTGCATAATGTAAAAAGTTGGATTTAATAGTGCTTACTTGAACTCCAGGTCCACCTTGGGCCCCTGGACTACCAGGTAATCCTAGAGAGAACCGCAGCACAACCATACACATGTACTAGAACACACTCTTTATTTAGGACCACATGTTACAGTGCATTTTAATGTATAATCACCTCATGATAGTATTACCCAATTCCCTAAGCCAGTGATTCTCTAACTGTGGTACGACAAAGAATGACATAAATATGCAAACAGTGTTACGGCCAAAAATATTCAATGAATACTATACACTGTATTTCAATGTTGGTCATTATGGTGGTACTTGGAGAGCAAAGTTGTTTTTCCTGAAGTGGTACATGTATATGTCAAATTTGATCTATTTTATTGTGTAAATGATAGCAACATAAATGTTTGTCAACATTATGCTGCAAGCAAAAATTTTGTATGCATAAATATTGATTTCTGAAAGTAAAAACATTTTCTAATTGGCTAAACGGTTGCAAATTCTCAATTACATCTGGGAAAAAGGTTGAAGTACAAAAACCCTTAAATAGATATCTTTATTAAAAAGTTTTAAAGTGACTTAAACTAACCTTTTTTTTTTTTTTAATTGTATCATATTTTTTAAATTATTTTTAATACTCTTTGTATTTGCTTTTATTTTCTTTCCTTGACATGTTTTGTTCAACCTGATGGATGTGTAAAATTGTTGAATATAAAAAAACAAGTTTGACAGCAAACTATGCTTGCTAGCACGAGAGAGAGAGACAGAGAGCGAGATATAGATATAGATATCTAGCTAGCTAACTAGCTAGCTAGCTATATAGATATCCATATCCATATTCATACTTTGTTGAATTTTCAAACAGGGTTTTACAGTGAACAATTTAGCATTAGTATAAAACTCAAACCATAGCAGTGGACTTTTTCCCGGATGAAATGTTACAATGTTTGTTTTGTTTGTCCGAGGCGGCGCCGGCAGCCTCACAAATTTTTTTTAAGGAAGCTTATAAACCATGATAGGATGCTTAGACTGACTTCATATTTCAGGATTATACAGAAAAACATGTATACAATAGTCTTAAAGTATTTATATGTGCACCTTATTGCTTTTTTATCCTGCACTACCATGAGCTTATGTAACGAAATTTCATTCTTATCTGTGCTGTAAAGTTCAAATTTGAATGACAATAAAAAGGAAGTCTAAGTCTAAGCATCCTATTATGGTTTATAAGATTCCTTAATCTTTGTGAGGCTGCCGGCGCCGCCTCGGACAAACAAAACAAACATTGTAACGTTTCGTCCGGAAAAAAGTCCACTGCTATGGTCTGATATACTAATGCTAAATTGTTCACTGTAAAACCGTTTGAAAATTCAACAAAGTATAGAAGTTACAGCTATTTTTTATTTTAACGTCGGTACTTGGTTCATTAAATAATTTAAAAATAATCTATCAAGTTTTAAAATATTGCATTTCTTCAAGTTACTGACTTTTCATTCATGCATTTATTATGTTTTGAAGTTCACTTTCCAAAAAGTAGGTCACTCATTTTCTTAGTTTTAAAAAGTGACAAATTTTGAGCTTCAAAAATTCCTAGCTTTTTTAATATCTTTATGGTTCAAATACCATTGAAACACTGTTTCCCTTTGCACTAGTGTCGTTTTTTTAAAAAGATATTTAGATTTTAAATTTTGAGAGTAGTCAGATTAATTTTTGCTGTATGTAGTAACCTAACGTGTTGCTTATAAAGTCATTAATTAGCAGTTTTTGTCATTTTGTTCATTAATGCTAGGTTTATTGCCTGTAGGCTGCTGGCTATTCAGTTTAAACTACTCTTCAGCTGCTATACAACACACGGGCTATGGGGAGAAACATTTTCAAGCCAAGGACTAGCTAAACATTTGCAGGCATGCGAAACCCCTTTCAAAAAAAGAGAGAAAGACTGACAAATTTTTTTTAAGACCAAACATGAATGTTTAAAACGCGAGATTTTAGCCGAGGAGCTATCGCTAGCTGTTGTGGTAAGTCGCTATAAGGAGAGTAATAAAGCTGGAGTCACTCACCAATCTCCAAACCAAAACATTGAATCACTCGCGAGAAGAAAAGTTGGCGCCAAATTCATTCCAAATGTTTGGTAGTTCCACGCATGCGCGAATAGTACGTCACTTCCGTCAAATTGTTCGGTGGAAAAAGTTGGCCAAAAAAGTCAATTTTTATGATCTTTATTCGAGTAACACTTTGATAGAAGATTGCATACAGAACAACCGTTACTTAGGAATACAGTATTTATTTTGAAACCGCTCAGAAACCGGAAGCAGCCTTAAATGGTAAATACATATTTAAAAAAAAATACTTTATATACATCAAATACATCAATCCACAATACTGATCATTCTACGTTTTAGTGATACAACAAAAAATAAAAATTTTAAAAAAGAAGCAAAAAGCCATCGTAAACACTCAAGGGCCGAGGTCCGCGCATGCGCGAAGAGAACGTCACTTCCGGGACTTTTTTTTTTTTCGATCTCGTTTCTGCGACTTTACGTTTTGTGATGTTTAAATGTTTATTAATCTGGGGCCGTACTTATCAAGCTTCTTAGAATTACTCCTAAGAAGTCTGCTAAGAGTTGACTTAAGAGTAAATAAATTCTTCGCTGAAAGCTGCACTTAAAAGTTAGTTATCAAGCGTCTTACTCACACTTTCAGCGAAGTGTAGGACTGAACCGTAAGTGTCACACTCAGAGCTGAATTACGACATTACTATGTGCCGTAAACGGAATTTTAGGTGACGTCATTTCTGTGTCCATAGAAATGACCAATCACGGAAGGGAATCCGTTGTCTAAGAATAAAGAAATATCTTGGAAATATTTAAGTGGACAATGGGAGTGTATATTTTGACAATAAACTACAAAATAATACAAAACAAACTAGTCCCCGCCGGCACTCACGCTACCGCTCCCTCTCTTCTCTCGCCCACACACTCACTGACGTCACTCACCTCACGGCCACACATACGCTACTGTCATAACATTTTCTTTCAAATTCATTAATTAGGCAACTAATTTGAAACTGGTGTGGGTGGCTCTATATATACTAGCCCACTGCAGCCACATGCAGAAATCAACAAGGAATCGAAAAGTATTAAATCTGTGACAAAAATAATATCCGCTCTGTCTAAACGATACTGTTTGATCAGCTGCTCGTCATCAAAAAAAACAAAACATTGTTCCGTTCCCTGAACGTTCGCGCACGTCTCTCTTGCCTCAGTGCCATCCCCTGCTGGCAACTCCTAACCACTTAAGACACCTCTGAAGGTCTCTTAAATATCGTGGAGAGTAGGAATGATTCTTAGACTTAAGAACGTTGATAAAAAGCTTTTATTCTTAAGTTTGAGAGTAGGACTAACTTTCGCAAATTCTCAGGACTTAAGTGTAAAATGGCACTCTAAGAAGCTTGATAAGTACGGCCCATGTTGTATAAAAGCTAGCTTATTTTAAGGGAATATAAACATGAACAAGGGGGTATATTTAACAAAAAATCAGGGCGTATTACCGCCAAATTTCAGCCACTTTCACGAATCTGTCATTGCAATGAATGACGCACAAGGGCTGGAGAATGCTTAAAGAAAATTCATTTCCACTGATAGGGCCTGGGCCTAGGTTTAAGAATAAACTTAAACATTTCCAACAATATGGATGAAATTAAATTCAAACAATCCATCCTAATTGTAAGAACAAACATCACTGATAACTTTTTAAATGTACTTTCAGTCAATTTTGTAAATATCAGTGAAATTATCTTCTTTAAACAGCTCATTACAAAACAAGCACTTCTTTCCCTCGGTTTCCTCACAAGTTCCGTCTTCTGAGTCCACACAGGAGCCGTCTTCCTTCCTCTTAGCAGCATGTCAAAGGAATGACTGTCTGAAGCTCAAACATTTAAGCATGTGCTCTGAGCAAGTGAACAGGTGAATTCAATCAAAGCAATCAGTTGGAAGCAGGTGGAGATGTTCAGCCCTCAGGTCTCACTGTTGCCCCTTCAGGCCTGGAGTGTGCTCTACATGTGCTGCTCTGTACTTTGACTTGACACTATGTAATATGTACAATATACACAGTGTGTATATTGTACATATTACATAGTGTCAAGTCAAAGTACAGAGCAGCACAAACACATTGTGTATATTGTACATATTACATAGTGTCAAGTCAAAGTACAGAGCAGCATGTAGAGCACACTCCAGGCCTGAAGGGGCAACAGTGAGAGCTGAGGGCTGAACATCGCCACCTGCTTCCAACTGATTGCTTTGATTGAATTCACCTGTTCACCTGCTCAGAGCACATGCTTAAATGTTTGAGCTCCAGTCAGTCTCTCTTCTTGTGACATGCTGCTAAGAGGAAGGAAGACAGCTCCTGTGTGGACTCAGAAGACGTAACTGGTGAGGAAACCGAGGGAAAGAAGTGCTTGTCTTGTACTGAGGAGAATGTTTAAAGAAGATCATTTCACTGATGTTTACAAAATTGTTTAGGTTGACTGAAAGTACATTTAAAAAGTTATCAGTTTAAGTTTATCCTTATAATTAGGATGGATTGTTTAAATGTAATTTCATTCATATTGTTGGAAATGTTCAAGTTTGTTCTTAAACCTAGGCCCTATCAGTGGAAATTAATTTTCTTTAAGCATTCTCCAGCCCTCGTGCGTCATTCATTGCAATGACAGCTTCGTGAAAGTGGTTGAAATGTGGCGGTAATACGCCCTGATTTTTTGTCAAATATACCCCCTTGTTCATGTTTATATTGTTCCCCTAAGATAAGCTAGCTTTTATACAACAGATTCATAAAACGTAAAGTCTCAGAAACGCCATCGGGAAAAAAAGAAAGTCCCGGAAGTGACGTTCTCTTCGCGCATGCGCGGACCTCGGCCCTTGCGTGTTTACGATGGCTTTTTGCTTCTTTTTTAAAATTCACTAAAACGTAGAATGATCAGTATTGTGGATTGATATATTTGATGTATACAAAGTATATATATTTTTTTACCATTTAAGGCTGCTTCCGGTTTCTGTGCGGTTTCAAAATACTGTATTCCTAAGTAACTGTTGTTTTGTATGCAATCTTCTATCAAAGTGTTACTCGAATAAAGATCATAAAAATTTACTCTTTCGGCGAACTTTTTCCACCGAACAATTTGACGGAAGTGACGTACTATTCGCACATGCGTGGAACTACCAAACATTTGGAATGAATTTGGCGCCAACTTTTCTTCTCGCGAGTGATGCAATGTTTTGGTTTGGAGATTGGTGAGTGACTCCAGCTTTATTACTCTCCTTATAGCGACTTACCACAACAGCTAGCGATAGCTCCTCGGCTAAAATCTTGCGTTTTAAACATTCAGGTTTGGTCTTAAAAAAAATGTTGTCAGTCTTTCTCTCTTTTTTTGAAAGGGTTCTCACATGCCTGCAAATGTTTAGCTAGTCCTTGGCTTGAAAATGTTTCTCCCCATAGCCCGTGTGTTGTATAGCAGCTGAAGAGTAGTTTAAACTGAATAGCCAGCAGCCTACAGGCAATAAACCTAGCATTAATGAACAAAATGACAAAAACTGCTAATTAATGACTTTATAAGCAACATGTTAGGTTACTACATACAGCAAAAATTAATCTGACTACTCTCAACATTTAAAATGCTAAATACCTTTTTTTTTTTTTTTAAATGAAACTAGTGTATAGGGAAACAGTGTTTAAATGGTATTTGAACCATAAAGATATTTAAAAAGCTAGGAATTTTTGAAGCTCAAAATTTGTCACTTTTTAAAACTAAGAAAATAAGTGACCTACTTTTTGGAAAGTGAACTTCAAAACATAATAAATGCATGAATGAAAAGTCAGTAACTTGAAGAAATGCAATATTTTAAAACTTGATAGATTATTTTTAAATTATTTAATGAACCACGTACCGACGTTAAAATAAATAGCTGTAACTTCTATATTTTGTTGAATTTTCAAACAGGGTTTTACAGTGAACAATTTAGCATTAGTATTAAACTATCAGACCATAGCAGTGGACTTTTTTCCGGATAAAATGTTACAATGTTTGTTTTGTTTGTCCGAGGCGGCGCCGGCAGCCTCACAAAAAGATTAAGGAAGCTTATAAACCATAATAGGATGCTTAGACTTAGACTTCCTTTTTATTGTCATTCAAATTTGAACTTTACAGCACAGATAAGAACGAAATTTCGTTACATAAGCTCATGGTAGTGCAGGATAAAAAAGCAATAAGGTGCACATATAAATACATTAAGACTATTGTATACATGTTTTTCTCTGAAATATGAAGTCAGTCTAAGCATCCTAGCATGGTTTATAAGCTTCCTTAAAATCTTTTTGTGAGGCTGCCGGCGCCGCCTCGGACAAACAAAACAAACATTGTAACATTTCATCCGGGAAAAAGTCCACTGCTATGGTCTGATAGTTTTATACTAATGCTAAATTGTTCACTGTAAAACCCTGTTTGAAAATTCAACTATGTATATATGTGTATATGTATATATGTGTGTATATATGTTTAAAGTGTACCAAAGTTTTTATTTATTGTGTGTGTGTGTGTATGTATGTATTTATGTATGTATGTATAAACTTTGGTACACTTTGTCATCTATAACACAAAGCTGACACTAAGGTCATGTCCACACGAACAGAGATACCTAATAAACACATACATAGCTCTGTGTTTAGGCCTCTTGTCCTCTTTAAAAATGCAGACTATTGCAAGCGCAGGTCAAAGTGTAGAGTTCCAAAACTCTCCGCTGAGCGTATGCGTGTACACGGCACAACCGGAGACTTGAGATGACGTCACGGTTGTCATTTCCAAGCGCAACACACTATAAGATGATTTATTGTATGTTTGAACATAAATATGCTGCTATTTTCACTCAACATGAATTAAAATGGGCTTTGCGACACTCATGAACAGTCAGCTGTTTTGGATATGATGGCTGTGGAACCGGCTGTGATATTTAGATATACGCTGGCTGCGTGATGACGTCATCACGCACTAGTGGACAATGTGAGAACAGTTACGCCTGATCCATGAGACAGGTGCATGCAAGCGAGGTTGATGATTAAAGCATCCAAATCAATCTAACCGTCTCAATATTGAACTAGCAACAAAGCACACCTACAAACATTACAGTGGCGACGAGGACCTCATACTCAGAGGCTGTAGAATTGTAATTCCATCATCTCTACAACGCCATGTCCTTGAACTTGCTCACGGAGGCCATCAAGGCATTGCCAAGACAAAGGTATTGCTCAGAGAAAAAGTGTGGTTTCCAGGCATTGATCAACAAGCAGAAACAATCATCAAAACCTGTCTAGCCTGTCAGGCTAACACTCCAGTCACCAGGACAGAGCCACTCAAAATGTCCAAGCTACCGGAGTCACCATGGCATTCAGTAAGTGCAGATTTCTATGGACCTCTCCCATCCGGAGAATACCTGATGGTGATTGTAGATGACTACACACGGTATCCAGTAGTGGACATTCTACATGCAATTTCGTCTAGTGTGGTGATACCCCGCATGGATAACATCTTCTCAATGTTTGGGATACCACGTGTCGTGAAGACAGACAATGGACCTCCATTTAATGGTTCCCAGTTTTCCCAGTTTGCTCAACACATGGGATTCCATCACAGAAAAATAACACAATTTTGGCCACAAGCAAATGCGACAGCAGAAAGATTCATGCGTACGATTGGGAAGGTGATTCGCATCGCTCCGATGCAAGGCATCCCATGGAAGCAACAAATAAACATCTTCTTACGTGAGTACCGAGCTACACCACACTGCACGACAGGAAGATCTCCGGCCGAGTTGATGTTCCAACGACGCATGAATACAAAGACACCATCAGCCTGCTCAGCAACCATTAGTGCTGATGAAGAAGTGCGTAAAAGGAACACTGAGGAAAAAGCCAAAATGAAGTACCGTTCTGATGAGCAACGACATGCAGCACCATCTTACATCAAGCCAGGTGACATTGTGCTTTGTCGTCAAGTGAAACAGAACAAGTTCACAACACCGTACAGCAAGGAACCACTCACAGTCACTAACGTGAAAGGCTCCATGGTGACAGCTGAACGGAATGGCCATACCATCACTAGGAACAGTTCGTTCTTCAAGAAGATCCATCCCATGGCGCAGCAAGACCAACTGCCACCACTCTACTACGACCTGGATCCTGATCCTAATGATGGCAATGATCACCCAGAACCAGCACCTACATCGCCTAGATATCCAGTCAGGCAGCACAGGCATCCTCCAGCCTATCTGCATGACTATGAATGGACTGTTTAGAGTTACGGAGACACGCAAAGAAAATATATCCTTTCAATATCTTGTTTAGCCAAGTTGTGTTTATGAATGTTTAGCATATGTTCTGCATCAACCAGTGTATGCAATGTGAAATATGATGATATTTTGAGTGTCCACACTTGTGATTTCAAGGCAGTAATTTTAAGTGTACAAGAATAACTTAAGTTGTATGAGAACCTGTTAGTGTCCATTTGATAGACAGGTTGTCTTTGGAAAAAAAAAAGAGTGATGTGATATTTAGATATACGCTGGCTGCGTGATGACGTCATCACGCACTAGTGGGCAATGTGAGAACAGTTACGCCTGATCCATGAGACAGGTGCATGCAAGCGAGGTTGATGATTAAAGCATCCAAATCAATCTAACCGTCTCAATATTGAACTAGCAACAAAGCACACCTACAAACATTACACCGGCCACCTGATGGCACAACTTTGACAAGTAAGACTTTTTGCTCTGTCATAAGAAAGGTGCAACATTATCTTATGTTTTTAGTCCTTGTTTAACGACAAATCATGAAGATAACTTGCGTGTCTTGCTTCCATTATTGTAGATTGAGCCGGGCGCGACCGTGCACGCACTTAAAGAGCGACCAAGCAACAATAAAAAAACAATGTAACGTAATCCTTGTAGTGTGTACTGATAAAGACAATATACACTTCATTACACATGTACCATTTTATATCCATGATTAAATGCTTTGTAATTCCCTTAACATGCAAAATGGTTTCCTGCGTGCTGATTTTAGAAAGAATGTGGACTTCACTGCATATGTAATACATCACCATGTTGCTGAACATGTTATAATTCTATCATTTGCTCTTTAATAATGATCCCAGGGCTCTGTGTACGTGCAGGCTGGGTTTAAAGATAATGTACATGTCATTGTACGTCTAGTATTTCAAAATAAAAATAAGAGGTGTAATGCCACCATTTGTCAGGCTTCTGATTGGACAAAATGTGCATGACAGCAGATGTATGTGTTTGTAAGTTTTGTCTTTAATGTCTAGTATTTTTTTTTACAAAATAAAAATATATCAAAACGGTGCCCGCATACTTTGACTTTTTGGTGAAAAAGTTTAGACACCCCTGTGTTAACATTTATATTCCAATGTTTTTGTTTAAATGGTTGTTCCCCTGACTTATGACTTCAAAAGCAAATATGTAAAGGTTGTTCTCCAAGTACCACTTCAGGAAAAACCACTTTGCTCTCCAAGCACCACCATAATGACCAACGTTGAAATACAGTTGTGTAGTGGCCATAAGTATTCATTCATCAGTTAGAGAATCACTGGCTTAGAGAATTGTGTAATACTATCATGAGGTGATTATACATTAAAATGCACTGTAACATTTCGTCCTAAGTAAAGCGTGTGTTCTAGTACATGTGTATGATTGTGCTGTGTTTCTCTCTTTAGGATTACCTGGTAGTCCAGGGGCCAAAGGTGGACCTGGAGTTCAAGTAAGCACTATTAAATCAAACTTTTTACATTATGCACTTCACTTTTAACCACTTTTTCTCTTGCTAGGGCGAGCCTGGTCCCAGAGGTCATGCCGGCATGACCTCTGGGAGAGAGAGGACCGATGGCGTTCCAGGTGCTCAAGGTCTGAGTGGAACCAAAAGAGTCAAGGTATGTGGTGAAAAAGTCCACCAGGGGGCAGTGTTTACCCAGGAGTTAAATACAAGTCATGTATTTATGCAGGATGAAATATTTCTGTCCTTGTAGTGCTTCAGTACTTAGGATTTATTCTGAAGATAGTATATTTCATAAGTATTTATCAATACTTACCATTTCTTCTAAAGATAGTATAACATGTTTCTGTCCTTGTACTATAGTACATTAATACATACACTTTCTTTGAAATATAGTATGTTTCTATCCTTGTACTGTAGTACATCAATACTCCTAAAGATAGTATATACGTATGTATCTACACTTTCTTCTAAAGATAGTATATTATATAAGTAATTGTCCTTGTACTGTAATACATCAATACATACACTTTCTTCTTAAGGTAGTACTGCCCCTCTGTCACAGGGTGTCCTTCAGGTCTAGTATTCGATGCTTGGTCAAGCATGGAACCCTGTACATGCTCCCCCTCGGTAACATCATCCGCCGCAATCACCTCCAATTCCACTGCTACGCAGATAATGTCCAGCTATACATCTCCACAAAATCTCTCCACCCTGACCGACAGCCTCACTGAAATCAAATCATGGCTGCACTCCCAACTTCCTCAAACTCAACTGACAAATCTGACATGCTCATCATCGGCCCCAAATCCCTCACCAAAACTGCTCACAACTCCACTCTGTCCCCATCCACTCACATCCGCAACCTCGGAGTCATTCTGAATAACCTCTCTTTTCAACACCATGCCAACCACATCACAAGAACTGATTTCTTCTACCTCAAAAATATTGCCAGTCTCCGTCCATCCCTCTCCTTCTCTGCCGCTGAAACCCTGATCCATGCCTCCATCACCTCCAGACTTGACTACTGTAACAGCATCCTCTATGGCTCATCTTGCAAAATTCTCAATAAACCAATACATTCAAAACTCTGCCGCCCGCCTGTGTACTGCTTTTATATTTCCTGTATTTTATATTATTACTTTAAACTGTTTCATCTTTAAATTTTTTATCCTGTAAAGCGTCTTTGAGTGCTCTGAAAAGCGCTATACTAAATAAAATGTATTAGTATATTATAAGTAGGGATGTCCGATAATGGCTTTTTGCCGATATCCGATATTCCAATATTGTCCAACTCTTTAATTACCGATATATACAGTCGTGGAATTAACACATTATTATGCCTAATTTGGACAACCAGGTATGGTGAAGATAAGGTACTTTTTTAAAATTTTTATAAGATAAATAAATTAACATTTTCTTGAATAAAAAAGAAAGTAAAACAATATAAAAACAGTTACATAGAAACTAGTAATTAATGAACATTTGTAAAATTAACTGTTAAAGGTTAGTATTAGTGGACCAGCAGCACGCACAATCATGTGTGCTTACGGACTGTATCCCTTGCAGACTGTATTGATATATAATGTAGAAACCAGAATATTAATAACAGAAAGAAACAACCCTTTTGTGTGAATGAGTGTAAATGGGGGAGGGAGGTTTTTTGGGTTGGTGCACTAATTGTAAGTGTATCTTTTGTTTTTTATGTGGATTTAATTTTTTAAAAAACGATACTGATAATAAAAAAAAAACGATACCGATAATTTCCGATATTACATTTTAACGCATTTATCGGCCGATATCGGCAGACCGATATCGGACATCTCTAATTATAAGTATTTCAGTATATCAATACATCCACTTTCTTCTAAAGATAGTATATTATAGAAGTGTTTGCATCCTTGTACTGTACATCAATACTTATTTTTTCCTAAAGCAGGGGTGTCAAACTCAAATACAGAGTGGGTCAAAATGTAAAACTGAACAAAGCTGCGGGCCAAGGTTGAACAAATTAACCTTTTTAAGAGACCCAAACAAGTTTTGTGTTGAATATTGAACAATCAAGGCTTAAATAACTTTATAGTGACATGCAAAATTGAGTTTCAAATTTAAAAAATATTAATGGTATATCAAAAATTTTTAATAAAAATTGAATGCCTCTTCTATTTGCGGCCTTCTGAGGTAAATATCAAAATAAACTTTTTCCACAGGCTAATACATTTGTAAATAAAATGAATGAATCAAACATTCAAGCCTTGAAGTAGCAAGAGAGAGTGCATGACTAAAACGTTAATTATTGCTTAGTATGCTACACTGGTATGCTATAACACTGAATATGGAACAAGCAACGCTTATATAACTTAATAGTGCAAAATCAACTTTCAAAAAAACAATGGCATATTAAATACAATTTAAATAAAAATTGAATGCCTCTTTTCTATTTGCAGCCTTCTGAGGTAAATATCAATAACTTTTTCCACAGGCTAATACATTTGAGAATAAAATAATGAATGAGTCAACCATTCAGGCCTTTTTACTGCTCAGTTTGCCACACACTGATTTAGTCTGATATGCGCAAGCCAGATACCTGCCATCTTTTCTTGGATGCTAGCATTTCAGTACATGATTACTTACACTTTATTCTAAAGATAAAATAGTATAAGTGTTTCAGTACATCAATACTTAGTTTCTTCTAATGATAGTATGTGTTTCTGTCCTTGTACTGTAGTACATCAATATTTACACTTTGTCCTAAAGGTAGTATAACATGTAAGTATTTGAATACAATACTTACACTTTGTCCTAAAGGTAGTATATTATATAATTATTTCAGTCCATCAATACATCCACTTTCTTCTAAAGATAGTATATTGTATAAGTGTCTCTGTCCTTGTACTGTAGTACATCAATACTTACACTTCTTAAGATATTATATAAGTCTTTCTCTCCTTGTAAATCATTACGTGAACTGTCTTCTAATGATAGTATATAAGTGTTCATTAAATATGCATTTTCAGGTTTTGTCGGGACTCCTGATGACGTTTTGAGACATCTCCTACAACTACAGCACCAGAATTGTGCTGCTGAAGCAAGTTCATTTTTTTAAATTGTTTGTAAGGGTCCCCACTTACGACATTTTAGCAAAACATTTTTTTTGTAAAATATGCATTTTCTTGGGCAGCACGGTGGAAGAGGGGTTAGTGCATCTGCCTCACAATACGAAGGTCCTGAGTAGTCTTGGGTTCAATCCCGGGCTCGGGATCTTTCTGTGTGGAGTTTGCATGTCCTCCCCGTGACTGCGTGGGTTTCCTCCGGGTACTCCGGCTTCCTCCCACTTCCAAAGACATGCACCTGGGGATAAGTTGATTGGCAACACTAAATTGGCCCTAGTGTGTGAATGTGTGTGAATGTTGTCTGTGTATCTGTGTTGGCCCTGCGATGAGGTGGCGACTTGTCCAGGGTGTACCCCGCCTTCCGCCCGATTGTAGCTGAGATAGGCTCCAGCGCCCCCCCCCGCGACCCCAAAAGGGAATAAGCGGTAGAAAATGGATGGATGGATGCATTTTCTTCCATTTTCAGGTTTGGTCGGGACTCCTGATGAGGTTTTGAGACATCTCCTACAACTACAGCGCCAGAATTGTGCTGCTGAAGCAAGTCCGTTTTTTTGAATTTTTTGTAAGGGTCCCCCCTTTACGACATTTTAGCAAAAATATTTTTCCATAAAATAAGCATTTTCTTCCATTTTCAGGTTTTGTCGGGACTCCTGATGATGTTTTGAGACATCTACAACTACAGCACCAGAATTGTGCTGCTGAAGCAAGTCGGTTTTTTTGAATTTTTTGTAAGGGTCCCCCCCTTACGACATTTTAGCAAAAACAATTTTCATAAAATCTTCCATTTTTAGGTTTTGTCAGGACTCCTGATGACGTTTAGAGACATGTCCTACAACTACAGCACCAGAATTGTGCTGCTGAAGCAAGTCCGTTTTTTAAAATTTTTGTAAGGGTCCCCCCTTACGACATTTAAGCAAAATTATTTTTTCGTACAATATGCATTTTCTTCCATTTTCAGGTTTTGTCGGGACTCCTGATGACGTTTTGAGACATCTACAACTACAGCACCAGAATTGTGCTGCTGAAGCAAGTCCGTTTTTTTAAATTTTTTGTAAGGGGTCCCCCCCTTACGACATTTTAGCAAACATTTTTTTTCGTAAAATATGCATTTTCTTCTATTTTTAGGTTTTGTCTGGACTCCTGATGACGTTTTGAGACATCTACAACTACAGCACCAGAATTGTGCTGCTGAAGCAAGTCCATTTTTTTGAAATTTTTGTAAGGGTCCCCCCTTACGACATTTTAGCAAAAACATTTTTTCATAAAATATACATTTTCTTCCATTTTTAGGTTTTTTTCGGGACTCCTGACAGGAGCGCCGAAGGGGGGGGGGGGGGGGGTAAAGGAGACGGATTCTAGGGGCCCATGATGGAGGGGGGCCCATAGAGGCCCCTAATGATGATGAAATTATAATACAGGGGGCCCTGTAAAGATTATTTTCATGGGGCCCAAAAATCCCTAGCGGCGCCCCTGCTCCTGATGACGTTTAGAGACATCTACAACTACAGCACCAGAATTGTGCTGCTGAAGCAAATCCGTTTTTAAAATTTTTTTGTAAGGGTCCCCCCTTACGACATTTTAGCAAAATTATTTTTTCGTAAAATATGCATTTTCTTCCATTTTCAGGTTTTACCAATTGGTAAAACTTAAAATATTGTATTTG
>NC_084750.1:21629103-21636603 GCF_033978785.1 Entelurus aequoreus | reverse complement strand
CTTCACACATGTCTGGCACGTTTGCCTTTCGTAGGTGCTCGGCTACTACTCAAAATTTGAAGTCAATGGATGCTCAGCTTCAACACCGTTGCACTGTGACGCTACCACAGTGACGCTACCACAGTGACGCTACCACAGTGACTGAGAAAAGTAGCTGATTCCAAACAAAAGTTGAATGCATTCCAGTGCATATTTAGTCAATGAAATGCAAACACAAAAAGACTTGTTTGACCACTTTATTTTTTTTGACCAATGATTTTGTTGGCTGTCTTGACCAGGCTGTCAAAGGTGAGCAGGCTGAAGTGAGAAAGGACTTGGTCTTTGAGTTGATCTCCACGTCAATGCCAGGGCTTATGTGTGAGTATGATATTTTTCATTTGTTTTTGTTTTGGTATTCTATTAATATTGTAGTAACTTAAAAATGTATGTGTTGTTTGGGAATTTCTGATGTCCGGCTGTGATTGAATTCGAGCAGACCTGGGCAAATTAAGGCCCGGGGGCCACATGCGGCCCGTTAAGCTTTTCAATCTGGCCCGCCGGATATTTCCAAAATAATTTTTTTAGGTTTTTAAGATTGAAATTGTGCAATGATGTGCAGTGATGTTTTCAAATGACCGTAAGTCTTGAACTATACAAAGTATTTCAATGGTTGGAATCTGCACTTTTGCATGATATACTAGTTACTATGGTCATGTAATTAGTTACAATGGTAATCTAAGTCACAGCAGTTCAGACGAGGCACCAAGCAGTGTGGGTTGGGAGCGTTTCCACAGAGTGTTTCCAGACCGGCCAGCCTGAAATGCAGGTGTCAGGGACAGACGCGGAAGGAGATTTTTACAACAAAGTACTAAAGCTTAATGATGTATCAGATATATCAGACTGTAGGTGGGATTATTTTTTACCCTTTGTGTTCCTATTTCGCTGTGTTTGTAGCATTTTTGTTGCGTTTCGCTTGATTGTAAAGTATGTCGATCGAGGGGGGGTGTGACGTTCACATGTTAATATTCAGTGTTTTATCGTTCATAGTTAATATTGTAAATCCCACATTTTTTATTTTCATGTACATTCTGGGTGTCTCATTCAGTAAAAAAATTTAAAATTCCATTCCATTTTTTTAAGGCGGTCTGTCATAACGTTTTTAGCATTCAATCAGACATTGTGAGGTTTTGTATTAGTGTTCCTAAAAATAGATGTACCAGCCCCCCAGACACATTTTGTTCTCTAAATTTGGCCCCCTGAGTCAAAATAATTGCCCAGACCTGAATTAGAGTCCAACCCTGGTGTGTGTGTGTGTGTGTGTGTCTGTCGTACTATGCAGGTGTTTGCTTGTTCTGCTTTGATCAACTGAACTGAACTGGATGCAACTGCCCTTGCAAACTTCTACCTCAGAGTAAGTAAACCTGACCTTTTTTAACTGTTTTAGTTACAATTCAGCAGTATCGCTTCATTCTCTATTTAAAAGCCCATAGAGTTTACTGCTAATTTAGCATCGCTTTGAACGCGATCAGCTTGATCGATTCACGGCAGTATCTAAAAACGACCGTAATATTTAAGTTCATATTGTCGCCAAACTTTTTTCCAAAGGTATTTTTTGTAAGGAACATTTTATTATTATAATGTTTTGCTCATTTATTGTGTTTTGGTCACTTTTTTGACTGACGCCTAATTGGTATTGTAATTTTGAATTGGCTTTAGACCGGGGGTTAGCCACCCGCAGCTCTCGAGCCGCATGCGGCTCTTTAGTGCCGCCCTTGTGGCTCCCTGGAGCATTTTTGAAAAAAAGGATCGAATAACTTTTTTTGTTTTAGTATGTTTTTTGTTTGAGGACAAACATGACACAAACCTTCCCAATTGTTAGAAAGCCCACTGTTTAATATGTTTGTGTATGCTTCACTGATGAGAGTATTTGGTGAACGTCGTTTTGTCCTACTAATTTCGGCAGTTCTTGAACCCACCATAGTGTGGACAGTTTGTTTACATGTAAAATCCTCCACTCCTTCTTTGTCTCATTTTGTCCACCAAAAGTTTTATACTGTGCCTGAATGCACAAAGGTGCGCTTTGTGGATATTATTGACTTGTTGGACTGCTAATCAGGCATATTTGGTCAGTGCATGACTGCAAGCTAATCAATGCTAACATGTTATTTAGGCTAGCTGTATATACATATTGCATCATTATGCCTCATTTTTAGGTACATTTGAGCACATTTAATATCCTTTACTTTTATCCTCTTTGTATATAATTTAGTTTTGCATGTCTCATGACACATTATCTGTATGTAATATTGGCTGCATTTCAGATAGTTGTTTGTGTGCCACGTTGTTCCAAACCACAGCAAACATTACCCAGCTTCCCAAAGATTGTAATAAATCTATTAAAAGAAGACAGCCTGCCATTTTCTTTACCTTGGACACACACATCTATACCTTTGGCCATTAAAAGCCAGTAATATCCAGAAGTGATCTCACTTTCTGAGTAGCGTTACTAATGGTTTCTAATGTTACAAAAATGTGTAGAATAAATATTACATTTCAACATTTCTGTCAACAAAGATTTGCTTCAGCCTGCGACACATAGTCATTTTGATAGTAGGTTATTATAGCTAATATAGACACTTACGTCATGTGTTGCCTTCATTATAACACTTATGTACGGCTTTTCATTATTTTGCGTCCCCAGACAGATGTATTTTTTGTATTTTTGGTTCAATATGGCTCTTTCAACATTTTGGGTTGCCGACCCCTGCTTTAGACCAATAGCATGTCTTGCATTTTTATTTGTATTTGTTTATTTGCACACACAAGGACCAAAAAACAAAAACTATGAATATACAATGTAAAGCAAAACACATGTGCATGTGTTGTTAAGAAGATCCTAAAGTGTCACGGACACGCTTCGCTGCGATAGTTGTGACCCCAAGATGCGGAGACAGGTGACAACATACAGGTAAGACAAGTCCTTAATTATCGCAATCAGGGTGTGCACAGAAAACACAAGCAAGCTTGAAAAGCAAAACAAAGAAAGCACCATAACAACTGTAATAATTAAAATAATCCAGCCTTGTCTGAAAGGCAACTGATTTATAAAGAAGCTGGATTGGCAACCTGTAACAGGTGTGCCCAGATTGCCAATCAGGTGAGAGAGAGAGGCCAGAGGAGTGGTGGAGCCAAACAGGAAGTGGAATTAAAAAAATAACATTGGAAAGGAAACATATACAGAAAATAAGGAAACACAAGACAAAGTCAGATCGTGGGTGACAGGTCATGACATAAGGTCTTCTAAAGCCACCTCCCCCAAGACATAATTATCACAGCAGCAAGAATAACGTCAAATGCAAATATATACAATGACTACAATTACAGACCCAGAGGTATTTCGTTCAAAAAGACGGTCCTCTGTATTTAAGCCTACATTGTTTAGTAGATGTTCTACATTGCAGTAGATAAAAGTCACCATAGTGTTACGTGTACAGGAGGAAGGAGACGGCACAGACAGGAGGGATGTCGTTTTAGCTCTATGTTTAATAATATATACACACAGTATATATATTACACAATGAAGTGTGTAATCCAAATTATGTGTGTGGTGTGCGACTATGTGTGCAAATTAACTGTAGTGTTACCAGAAGTGTTGAGGTAGTCGGGGGGCGATAGCGAGGCGTCAGAGTCCGTGTCCAGGCGGAGGTCGAGATCCAAGAAGCAGCCAGAGAACCAGAGGGAATAGGGGGGAGACGAGACACATAGCTCGTGGACGTGGGGAACGAAGGCAGGCAGCAGAGAGGCGACAAGGAGGACACGAGACAATGAACATGACGAGGGAGAAAACACAGAGATAAGAGCGCGCATAGAGCTTGATGATTAGGCTTACTGTACTGAACAGGTAGCTACGTTCTGGTGCGGGATCGCAGGTTGTGCAGGCTTATGAAGGCAGGTCCTCTGATCAGTGACAGGTGTGCTGATTGCTGGCGATTGATTGCAGCTGCTTGCTGCAGCCGGACTGACACGCGCCTGGCACGCTCCCGAAGATGCGCCCAGTGCAGTGCACACATGAATGCGTACTGGTGTGCACTCGGGATGTGGATTAAACAAAAGGTAGCGTGTGCTTTGTATTACCTGACCGTCGAGGGAAGACTACGGAAAACGGCGAATGCTTATGGACTTGCAAAGCAGACTGTATCAATTATTGTCCGCCATGTATGTCGCGGACTCAACGTCTAGGTCCAGAGTATATAAAGTCACCAAAAACGAATGGACAATGAAGATAAAGGCAAAAGAGTGAGGAGTGTCCTGACCAGATATCTAGATCCCTAGATTGATTGATGTAGAAATTGTATTTATCACATTGTTTACTTTCACATGTCCATTAAAGATTTGATTAATTTATGATGGCTCAGGTGTGATTCACTACAATAGGGCCCCACAGCACACCTGGATTCCAGTTAATTGAAATACCACAACACTGGATATTGTTCAGATAAGTTACATTTAAAAACTTGCACACAAAGCAACACTGGAGGTGACTATGACGTGCGCATGCGTACTAGGTCGCATTGCGCCGGCGGACGGAGGGGGGGCAGGGGGGTAAACGACCATTGTGTGTGTGGATAAGGTTAGGTGGGATTTACCCTGGATAACCTTAGTGTAGAAGGGGTCTTAGACAGTAATATTGAGAATATATTCATGATATTTTTTATTTAATATTGTAGAACTATATCAACCAATAACCTATCACGTGTATTTGGTGGGTCCACCTAATGTAAAAGTGCTTCTGTTTCATTCAAGAACTGATGACTTGCAGTATGCAAGTGCTTGTGTGTCATTACGATAAAACCTTACATCATAGAGCTGCTGGCACTTTCAGAATGAATGTTTCTTATCCAAATTTGGATGCACTATCACATATGATTCACATACACTAGAGTAACATGTGAGAATTAGTCATCTGAGAATGCGAACTTTGCCCATAACCAGGCTAAGTCAGCTCCATTACATGTAAAACTAGAGTCTAGAATGTGGACGCGACAAGGAATGATTGTGAAACAACCCCTGTTCCTTTTCTTGGTGTTCCACTACCGAAATTGTCTCTCTCTCTCTCTCTCTCTCTCTCTCTCTCTCTCTCTCTCTCTCTCTCTCTCTCTCTCTCTCTCTCTCTCTCTCTCTCTCTCTCATCTCTCTCTCTCTCTGTCTCTCTCTCTCTCTCTCTGTCTCTCTCTCTGTCTCTCTCTTCTCTCTCTCTCTTCTCTCCTCTCTCTCTCTCTCTCTCTCTCTCTCTCTCTCTCTCTGTCTCTCTCTCTCTCTCTCTCTCTCTCTCTCTGTCTCTCTCTCTCTCTCTCTCTCTCTCTCTCTCTCTCTCTCTCTCTCTCTCTCTCTCTCTCTCTCTCTCTCTCTCTCTCTCTCAATAGATCTCATAAAGGTCTTTTAATGGCCATGACTTTCTGAAATGCCCCAAATTAGCCAATGTCCCTGAATCCTCTTTTCCTTTTCCTCTCTATTTTCCTTTCTTGGAGTTGAATTTTTCAAGTCAAAGTTTGTACCCAAAAATCATGTTTTCATTCCAATATTGATGATCAAGAGCAGGGGTCTCCAAACCTTTTGACTCGGGGCCGCATTGGGTTAAAAATTTTGACCGGGGGCCGGGCTGTACATATATATATAATTGTGATGTGCGGTCACAAACCAACCTCCCAGAGACAGTTTTGTTTAAAGTTCAAACGCCGCAGCGTTGTTTTATTCAGTCAGTTTTTTCTGAATAAAGGTTAACTTAAAGTTCTTCCCGATTGGGGCTTCCATTAAAACAAACAAATTGTCACTTTTTCCAAGTCTTTTTCATGTCTCCTAAATTGCCTGGAACATATAGCAAAGAAACTGATCAGTGCAAAGTTAAATAATCCCAGCATTCAATGAATCAAGCATCTTACACATTTAGCAGACTAATTACAAACTATATTTCAGTGGAGCAACACACTTACCGCCCGATGGAAGCAGACCTTTCCCAGCAGGGAGCCAGCCACACCATGAGTCAAACACCGAGGTGCTATTTAACTCCAACACAGTGATTGCCAACCTGCCACAGCTGCCTTGGGGCAGGTGGCCACACCTCAGCCTGATTGAGGATAAAATTAGGGATGTACTTGCCTTCAATGACCACACCTAAAGAGTGGCGTAGTTTGACCTCCTGGTGCATGCTTTCACTGTGATGGCTGGCCCTCTGCCCAGTCTCACCTGTTCGGAGGTATTGTGATGCTCCACATATCCCCCCCTAAGCTCCTTGTTGGTACGAGGAGCTTCCTGTTCCTCATCTTCGTAGCGGCGGGACATCGCGTCGGCGTGGCGGATATCCTTTCCAGGGCGGTGCTCGACAGTGAATTTATAATTTTGCAGTTCCAGGAACCAGCGTGTCACCCGAGCGTTGCTGTCCTTATTGGTGCCATCCATTTGAGGGGGCGTGGTCGGTCACCAGAGTGAAGCGTCTTCCCCATAGGTAATACCTGAGATGGTGGATGGCCCACTTCACAGCAAGACACTCCTTCTCCACGGTAGAGTAGTTTTTTTTCGTGCTTTAGCAGTTTTCGGCTATGAAGGTTACGGGGTGTTCATCGGCGCCCACCAATTGGGCTAGGACTGCCCCGATCCCAGTGCCAGAGGCATCTGTGTGGAGGACGAATGGCTTCGTGAAGTCAGGTGCAACAAGGATGGGTTCCTCACACAGAGCCTGCTTTAGCTTCTCGAAGGCCCCTTCCGTTTCAGTGGTCCAAGATACTCGGTGGGTTGACCGTTGGCGCGTGAGGTCGTTGAGGGGGGCCGCTATTGTGGCAAAGTCTTTGATAAACTTCTGGTAGTAGCCGATCAGACCTAAGAAGGACTGCACCTGTCTTTTAGTGATGGGGCGGGGCCAATTCCTTATCTTCTCCACCTTCTGGGCTTGGGGTCGCACACACCCCCGGCCTATCGTATACCCGAGGTAGTCGGTTTCGGTCCATCCTACCCGGCACTTCTTGGCGTTCGCTGTTAGACCAGCCTGACGAAGGGCCCTGAGGACAGCCTCCAGGTGTTCCAGATGGTGGGCCCAGGTTGCGCTGTGGACCACGATGTCATCAAGGTAGGCGGCGGCATAGGCTTGGTGAGGACGGAGGATTCGGTCCATCATGCGCTGGAAGGTCGCAGGGGCCCCGTGGATGCCGAAGGGGAGGACAGTGTACTGGAACAAGCCATCTGGAGTTGAGAAGGCCGTCTTGGGTTTGGCTCTCTGGGTCAGGGGTACCTGCCAATAACCTTTTGTCAAGTCCATGGTGCTGACAAAGCGGGCAGGTCAAAGGCGGTCAATCAGCTCATCGGCTCTAGGCATGGGATATGCATCGAAGGTGGAGATTTCGTTTAGTTTCGGAAGTCGTTGCAAAACCTCAAGGAGCCATCTGGTTAGGGACGATGACAATTGGACTGGACCAAGGGCTGTAGGACTCATCAATGACGCCTTGGTCAAGCATCTTTTTTACCTCTTCT
>NC_084750.1:21623533-21629083 GCF_033978785.1 Entelurus aequoreus | reverse complement strand
GACTTTTGTCAGAAAATTTGTTTTTTGGTTGATATCGGAATCGGTAATTAAGAGTTGGACAATATCGGAATTACGGGAAAAAAGCCATTATCGGACATCTCTACTAGGGATGTCCGATAATATCGGCCTGCCGACATTATCGGCCGATAAATGCGTTAAAATGTAATATCGGTAATTATCGGTATCGGTTTTTTTATTATCTGTATCGTTTTTTTTTGTTTTTTTTATTTTGTTTTTTTTATTAAATCAACATAAAAAACACAAGATACACTTACAATTAGTGCACCAACCCAAAAAACCTCCCTCCCCCCATTTCTTTCTGTTATCAATATTCTGGTTCCTACATTATATATCAATATATATCAATACAGTCTGCAAGGGATACAGTCCGTAAGCACACATGATTGTGCGTGCTGCTGGTCCACTAATAGTACTAACCTTTAACAGTTAATTTTACTCATTTTCATTCATTACTAGTTTCTATGTAACTGTTTTTATATTGTTTTACTTTCTTTTTTATTCAAGAAAATATTTTTAAATTAGTTATCTTATTTTATTTTATTTTTTAAAAAGTACCTTATCTTCACCATACATGGTTGTCCAAATTAGGCATAATAATGTGTTAATTCCACGACTGCATATATCGGTTGATATCGGTATCGGTTGATATCGGTATCTGTAATTAAAGAGTTGGACAATATCGGAATATCGGATATCGGCAAAAAGCCATTATCGGACATCCCTAATCTCTACCCATCATCCTTAAAAAAACACTAAAACCTTATATGTTACCACTCAAATAAGTGTAATATGGCTTTTAATAAGCCAAAACAAAATCTAATGTTTTAATTATCGTAAAACCGTGACTGATGACATCACTTTGAAAAACTCCTTTCCCAAAGAAATCAGCTAGCGCGCTAATCTTTCCCCATTACAAACAACACCCGATTTGCCTTTAATATTAAACACTCTAAAACCTTTCCATATTAAACCGGATACAGACGGACATATTTAAAAACTCAAATAATAATAGAACAATATTCAATGTTTCTTCTACAATACCGTGATACAGATGATAACCGTAATCATTTTAGCCATATTAAATGTGATTCGAAATTTCGTTAGGGATATTTTTTTTATATAAAACTTGGTGAAAACATTTTAGTGTGTGTATAAGCAGTTTTTGGGCACACACAACAATAACGTGATAATTATAACAACCATGATAATTTGGGCCATAATTACGGTGATATGAAATACGTTGTTCCATCGACATAAAATAATCTATTCATTCCTAATGAGATACAGTATATTATTGGATATTACACTACTTGATTTGTCACCTTGTTCCTTTAATGTGAATGAGGTAAGTACCGACCTGTAATTATGCCACACCGTTGCACACCAGTAGTATTATATCGGCTCTTAGTGTAGGAACACATTTACAGTAGGGGAGGGATTCATACGGCTCCATTCCCCGGTGGATTTCGCATGAGAGGAAGGTGGGATGGTTAATAATTTTGCAATGCAGTCTGCTGAAAATGATGGAAAGTGCCACTCTACATAGCAACTGTGGTCAAAGTTGGAATTGCCACAAAACACATTTTAATATATTCAACACTCTACTACCATCTGGCGGCTAAAGTGCATAGTGTACTCCTAATTCGTCATGTTTCATGTGTCGGGTAAACTGCAACTAATTGGGCCATATGAATCCTTTCCTGCTCCACGTGCCACATTCATTCTTCTTTGAACAACGTCTTCAGTGTTGGCGTTAGGAATTTTCAAAATGACGTATCAAGTGATAAAAATGGGGCCCCACAGTACATTTTTTGGGGTCCCAATTTTTTGTAACCGTTTTAAAAAACAAATGATAAATGTATGCATTATCCTGTTGTATCTCACATTCTGTATTGTGTTTTGGAAGAAAAAAAAAAGGTTGTCATAAAAGTTACTTAATTCATTCAAAAAAAGAAAACACACTTTTATGCATATGTAAATGTATTCAGTTATAAACATTCATTCACTTTCTTCTTTCCTTCATGGCTCCCGAAGCCACTTTTCATTGAAGCTTCGCCTCGTGTTTATTGCTCGCCATGACCAAAACAAAAACATGCGGGAGTCCTAATACCGGCAAATGCGGTATTTGTGATCGATAAAACTAAGAAATTGTACCGCAGAGTGCATTACTTTGAGGTCGACCAATAATTAATAATAATTAATCAATTGACCTGGCAATTTTAACAAAACAAAACACCGGCGGAAAGCGATAAACGATTAGAAATACAAAAAAAACAAGCAAACCGGGCGGTGAATTTTTTATTTTTTTTTTAAATACTGCTTGTAATTCGCGTCCTTTCCTGATTTCAACGCATAAAAAGACACAAAAAGGGTGGTAACGCCAACACTGGTCTTTGATCTTTCATATTTAGAAAATAATATCACTGTTTCCCAAGTGCTGATATGTGGTTAACCTTTACCCCAGTTAGACAACTCTTGTGTCAACCCATCATTTATTGGTCTTTTTCCTACAATGCAAACACAAGCTGCCACTCAGTGTGGTCCGTAACCACACAAAGAACATCACCGTGACACTCTTGTGGTATTTCCAACAGCTTGAACATGTACAGTCGCGATGAATAGTAAAGGACATAATGTCATGACGCTCTTGAGTTTCCAATAATTTCTACAACTCTTATTTTTTTGTGATAGAGTGATTGGAGCACATACTTGTTGGTCACAAAAAAAAACATTCATGAAGTTTGGTTCTTTTATGAATTTATTATGGGTCTACTGAGCATGTGACCAAACCTGCTGGGTCAAAAGTATACATACAGCAATGTTAATATTTGCTTACATGTCCCTTGGCAAGTTTTACTGCAATAAGGCGCTTTTGGTAGCCATCCACAAGCTTCTGCTTTAATTTTTGACCACTCCTCTTGACGAAATTGGTGCTAAATTTGTTGGTTTTCTGACATGGACTTGTTTCTTCAGCATTGTCCACACGTTTAAGTCAGGACTTTGGGAAAGCCATTCTAAAACCTTCATTCTAGCCTGATTTAGCCATTCCTTTACCACTTTTGACGTGTGTTTGGGGTCATTGTCCTGTTGGAACACCCGACTGCGCCCAAGACCCAACCTCCGGGCTGATGATTTTAGATTATCTTGAAGAATTTGGAGGTAATCCTCCTTTTTCATTGTCCCATTTACTCTCTGTAAAGCACCAGTTCCATTGGCAGCTAAACAGGCCCAGAGCATAATACTACCACCACCATGCTTGACCTTAGGGATGGTGTTCCTGGCATTAAAGGTTCCCCTTTTCTCCTCCAAACATATTGCTGGGTATTGTGGCCAAACAGCTCAATTTTTGTTTCATCTGACCACAGAACTTTCCTCCAGAAGGTCTTATCTTTGTCCATGTGATGTCAGATGAAACTAAAATTGAGCCGTTTGGCCACAATACCCAGCAATATGTTTGGAGGAGAAAAGGTGAGGCCTTTAATCCCAGGAACACCATTCCTACCGTCAAGCATGGTGGTGGTAGTATTATGCTCGGGGCCTGTTTTGCTGCCAATAGAACTGGTGCTTTAAATGGGACAATGAAAAAGGAGGATTACCTCCAAATTCTTCAGAACAACCTAAAATCATCAGCCCAGAGGTTGGGTTTTGGGCACAGTTGGGTGTTCCAACAGGACAATGACCCCCAAACACACATCAAAAGTGGTAAAGGAATGGCTAAATCAGGATAGAATTAAGGTTTTAGAATGGCCTTCCCAAAGTCCTGACTTAAACGTGTGGACATTGATTGATTGATTGATTGATTGAGACTTTTATTAGTAGTTTGCACAGCGAAGTACATATTCCGTACAATTGACCACTAAAAGGTAACACCCGAATAAGTTTTTCAACTTGTTTAAGTCGGGGTCCACTTAAATTGATTCATGATACAGATATATACTATCATATATACTATCATCATGATACAGTCATCACACAAGATAATCACATTGAATTATTTACATTATTTACAATCAGGGGTGTGGAGGGGGCGGGGGGGGGGGGGGGTAGGATGTGGACATCAAGTAGTGGACATAGAGAGAGAGAGAGAGAGAGAGAGAGAGAGAGAGAGAGAGAGAGAGAGAGAGAGAGAGAGAGAGAGATCTGAAGGCATAAGAAAAAGTATCTGCATTTGATTGTTTACATTTGATTATTAGCAATCCGGGGAGGGTGTTAGTTTAGGGTTGTAGCTGCCTGGAGGTGAACTTTTATTGCGGTTTTGAAGGAGGATAGAGATGCCCTTTCTTTTATACCTGTTGGGAGCGCATTCCACATTGATGTGGCATAGAAAGAGAATGAGTTAAGACCTTTGTTAGTTCGGAATCTGGGTTTAACGTGGTTAGTGGAGCTCGCCCTGGTGTTGTGGTTATGGCGGTCATTTACTTTAAGGAAGTAGTTTGACATGTACTTCGGTATCAGGGAGGTGTAGCGGATTTTATAGACTAGGCTCAGTGCAAGTTGTTTAACTCTGTCCTCCACCTTGAGCCAGCCCACTTTGGAGAAGTGGGTAGGAGTGAGGTGGGATCTGGGGTGGAGGTCTAGAAGTAACCTGACTAGCTTGCTCTGAGATGTTTGGAGTTTAGATTTGAGGGTTTTGGAGGTGCTAGGGTACCAGGAGGTGCATGCGTAATCGAAAAATGTTTGAACGAGAGTTCCCGCCAGAATCCTCAAGGTGCTTTTGTTGACCAGAGAGGAAATTCTGTAGAGAAATCTCGTTCGTTGGTTAACTTTTTTGATTACCAATGCTGAAGAAACAAGTCCATGTTAGAAAACCAACAAATTTAGCTGAACTGCACCAATTTTGTCAAGAGGAGTGGTCAAAAATTCAAACAGAAGCTTGTGGATGCCTACCAAAAGCACCTTATTGCAGTGAAACTTGCCAAGGGACATGTAAGCAAATATTAACATTGCTGTATGTATACTTTTGACCCAGCACTTTTGCTCACATTTTCAGTAGACCCATAATAAATTCATAAAAGAACCAAACTTCATGAATGTTTTTTTTGTGACCAACAAGTATGTGCTCCAATCACTCTATCACAAAAAAAATAAGAGTTGTAGAAATGATTGGAAACTCAAGACAGCCATGACATTATGTTCTTTACAAGTGTATGTACACTTTGGATAGCGACTGTATGTGTAACATGCACACCCAGTTTTCTGTGTGGGGCTTCTTACTTGATAAACTGTTCAATTATCCCCAAAAAGGCTGATACAGTCTATAAAACTAGTAAATTGCACATATTTTCAAATAAACAACAAGCATAAACTGCAATTTAAGCCCAACTGCTCCTGGAACTTTAGTCACCAAAACAACTATTTTCACAATACCGATTCTACCTCGGGCAAATCATCTGTTATAACTATTTAAATATCAAATGTCATGCTAAATTGTAAAAAGATGTCCCAGTTGCAGTCCTAAAACTCTGAACTTCCCTCTAGTCAAACTGCAGTAACATTGCCCCAGAGCAGATATTGAGAAATGATGCACAA
>NC_084750.1:21596033-21618533 GCF_033978785.1 Entelurus aequoreus | reverse complement strand
TGTACAACCAAAGCGAGAGTTGTGTCCGGGTGCTTGGATGTAAGTCGGATCCGTTTCCAGTGGGGGTTGGTCTCCGCCAGGGCTGCGCTCTGTCACCTATCCTGTTTGTGATTTTCATGGACAGGATTTCTAGGCGGAGTCGTGGCCATGGCGGAGAGGGTATACGTCTCGGGGGGCTAAAGGTTGCGTCACTGCTGTTTGCAGATGATGTGGTCCTGATGGCACCTTCGGTTCGTGACCTTCAGCTCTCACTGGATCGGTTCGCAGCCGAGTGTTCAGCGGCTGGCATCTCCAAATCTGAGGCCATGGTTCTCAGCAGGAAACCGATGGTTTGTACAGTCCGGGTAGGGGACAGGACTCTGTCCCAGGTGGAGGAGTTTAAGTATCTCGGGGTCTTGTTCACGAGTGAGGGAAAGATGGAGAAGGAAATCAGCCGGAGAATCGGAGCAGCTGGGGCAGTATTGCAGTCTCTCTGCCGCACTGTTGTGACGAAACGGGAGCTGAGTCAGAAGGCAAAGCTCTCGGTCTACCGAGCTATCTACATTCCTACTCTCACCTATGGTCATGAAGTGTGGGTAATGACCGAAAGAATAAGATCGCGGATACAAGCGGCCGAAATGAGTTTCCTCAGAAGGGTGGCTGGCATCTCCCTTAGAGATAGGGTGAGAAGTGCAGTCACCCGAGAGAGACTCGGAGTAGAGCCGCTGCTCCTTCGCTTGGAAAGGAGCCAGCTTAGGTGGTTCGGGCATCTCGTGCGGATGCCTCACGAGCGTCTCCCTAGGGAGGTCCTCGTTGCACGTCCCACTGGGAGGAGGCCCCCCGGCAGGCCAAGGACCAGATGGGGGGATTACATCTCCTCTCTGGCCTGGGAACGCTTCGGGATTCCCCAGGAGGAAGTCGCAAATGTTGCTCTGGAGAGGGAAGTCTGGGGGTCTTTGCTGGAGCTGCTGTCCCCGCGACCCGATTCCGGATAAGCGGTTGAAGATGGATGGATGGATATATATATATATATATATATATATATATATATATATATATATATATATATATATATATATATATAAAAGGCTTTCCATTTTTTGGCGGCTCCAGACAGAAAAACCCCAACGACATTATGATTCGTACAATTTCAGAATTTGCTTTTTCCATTTTTAAACAAAGAAAACAATCTGAAGTTGTCTTTAGTTTTAAATTATCGTGCCGTGATTTTACCAGTCCGGCCCACTTGGGAGTAGATTTTTCTCCATGTGGCCCCCCCCCCGATCTAAAATGTTTTTCCCCCTGTTTTTTGGGGGGGAGCTTGTATATATATATATATATATATATATATATATATATATATATATATATATATACTTCCACTGTAGCTATTATATATATATATATATATATATATATATATATATATATATATATATATATATATATATATATATATATATACTTCCACTGTAGCTATTTTAAAAAACGACTGTAATATTAATCAAACATGAACAATGACGTAATTAGTGCACACTTTACCTGAGCACATGCTGCTTTTTGCCCGATGCCTTGAAGGACGAGGGGCTCCCTATCGACTTTATCCTCAACTTTGGCAACTTGAACCGCTTTTTGTCGTCTGGCTTCTTCGTCTTGTCCGTCGTCGACTCGTCCAGGTTGGGTTCGCTCCTGGAGAAGAGACTTTTCAGGGACTTTTTGGTGGAAGTCCTCCTCGCCATCGCCGCTCTCTGGATGACAAACAAAGTCTCCGTGATGCAGTTGACATGAATGGTGGCAGCGTGTTGACAGAGGGGCGTGGTCACACACGAGGACACGCCCACTTTACAATTGGCCGGCATGCTTGGAGAAAATATATGACATTTATTCATTTAATTCCCTCTGGGTGCTTTTTTTTTTTTTTTTTTTGGCGGTGCTGCTCCCAAATTCTACGGAGGGGCCCTTCCCATCCCCAAATACCCCAGGGCGAGGCGTATTTTGGCACACCTTTGGCCTTAGTTATTTAGCAGGAATTGCGGGTTTCAGCATTTTATCGTTTATTCGTTGAAACGGCGACATCTTGTGGCCAAAGAGCGTACTACTAAATACGGTGGCCTGGAAGTGCAAAACACTAACGATTCATGTAAGAAATTATAGTAACAGAAATCCCAAAAATACTTTAAAACTCTTTCTACTTCTAACAAGCAAAAAGCTGTGAAAACTATGATGCTGCCCTCCAAATTTGGACTATTTATAAGAACGTTTTTGTATTGTAGCGGCTTGGCTACGGGGTGTTAGCCAATGACTTTGACTAGGGGGCGGGACTTCCGGGGAGAGATAGGGAAGTGACGTTGCTGATTGGATGTAAAGCGTTCGAGGTTTTTTTGTTTGTTTAGTTTTTTATTTATATTTTTATTAATTATTTTCCAAAATTAACACCAGCCAAAACATATAACAAACAGAGGAAAAACAAAACACAAAGGACAAAGCAAATAAAACCAAACAAAACAAAACAATACCCCCCTCCCACTCCCACACATTCGCACATCCATCGAGAGAAGCTTACATGGAGTAGAGAACATCCAAAATGAAAAGAAATTAAAATTATAATACCAAAAAATATTAAAAAATTAAATTATAATTCATACATTAACCATCTGACCAAACCAGTCTATTGACTTTTGCAGTCCAAAAAATAAATATATATATATATATATATATATTTTTTAAATTGAACAACATACATTTATATTTCACACAAGAGTTAAGGCACTTTCAACATCAAGGAAAGAAAACAAAAATAAAATAAAAAAATAAAAATAAATAAAAATAAAAATAATTCATACATTAACCATCTGACCAAACCAGTCTATTGACTTTTGCAGTCAAGATGTGTGTGTGTGTGTGTGTGTGTGTGTGTGTGTGTGTGTGTATGCATGTATATATTTTTTTTAAATTATTTTTTTTATTATATTTTTTTTAATTGAACAACAAACATACATTTATAATTCACACAAAAGTCAAGGCACTTTCAACATCGAGGAAAGAAAAAAAAAAAAAAAAGCAAATACAGATAGAGTATTAAATATTATAAAATAATTATACAAAATATAAACAAACATGAAAAGAAAAAAAGGGCTACCTAAATCACTTTTTTTTTTTAAATTACCAGATATATCAATTTAATGGCTTTTGTACTTTTAATCATTCTCCAAGATTTGATTGATAATTGTAAACCATTAAGCCAATTGCATTGCTACATATTGTAGCGGCTGGCTACGGGGTGTTAGCCAATGACTTTGGCTGGGGGGCGGGACTTCCGGAGAGAGATAGGGAAGTGACGTTGCTGATTGGATGTAAAGCGTTCGAGGCTTTTTTGTTTTAGTTTTTTTATTTATATTTTTATTTTCCAAAATTAGCACCAGCCAAAACAAAACAAACGGAGGAAAAACACAACACAAAGGACAAAGCAAATAAAACCAAACAAAACAAAACAAAACCCCCCTCCCACTCCCACACACATCCATCGAGAGAAGCTTACATGGAGTAGAGAAAATCCAAAATGAAAAGAAATTAAAATTATACTAAAAATTTATTTTTATTTTTTTTAATATATATATATATATATATAATAACAATAATTCATACATTAACCATCTGACCAAACTAGTCTATTGACTTTTGCAGTCAAAATAAATAAATAAAATTATTTGTATTTTTTTTTTTTTTTTTTAAATTGAACAACACATTTATATTTCACACAAGAGTTAAGGCACTTTCAACATCAAGGAAAGAAAACAAAAATAAAAAATAGATTATAAAAAAATTAAAATAATTCATACAATAACCATCTGACCAAACCAGTCTATTGACTTTTGCAGTCAAGATATGTGTATTAAAAAAATAATTTAAAAAAATAAAATTTAAAATATATACATATATATATATTTTATTTTTTTGAAATTATTTTATTTTTTGAAATTATTTTTTATTTATTTTTTTTAATTGAACAACAAACATACATTTATAATTCACACAAAACTCAAGGCACTTTCAACATCGAGGAAAGAAGAAAAAAAAAAGCAAATACAGATAGAGAATTAATTAATAAACAGTTATAAAAAATATAAAAAAACATGAAAAGAAAAAAAGGGCTACCTAAATCACTTAATCATTCTCCAAGATTTGATTGATAATTGTAAACCATTAAGCCAATTGCATTGCTACATATTGTAGCGGCTGGCTCCGGGGTGTTAGCCAATGACTTTGGCTGGGAGGCGGGACTTCCGGGGACAAAAAGGGAAGTGACGTTAACAAGAAGGTAAAGAGTTCAAGTATTGCCGGGAAATTTTAGAACAATTTCTACCTCTAACCAAAAAGCTGTGAAAACAAAACCCCCTGGCACTGTTTTGTACTGTTTTTGTAGTGTTTCTGTACTTATTTTGATTATTATTTATTTGCTTGTATGTAAATGTTGGATATTATAAATGAAGGTTTATTAAAAAAAAAAAAGTGTTTTGCTGGGAAAAGAAGGGAGACATTGGGGTTGTTGTGTGGTTGAATCGCATATTTTACAATAAAGACATGACAAACAAAGAAGTTGTATAAGTCTACATTCCTGGGATATTACAATATATATATTTTGCATTCTAGTGTAGTTGCTTTATTGAGTTTACAAACCCCTGGCGCTGTTTGTTATTACACATTGTCTACTGCCCACAGCCTGAACCTACACCATTGTTATTACACTATTACGTTGTAATTACACATTGTCTACTGCCCACGGGAAAAAAAAGGAAGAAAAACAGACTTGCTTCAGCAGCACAATTCTGGTGCTGTACTTGTAGATGTCTCAAAACGTCATCAGGAGTCCCGACAAAACCTGATAATGGAAAAAATGCATATTTTACGAAAACATTTTTTTCCAATCCAGTGCTTGTCTAATCGATAAGCACTGGATTTGTTTTGGTACTTACCAAAGGTCAAGGGTCAACGGACATGCCGGCATGACTTCTGGGACCAGGCTCACCCTAGCAAGAGAAAAAGTGGTTAAAAGTGAAGTGCATAATGTAAAAAGTTGGATTTAATAGTGCTTACTTGAACTCCAGGTCCACCTTTGGCCCCTGGACTACCAGGTAATCCTAGAGAGAACCGCAGCACAACCATACACATGTAATAGAACACACTCTTTATTTAGGACCACATGTTACAGTGCATTTTAATGTATAATCACCTCATGATAGTATTACCCAATTCCCTAAGCCAGTGATTCTCTAACTGTGGTACGACAAAGAATGACAAATATGCAAACTGTTATGGCCAAAAATATTCAATGAATACTTATGGCCACTACACAACTGTATTTCAATGTTGGTCATTATGGTGGTACTTGGAGAGCAAAGTTGTTTTTCCTGAAGTGGTACATGTATATGTCAAATTTGATCTATTTTATTGTGTAAATGATAGTAACATATAAATGTTTGTCAACATTATGCTGCAAGCAAAAATTTTGTATGCATAAATATTGATTTCTGAAAGTAAAAACATTTTCTAATTGGCTAAACGGTTGCAAATTATCAATTACATCTGGGAAAAAGTTTGAAGTACAAAAACCCTTAAATAGATATCTTTATTAAAAAGTTTTAAAGTGACTTAACCTAACCCTTTTTTTTTTTTAATTGTATCATATTTTTTAAATTATTTTTAATACTCTTTGTACTTGCTTTTATTTTCTTTCTTTGACACATTTTTTGTTCAACCTGATGGATGTGTACAATTGTTGAATATAAAAAAACAAGTTTGACAACAAACTATGCTTGCTAGCGACAGAGACAGAGACAGAGACAGATATATAGCTAGCTAGCCAGCCATATCCATACTTTGTTGAATTTTCAAACAGGGTTTTACAGTGAACAATTTAGCATTAGTATAAAACTCAAACCATAGCAGTGGACTTTTTCCCGGATGAAATGTTACAATGTTTGTTTTGTTTGTCCGAGGCGGCGCCGGCAGCCTCACAAAAAGATTTTAAGGAAGCTTATAAACCATGATAGGATGCTCAGACTGACTTCATATTTCAGGATTATACAGAAAAACATGTATACAATAGTCTTAATGTATTTATATGTGCACCTTATTGCTTTTTTTATCCTGCACTACCATGAGCTTATGTAACGAAATTTCGTTCTTATCTGTGCTGTAAAGTTCAAATTTGAATGACAGTAAAAAGGAAGTCTAAGTCTAAGCATCCTATTATGGTTTATAAGCTTCCTTAATCTTTTTGTGAGGCTGCCGGCGCCGCCTCGGACAAACAAAACAAACATTGTAACATTTCGTCCGGAAAAAAGTCCACTGCTATGGTCTGATATACTAATGCTAAATTGTTCACTGTAAAACCGTTTGAAAATTCAACAAAGTATAGAAGTTACAGCTATTTTTTATTTTAACGTCGGTACTTGGTTCATTAAATAATTTAAAAATAATCTATCAAGTTTTAAAATATTGCATTTCTTCAAGTTACCGACTTTTCATTCATGCATTTATTATGTTTTGAAGTTCACTTTCCAAAAAATAGGTCACTTATTTTCTTAGTTTTAAAAAGTGACAAATTTTGAGCTTCAAAAATTCCTAGCTTTTTTAATATCTTTATGGTTCAAATACCATTGAAACACTGTTTCCCTTTGCACTAGTGTCGTTTTTTTTAAAGATATTTAGCATTTTAAATTTTGAGAGTAGTCAGATGAATTTTTGCTGTATGTAGTAACCTAACGTGTTGCTTATAAAGTCATTAATTAGCAGTTTTTGTCATTTTGTTCATTAATGCTAGGTTTATTGCCTGTAGGCTGCTGGCTATTCAGTTTAAACTACTCTTCAGCTGCTATACAACACACGGGCTACGGGGAGAAACATTTTCAAGCCAAGGACTAGCTAAACATTTGCAGGCATGTGAGAACCCTTTCAAAAAAAGAGAAAGACTGACAACAAATTTTTAAGACCAAACATGAATGTTTAAAACGCGAGATTTTAGCTGAGGAGCTATCGCTAGCTGTTGTGCTAAGTCGCTATAAGGAGAGTAATAAAGCTGGAGTCACTCACCAATCTCCAAACCAAAACATTGCGTCACTCGCGAGAAGAAAAGTTGGCGCCAAATTCATTCCAAATGTTTGGTAGTTCCACGCATGCGCGAATAGTACATCACTTCCGTCAAATTGTTCGGTGGAAAAAGATGGCCAAAAAAGTCAATTTTTATGATCTTTATTCGAGTAACACTTTGATAGAAGATTGCATACAGAACAACCGTTACTTAGGAATACAGTATTTATTTTGAAACCGCTCAGAAACCGGAAGCAGCCTTAAATGGTAAATACATATTTTTAAAAAATACTTTATATACATCAAATACATCAATCCACAATACTGATCATTCTACGTTTTAGTGATACAACAAAAAATAAAAATTTAAAAAGAAGCAAAAAGCCATCGTAAACACTCAAGGGCCGATGTCCGCGCATGCGCGAAAAGAACGTCACTTCCGGGACTTTTTTTTTTTCAATGGCGTTTCTGCGACTTTACGTTTTGTGATGTTTAAATGTTTATTAATCTGTTGTATAAAAGCTAGCTTATTTTAAGGGAATATAAACATGAACAAGGGGGTATATTTAACAAAAAATCAGGGCGTATTACCGCCACTTTCACGAATCTGTCATTGCAATGAATGACACACAAGGGCTGGAGAATGTTAAAGAAAATTCATTTCCACTGATAGGGCCTGGGCCTAGGTTTAAGAATAAACTTAAACATTTCCAACAATATGGATGAAATTAAATTCATCCATATTCATCCATCCTAATTATAAGAACAAACATCACTAATAACTTTTTAAATGTACTTTCAGTCAATTTTGTAAATATCAGTGAAATGATCTTCTTTAAACAGCTCCTCATTACAAAACAAGCACTTATTTTCCTCGGTTTCCTCACAAGTTGCGTCTTCTGAGTCCACACAGGAGCCGTCTTCCTTCCTCTTAGCAGCATGTCAAAGGAATGACTGTCTGAAGCTCAAACATTTAAGCATGTGCTCTGAGCAGGTGAACAGGTGAATTCAATCAAAGCAATCAGTTGGAAGCAGGTGGAGATGTTCAGCCCTCAGCTCTCACTGTTGCCCCTTCAGGCCTGGAGTGTGCTCTACATGCTGCTCTGTACTTTGACTTGACACTATGTAATATGTACAATATACACACTGTGTATATTGTACATATTACACCTGCTTCCAACTGATTGCTTTGATTGGATTCACCTGTTCACCTGCTCAGAGCACATGCTTAAATGTTTGAGCTTCACTCAGTCTCTCCTTGTGACATGCTGCTAAGAGGAAGGAAGACAGCTCCTGTGTGGACTCAGAAGACGCAACTGGTGAGGAAACCGAGGGAAAGAAGTGCTTGTTTTGTAATGAGGAGAATGTTTAAAGAAGATAATTTCACTGATGTTTACAAAATTGTTTAGGTTGACTGAAAGTACATTTAAAAAGTTATCAGTGATGTTTAAGTTTATTCTTATAATTAGGATGGATTGTTTAAATGTAATTTCATTCATATTGTTGGAAATGTTTAAGTTTGTTCTTAAACCTAGGCCCTATCAGAGGAAATTAATTTACTTTAAGCATTCTCCAGCCCTCGTGCGTCATTCATTGCAATGACAGATTTGTGAAAGTGGTTGAAATGTGGCGGTAATACGCCCTGATTGTTTGTTAAATATACCCCCTTGTTTATGTTGTTCCCCTAAGATAAGCTAGCTTTTATACAACAGATTCATAAAACGTGAAGTCGCAGAAACGCCTTCGGAAAAAAAAAAAGTCCCGGAAGTGACGTTCACTTCGCGCATGCACGGACCTCGGCCCTTGCGTGTTTACGATGGCTTTTTGCTTTTTTTACATTTTTATTTTTTGTTGTATCACTAAAACGTAGAATGATCAGTATTGTGGATTGATATATTTGATGTATATAAAGTATTTTTTTTTTAAAATATGTATTTATTTGCCATTTAAGGCTGCTTCCGGTTTCTGCGGGGTTTCAAAATAAACACTGTATTTTTAAGTAAAGGTGGTTTTGTATGCAATCTTCTATCAGGGAGTGTTACTCGAATAAAGATCATAAAAATGAACTAGCGGGAAAGTTAATAAATACCACGAACGTTAAAAGTATTTCTGATTCTGGAAAAAATTTATGGAAGTGACGTACTCTTCGCGCATGCGTGGAACAACTACCAAACATTTGGAATGAATTTGGCGGCCACTTCTCTACTCCCGAGTGATGCAATGTTTTGGTTTGGAGATTGGAGAGTGACTCCAGCTTTATTTACATATATAACCTATATCTCTCCTTGTAGCGACTTAGCACAACAGCTAGCGATAGCTCCTCGGCTAAAATCTTGCGTTTTAAACATTCATGTTCATTCTTAAATTTGTGTCAGCCTTTCTCTTTTCTTTTTTTTTTTAAAAAGGTGCTCACATGCCTGCAAATGTTTAGCTCAGTGGTGTCCAAAGTGCGGCCCGGGGGCCATTTGCGGCCCGCAGGTCATTTTTTAACGGCCCCATGGCACATTCTGAAAATACGATTAAAAAAAACATAAAAAGTGATATAAAAGAGCAACCATGTGAAATGTAACAAGAAAATGTTGCAATGTTTACTCTAATAACACAAAGCTGCCATGCAGGCTGTTTCTTTCTTTAAAAAAAATAATGAATCAAAATCAATGTCATTATGAATTATTGACCTATTCAAGGCTCCAATTACATCACATTAAATATTCCACTTTGGGATATTCTTTGGGAAAATGTTGCATATTTTGTGTTTGCCATATAAAAAAACTAAGCTGTTTTTTAAAGGGCCTAAAACGAAGAAACAAAAAACATAAACAATGCAACTTATAATTGACGGATAGATTTGAAGTTGATCTCAAGATTATTGTGTTAAAAGTAAACAGCAAAAAAAAAGTATAATTTATTTTTTCACACTTTAATGAGTAGGACCCTTTTGGATCCCCAATAATTTTAGTGTGATTTGTTTTTAAGTGTCATTGCTCAAAAATAGTAATTAATTAAAATCAATGTTGTGAGTTATCGACCTTTTTAAGGCTCCAATTATTATATAATCTCAAATATTCCACTTAAAAATTTTATTGGATGAAAATATTACATATTTTGTTTTTTTACCATAAAAAAACTGGGTTTTCTTTGACAAAAAGAGCATACAACTTAAATCTTTAAAAACGTTATAGTGACAGATAGACCTAATGTTGATCTAGAGATTTAAACCTTGAATAATAATACTGAATAATGACACATTTTAAATATTTTTTGGACCAAAACCTTTTGGGGTCCCCGGGATCAAGCCTGAGTGGAGGCCTAAATGTATATTTTTTATACATGTATTGATTTTTAAAATAAAAAATATCAAAATGGCCCCCGCTTGCTTTGATTTTTCAGTGTGCGGCCCTCGGTGGAAAAAGTTTGGACACCCCTGGTTTAGCTAGTCCTTGGCTTGAAAATGTCTCTCCCCATAGCCCGTGTGTCGTATAGCAGCTGAAGAGTAGTTTCAAACTGAATAGCCAGCAGCCTTCAGGCAATAAACCTAGCATTAACCAAATAACAAAAACTGCTAATTAATGACTTTATAAGCAAGACGCTAGGTTACTACATACAGCAAAAATTAATCTGACTACTCTTAAAATTTAAAATGCTAAATATCTTTTAAAAAACGACCCTAGTGCAAAGGGAAACAGTGTTTCAATGGTATTTGAACCATAAAGATATTAAAGTAGCTAGGAATTTTTGAAGCTCAAAAATTGTCACTTTTTAAGACTAAGAAAATAAGTGACCTACTTCTTGGAAAGTGAACTTCAAAACATAATAAATGCATGAATAAAAAGTCAATAACTTAAAAAAAATCACTTCATGCAATATTTTAAAACTTGATAGATTATCTTTAAATTATTTAATGAACCAAGTACCGATGTTAAAATAAAAAATAGCTGTAACTTCCATATTTTATTGAATTTTCAAACAGGGTTTTACAGTGAACAATTTAGCATTAGTATAAAACTATCAGACCATAGCAGTGGACTTTTTTCCGGATGAAATGTTACAATGTTTGTTTTGTTTGTCCGAGGCGGCGCCAGCAGCCTCACAAAAAGATTAAGGAAGCTTATAAACCATAATAGGATGCTTAGACTTAGACTTCCTTTTTATTGTCATTCACATTTGAACTTTACAGCACAGATAAGAACGAAATTTCGTTACATAAGCTCATGGTAGTGCAGGATAAAAAAGCAATAAGGTGCACATATAAATACATTAAGACTATTGTATACATGTTTTTCTCTGAAATATGAAGTCAGTCTAAGCATCCTATCATGGTTTATAAGCTTCCTTAAAATATTTTTGTGAGGCTGCCGGCGCCGCCTCGGACAAACAAAACAAACATTGTAACATTTCATCCGGGAAAAAGTCCACTGCTATTGTCTGATAGTTTTATACTAATGCTAAATTGTTCACTGTAAAACCCTGTTTGAAAATTCAACTATGTATATATGTATATATGTGTGTATGTGTGTGTATATATATGTTTAAAGTGTACCAAAGTTTTTATTTATTGTGTGTGTATGTATTTATGTATGTATATATAAACTTTGGTACACTTTGTCATCTATAACACAAAGCTGACACTAAGGTCATGTCCACACGAACAGAGATACCTAAAACACATACATAGCTCTGTGTTTAGGCCTCTTATCCTCTTTAAAAATGCAGACTATTGCAAGCGCAGGTCAAAGTGTAGAGTTCCAAAACTCTCCGCTGAGCGTATGCGTGTACACGGCACAACCGGAGACTTGAGATGACGTCACGGTTGTCATTTCCAAGCGCAACACTGCCTTGCTGCCTTTAAACACACTATAAGATGATTTATTGTATGTTTGAACATAAATATGCTGCTATTTTCACTCAACATGAATTAAAATGGGCTTTGCGACACTCATGAACAGTCAGCTGTTTTGGATATGATGGCTGTGGAACCGGCTGTGATATTTAGATATACGCTGGCTGCGTGATGACGTCATCACGCACTAGTGGACAATGTGAGAACAGTTACGCCTGATCCATGAGACAGGTGCATGCAAGCGAGGTTGATGATTAAAGCATCCAAATCAATCTAACCGTCTCAATATTGAACTAGCAACAAAGCACACCTACAAACATTACAGTGGCGACGAGGACCTCATACTCAGAGGCTGTAGAATTGTAATTCCATCATCTCTACAACGCCATGTCCTTGAACTTGCTCACGGAGGCCATCAAGGCATTGCCAAGACAAAGGTATTGCTCAGAGAAAAAGTGTGGTTTCCAGGCATTGATCAACAAGCAGAGACAATCATCAAAACCTGTCTAGCCTGTCAGGCTAACACTCCAGTCACCAGGACAGAGCTACTCAAAATGTCCAAGCTACCGGAGTCACCATGGCATTCAGTAAGTGCAGATTTCTATGGACCTCTCCCATCCGGAGAATACCTGATGGTGATTGTAGATGACTACACACGGTATCCAGTAGTGGACATTCTACATGCAATTTCGTCTAGTGTGGTGATACCCCGCATGGATAACATCTTCTCAATGTTTGGGATACCACGTGTCGTGAAGACAGACAATGGACCTCCATTTAATGGTTCCCAGTTTTCCCAGTTTGCTCAACACATGGGATTCCAATCACAGAAAAATAACACCACTTTGGCCACAAGCAAATGCGACAGCAGAAAGATTAATGCGTACGATTGGGAAGGTGATTAGCATCGCTCCGATGCAAGGCATCCCATGGAAGCAACAAATATCTTCTTACGTGAGTACCGAGCTACACCACACTGCACGACAGGAAGATCTCCGGCCGAGTTGATGTTCCAACGACGCATGAATACAAAGATACCATCAGCCTGCTCAGCAACCATTAGTGCTGATGAAGAAGTGCGTAAAAGGGACACTGAGGAAAAAGCCAAAATGAAGTACCGTTCTGATGAGCAACGACATGCAGCACCATCTTACATCAAGCCAGGTGACATTGTGCTTTGTCGTCAAGTGAAACAGAACAAGTTCACAACACCGTACAGCAAGGAACCACTCACAGTCACTAACGTGAAAGGCTCCATGGTGACAGCTGAACGGAATGGCCATACCATCGCTAGGAACAGTTCGTTCTTCAAGAAGATCCATCCCATGGCGCAGCAAGACCAACTGCCACCACTCGACTACGACCTGGATCCTGATCCTAATGATGGCAATGATCACCCAGAACCAGCACCTACACTGCCTAGATATCCAGTCAGGCAGCACAGGCATCCTCCAGCCTATCTGCATGACTATGAATGGACTGTTTAGAGTTACGGAGACACGCAAAGAAAATATATCCTTTCAATATCTTGTTTAGCCAGGTTGTGTTTATGAATGTTTAGCATATGTTCTGCATCAACCAGTGTATGCAATGTGAAATATGATGATATTTTGAGTGTCCACACTTGTGATTTCAAGGCAGTAATTTTAAGTGTACAAGAATAACTTAAGTTGTATGAGAACCTGTGTTAGTGTCCATTTGATAGACAGGTTGTCTTTAAAAGAAAAAAAAAGTGATGTGATATTTAGATATACGCTGGCTGCGTGATGACGTCATCACGCACTAGTGGACAATGTGAGAACAGTTACGCCTGATCCATGAGACAGGTGCATGCAAGCGAGGTTGATTAAAGCATCCAAATCAATCTAACCGTCTCAATATTGAACTAGCAACAAAGCACACCTACAAACATTACACCGGCCACCTGATGGCACAACTTTGACAAGTAAGACTTTTTGCTCTGTCATAAGAAAGGTGCAACATTATCTTATGTTTTTAGTCCTTGTTTAACGACAAATCATGAAGATAACTTGCGTGTCTTGCTTCCATTATTGTAGATTGAGCCGGGCGCGACCGTGCACGCACTTAAAGAGCGACCAAGCAACAAAAAAACAATGTAACGTCATCCTTGTAGTGTGTACTGATAAAGACAATATACACTTCATTACACATGTACCATTTTATATCCATGATTAAATGCTTTGTAATTCCCTTAACATGCAAAATGGTTTCCTGCGTGCTGATTTTAGAAAGAATGTGGACTTCACTGCATATGTAATACATCACCATGTTGCTGAACATGTTATAATTCTATCATTTGCTCTTTAATAATGTTCCCAGGGCTCTGTGTACGTGCAGGCTGGGTTTAAAGATAATGTACATGTCATTGTACGTCTAGTATTTCAAAATAAAAATAAGAGGTGTAATGCCACCATTTGTCAGGCTTCTGATTGGACAAAATGTGCATGACAGCAGATGTATGTGTTTGTAAGTTTTGTCTTTAATGTCTAGTATTTTTTTTTACAAAATAAAAATATATCAAAACGGTGCCCGCATACTTTGACTTTTTGGTGAAAAAGTTTAGACACCCCTGTGGTAACATTTATATTCCAATAATGTTTTTGTTTAAATGCTTGTTCCCCTGACTTATGACTTCACAAGCAAATATGTAAAGGTTGTTCTCCAAGTACCACTTCAGGAAAAACCACTTTGCTCTCCAAGCACCACTATAATGACCAACATTGAAATACAGTTGTGTAGTGGCCATAAGTATTCATTCATCAGTTAGAGAATCACTGGCTGAGAGAATTGTGTAATACTATCATGAGGTGATTATACATTAAAATGCACTGTAACATTTGGTTCTAAATAAAGAGTGTGTTCTAGTACATGTGTGATTGTGCTGTGTTTCTCTCTTTAGGATTACCTGCTAGTCCAGGGGCCAAAGGTGGACCTGGAGTTCAAGTAAGCACTATTAAATCAAACTTTTTACATTATGCACTTCACTTTTAACCACTTTTTCTCTTGCTAGGGCGAGCCTGGTCCCAGAGGTCATGCCGGCATGACCTCTGGGAGAGAGAGGACCGATGGCGTTCCAGGTGCTCAAGGTCTGAGTGGAACCAAAAGAGTCAAGGTATGTGGTGAAAAAGTCCACAAGGGGGCAGTGTTTACCCAGGAGTTAAATACAAGTCATGTATTTATGCAGGATGAAATATTTCTGTCCTTGTAGTGCTTCAGTACTTAGGATTTATACTGAAGATAGTATATTTCATAAGTATTTATCAATACTTACCATTTCTTCTAAAGATAGTATAACATGTTTCTGTCCTTGTACTATAGTACATTAATACATACACTTTCTTTGAAATATAGTATGTTTCTATCCTTGTACTGTAGTACATCAATACTCCTAAAGATAGTATATACGTATGTATTTACACTTTCTTCTAAAGATAGTATATTATATAAGTAATTGTCCTTGTACTGTAATACATCAATACATACACTTTCTTCTAAAGGTAGTACTGCTCCTCTGTCACAAGGTGTCCTTCAGGGTTCGATGCTTGACCAAGCATCCAACCCTGTACATGCTCCCCCTCGGTAACATCATCCGCCGCAATCACCTCCAATTCCACTGCTACGCAGATAATGTCCAGCTATACATCTCCACAAAATCTCTCCACCCTGACCGACAGCCTCACTGAAATCAAATCATGGCTGCACTCCCAACTTCCTCAAACTCAACTGACAAATCTGCCATGCTCATCATCGGCCCCAAATCCCTCACCAAAACTGCTCACAACTCCACTCTGTCCCCATCCACTCACATCCGCAACCTCTGAGTCATTCTGAATAACCTCTCTTTTCAACACCATGCCAACCACATCACAAGAACTGATTTCTTCTACCTCAAAAATATTGCCAGTCTCTGTCCATCCCTCCTTCTCTGCCGCTGAAACCCTGATCCATGCCTTCATCACCTCCAGACTGGACTACTGTAACAGCATCCTCTACGGCTCATCTTGCAAAATTCTCAATAAACAATACATTCAAAACTCTGCCGCCCGCCCGTGTACTGCTTTTATATTTCCTGTATTTTATATTATTACTTTAAACTGTTTCATCTTTAAATTTTTTATCCTGTAAAGCATCTTTGAGTGCTCTGAAAAGCGCTATACTAAATAAAATGTATTAGTATATTATAAGTAGGGATGTCCGATAATGGCTTTTTGCCAATATCCGATATTCCGATATTGTCCAACTCTTTAATTACCGATACCGATATCAACCGATATATGCAGTCGAAATAAAATAAGATAAATAAATTAAAAACATTTTCTTGAATAAAAAAGAAAGTAAAACAATATAAAAACAGTTACATAGAAACTAGTAATTAATGAAAATTTGTAAAATTAACTTAAAGGTTAGTATTATTAGTGGACCAGCAGCACGCACAATCATGTGTGCTTACGGACTGTATCCCTTGCAGACTGTATTGATATATATTGATGAATAATGTAGGAACCAGAATATTAACAGAAAGAAACAACCCTTTTGTGTGAATGAGTGTAAATGGGGGAGGGAGGTTTTTTGGGTTGGTGCACTAATTGTAAGTGTATCTTGTGTTTTTCATGTGGATTTAATTTAAAAAAACAAACAAAAACGATACTGATAATAAAAAAAGATACCGATAATTTCCGATATTACATTTTAACGCATTTATCGGCCGATAATATCGGCAGACCGATATCGGACATCTCTAATTATAAGTATTTCAGTATATCAATACATACACCTTCTTCTAAAGATAGTATATTATAGAAGTGTTTGCGTCCTTGTACTGTACATCAATACTTAATTTTTCCTAAAGCAGGGGTGTCAAACTCAAATACAGAGTGGGTCAAAATGTAAAACTGAACAAAGCCGCGGGCCAAGGTTGAACAAATTAACCTTTTTAATAGAGAGCCAAACAAGTTTTGCGTTGAATATTGAACAATCAAGGCTTAAATAACTTTATAGTGACATGCAAAATTGAGTTTCAAATTAAAAAATATCAATGGTATATCAAAGAAAATTTAAATAAAAATTGAATGCCTCTTCTATTTGCGGCCTTCTGAGGTAAATATCAAAATAAACTTTTTCCACAGGCTAATACATTTGTAAATAAAATGAATGAATCAAACATTCAAGCCTTGAAGTAGCAAGAGAAAGTGCATGACTAAAACGTTAATTATTGCTTAGTATGCTACACTGGTGTGCTATAACACTGAATATGGAACAAGCAACGCTTATATAACTTAATAGTGCAAAATCAACTTTAAAAAACAATGGCATATTAAATACAATTTAAATAAAAATTGAATGCCTCTTTTCTATTTGCAGCCTTCTGAGGTAAATATCAATAACTTTTTCCACAGGCTAATACATTTGAGAAGAAAATAATGAATGAATCAACCATTCAGGCCTTTTTACTGCTCAGTTTGCCACACACTGATTTAGTCTGATATGCGCAAGCCAGATACCTGCCATCTTTTCTTGGATGCTAGCATTTCAGTACATGATTACTTACACTTTATTCTAAAGATAAAATAGTATAAGTGTTTCAGTACATCAATACTTAGTTTCTTCTAATGATAGTATGTGTTTCTGTCCTTGTACTGTAGTACATCAATATTTACACTTTGTCCTAAAGGTAGTATAACATGTAAGTATTTGAGTACAACAATACTTACACTTTGTCCTAAAGGTAGTATAACATGTAAGTATTTGAGTACAACAATACTTACACTTTGTCCTAAAGGTAGTATATTATATAATTATTTCAGTACATCAATACATACACTTTCTTCTAAAGATAGTATATTGTATGTGTGTTTATGTCCTAGTACTGCAGTACATCAATACATCCACTTTCTCCTTAAGGTAGTATATTATGTAAGTATTTCAGTGCATCAATACATCCACTTTCTTCTAAAGATAGTATATTGTATAAGTGTCTCTGTCCTTGTACTGTAGTACATCAATACTTACACTTCTTCTTAAGATAATATATAAGTCTTTCTCTCCTTGTAAATCATTACGTGAACTGTCTTCTAATGATAGTATATAAGTGTTCGTTAAATATGTATTTTCTTCCATTTTCAGGTTTTGTCAGGACTCCTGATGACGTTTTGAGACATCTCCTACAACTACAGCACCAGAATTGTGCTGCTGAAGCAAGTCCATTTTTTAAAATTGTAAGGGTCCCCGCTTACGACATTTTAGCAAAAAATTTGTTTTGTAAAATATGCATTTTCTTGTGCAGCACGGTGGAAGAGGGGTTAGTGCATCTGCCTCACAATACGAAGGTCCTGAGTAGTCTTGGGTTCAATCCCGGGCTCGGGATCTTTCTGTGTGGAGTTTGCATGTCCTCCCCGTGACTGCGTGGGTTTCCTCCGGGTACTCCGGCTTCCTCCCACTTCCAAAGACATGCACCTGGGGATAAGTTGATTGGCAACACTAAATTGGCCCTAGTGTGTGAATGTTGTCTGTGTATCTGTGTTGGCCCTGTGATGAGGTGGCGACTTGTCCAGGGTGTACCCCGCCTTCCGCCCGATTGTAGCTGAGATAGGCTCCAGCGCCCCCCGCGACCCCAAAAGGGAATAAGCGGTAGAAAATGGATGGATGCATTTTCTTCCATTTTCAAGTTTGGTCGGGACTCCTGATGACGTTTTGAGAGATCTCCTATAACTACAGCACCAGAATTGTGCTGCTGAAGCAAGTCCGTTTTTTTAAAATTTGTTGTAAGGGTCCCCCCTTACGACATTTTAGCAAAATAATTTTTTCTTAAATATGCATTTTCTTCCATTTTCAGGTTTTGTCGGGACTCCTGATGACATTTTGAGACATCTCCTATAACTACAGCACCAGAATTGTGCTGCTGAAGGAAGTCTGTTTTTTTTAATTTTTTTGTAAGGGTCCCCCCTTATGACATTTTAGCAAAAATATTTTTCCATAAAATAAGCATTTTCTTCCATTTTTAGGTTTTGTCGGGACTCCTGATGTTTTGAGACATCTACAACTACAGCACTAGAATTGTGCTGCTGAAGCAAGTCCGTTTTTTTAATTTTTTGTAAGGGTCCCCCCCTTACGACATTTTAGCAAAAAAATTTTTTTATAAAATCTTCCATTTTTAGGTTTTGTCAGGACTCCTGATGACGTTTAGAGACATGTCCTACAACTACAGCACCAGAATTGTGCTGTTGAAGCAAGTCCGTTTTTTTTAATTTTTTGTAAGGGTGCCCCCTTACGACATTTTAGCAAAATTATTTTTTCGTAAAATATGCATTTTCTTCCATTTTCAGGTTGTCGGGCCTCTTGACGTTTTGAGACATCTACAGCACCAGAATTGTGCTGCTGAAGCAAGTCTTTTTTTAAAATTTTTTGTAAGGGTCCCTTCTTACGACATTTTAGCAAAAAGTATTTTTTTTTCGTAAAATATGTATGAACAAGACCCCGAGATACTTAAACTCCTCCACCTGGGACAGAGTCTCGTCCCCCACCCGGAGTGTACAAACAATCTGTTTCCTGCTGAGAACAATGACCTCAGATTTGGAGATGCTGATCCTCATTCCAGCCGCTGAACACTCTGCTGCGAACCGATCCAGTGAGAGCTGAAGGTCTTGAACCGAAGGTGCCATCAGGACCACATCTGCAAACAGCAGTGATGCAACCCTTAGCCCCCTGAGACGTATACCCTCTCCGCCATGGCCATGACTCCGCCTAGAAATCCTGTCCATGAAAATCACAAACAGGATAGGTGACACAGCGCAGCCCTGGCGGAGACCAACCCCCACTGGAATCTGATCCGACTTATATCCAAGCACCCGGACACAACTCTCTCTTTGGTTGTACAGAGATTAGATGGCCCTCAGCAGGGTTCCCCTCACTCCGTACTCCCTCAGCACCTCCCACAAGATCTCCCGGGGGACCCGGTCATACGCCTTCCCCAAATCCACAAAGCACATGTAGACTGGATAGGCATACTCCCAGGCCTTCTACAGGATTCCCGCAAGAGTAAAGAGTTGGTCAGTTGTTCCACGACCAGGACGGAATCCACATTGCTCCTCTTGAATCTGAGGTTCGACTATCGGCCGGACCCTCCTTTCCAGTACCTTGGCGTAAATTTTCCCAGGGACGCTGAGTAGTGTGATACCCCTGTAATTAGCACATACCCTCTGGTCCCCCTTTTTGAAAAGGGGAACCACCATCCCCAGTCTGCCACTCCCTCGGCACTGCCCCAGACTTCCACGCAATGTTGAAAAGGCGTATCAACCAAGACAGCCCATCAACACCCAGAGCCTTCAGCATTTCTGGATGGATCTCATCAACCACCGGAGCTTTGCCAGTGGAGTTGTCTAAATACCTCAGTGACTTCACGCCAACAGATCGACGTCGATCCCCCATCATCCTCAGGCCCTACTCTTATCAGGGAGGGTGTGTCTGATGTATTTGGGTTCAGGAGTTCCTCAAAGTGCTCTTTCCAACGCCCTACGACTTCCTCACTTGAAGTCAGCAAAGTCCCATCCTTGCCGTACACAGCTTGGATGGTTCCCTGCTTCCCCCTCCTGAGGTGCCGTATGGTCTTCCAGAACAGCTTTGGTGCCGCCCGATAGTCCTTCTCCATGGATTCCCCGAACTGCTCCCACACCCTCTGCTTAGCCTCGTCCACGGCCGCTGCCCTTCGGGCCCGACTGTGCCTTGCAACTGCCTCCGGAGTCCCCTGGGATAACATACCCCGGTAGGACTCCTTCTTCAGTCGGACGGCTTCCCTGACCACCACTGTCCACCAGGGTGTTCGAGGGTTACCGCCCCTTGAGGCACCTAAGACCTTCTGGCCACAGCTCGCAGCTTTAGCAATAGAGGCTTTGAACATTGCCCATTCCTGTTCAATGTCCCCAAACTCCACAGGGATGGCAGAGAAGTACCGCCGGAGGTGGGAGTTGAAGTCCTTCCGGACAGAGGACTCCTCCAAACGTTCCCAGTTCACCCGCACTACACGCTTGGGTTTGCCAGGTCTGTCCAGAGGTTTCCCCCGCCATCTAACCCAACTCACCACCAGATGGTGATCAGTTGACAGTTCCGCCCCTCTCTTCACCCGAGTGTCCAAAACATACGGCCTCAGATCAGCTGATACGATTACAAAATCGATCATTGATCTTTGGCCTATGGTGCTCTGGTACCAGGTACACCTATGAACATCCTTATGCTTGAACATGGTGTTTATCGCAAGTCTGTGACTAGCACAGAAGTCCAATAACAATCCACCACTCAAGTTCAGATCAGGGAGACCGTTCCTCCCAATCACGCCAGTCCAAGTATCACTGTCATTGCCCACGTGGGCGTTGAAGTCCCCCAGCAAGACTATGGAATCCCCTGCCGGCTCCCCATACAGGACCCCATGCAAGATATCCAAGAAGGCCGAATATTCTGAACTCTTGTTTGGTGCGTACGCACAAAAAAGTCAGTTTTCCCCCCTCCAACCCTAAGGCGAAGGGAGGCGACCCTCTTGTCCACCGGGGTAGACTCCAAAATACAGGCACTCAGCCGGGGACTCGTGAGTATCCCCACACCCGCCTGTGCCCTCACACCCTGAACAACTCCAGAAGTGAACAAGGGCCATCCCTTGTCCAGGAGTGTGGTTACAGAGCCCTTGTTATGCCTAGAGGTAAGCCCCACCAGATCCAACCGGTAGCGCTCCACCTCTCGCACCCGTCCTCGTTGCACGTCCCACTGGGAGGAGACCCCGCGACAGGCCAAGGACCAGATGGGGCGGGGGGGATTACATCTCCTCTCTGACCTGGGAACACTTCGGGATTCCCCAGGAGGAAGTTGCAAATGTCTGGGGGTCTCTGCTGGAGCTGTTGTCCCCGCGACCCGATTCCGGATAAGCGGTTGAAGATGGATGGATGGATGAATGAAATATGCATTTTCTTCCATTTTCAGGTTTTGTCGGGACTCCTGATGACATTTTGAGACATCTACATTTACAGCACCAGAATAGTGCTGCTGAAGCAAGTTTTTTTTAATTTTTTGTAAGGGTCCCCCTTTTGACATTTTAGCAAACTTTTTTTTTTTCATAAAATATGCATTTTCTTCCATTTTCAGGTTTTGTCGGGACTCTTGATGACGTTTTGAGACATCGCCTACAACAGCACCAAAATTGTGCTGCTGAAGCAAGTCCGGTTTTTTGAATTTTTTTTAAGGGTGCCCCCTTACGACATTATCGCAAAATTCTTTTTTCGTAAAATTTGCATTTTCAGGTTTTGTCGGGCCTCCTGATGACGTTTTGAGACATTTCCTACAACTACAGCACCAGAATTGTGCTGCTGAAGCAAGTCCGTTTTTTTGAATTTTTTTGTAAGGGTCCCCCCTTACGACATTTTAGCAATTTTTTTTTTCGTAAAATATGCATTTTCTTCCATTTTCAGGTTTTGTCGGGACTCCTGATGATGTTTTGAGACATCTCCTACAACTACAGCACCGGAATTGTGCTGCTGAAGCAAGTCTGTTTTTTTGAAATTTTTGTAAGGGTCCCCTCTTACGACATTTTA
>NC_084750.1:21433533-21588533 GCF_033978785.1 Entelurus aequoreus | reverse complement strand
TTAAATTAACTGGAATGCAGTGTGCTGTGGGGCCCTATTGTAGTGAATCACACCTGAGCCATCACAAATTAATCAAATCTTTAATGGACATGCGAAAGTAAACAATGTGATAAAGAACACTTTACCTCAATCAAACTAGGGATCTAGATATCTGGTCAGGACACTCCTCACTCTTTTGCCTTCACCTTCATTGTCCATTCGTTTTTGGTGACTTTATATACTCTGGACCTAGACGTTGAGTCCGCAACATACATGGCGGACAATAACTGATACAGTCTGCTTTGCCAGTCCAAAAGCATTCACCGTTTTCCGTAGTCTTCCCTCGTCGGCCAGGTAATACAAAGCACAAGCTACCTTTTTTATCACATCCACGGGAGCCCGCATTCTCGTTGACTCTCTTTCGACAAATTGACAAAGTTTTTCGGTAAGTAGAATCACAGCTGAGCTGGACATTCGAAAGTTCTCTTGCCGTGTGAGAAGTGTTGTATCCCAAATAGCTGCAATCGTGCGTTTTCTTCTCTAAAGGCATTCATGTGTGATTTCCACAGACGGAAGGAGAAACACGGGCATGTCTGGATGACTCGCCTCCATATTTCCAGCCAGCTTTATAATGAAGCTGGCTGTGGCGTCACTTCCTGTGTGGGGCGTGGTCTTTCTGGCGTCACTTCCTCTCCGAACTCAGTTTGTAAACGATCGATGAGTCCATACAAAGCTAAGAGCCGGAGATTCAAGAAATACACGGCGCACTTACCCGTGTAAAAAATGATCCAAGGAGGGGAACCTTAAAAGATGAATTAGTGTGACCAAAACGGGGTTAGGCTAACTAATTATTCGTTTAAGGGGTTATCCGGCTTAGTGTAGACATGGCCTGATAGCCCAAATGAGCACGTTCACCTTACTGTGATGTCACAACGTAGAAAAATTGCAAATCCCAGCAAACAGAGGCATCCAAAACTGCGTGCAAGCTCACATCAAAATGCATGAACCTTAGTTGATACTTTGGCATTGTGTAACACAAGTATCGAAAAGTTAAGCCAGAAAAGACGAAGTTCATCAGAGGTCCCCTTTGATCGAGGGTCTTTGAACGCACCAGTTCAACCACACTGTGCTCGGGCCGGCTTCACACATGTCTGGCACGTTTGCCTTTCGTAGGTGCTCGGCTACTACTCAAAATTTGAAGTCAATGGATGCTCAGCTTCAACACCGTTGCACTGTGACGGTACCACAGTGACTGAGAAAAGTAGCTGATTCCGAACAAAAGTTGAATGCATTCCAGTGCATATTTAGTCAATGAAATGCAAACACAAAATGACTTGTTTGACCACTTTATTTTTTTTGACCAATGATTTTGTTGGCTGTCTTGACCAGGCTGTCAAAGGTGAGCAGGCTGAAGTGAGAAAGGACTTGGTCTTTGAGTTGATCTCCACGTCAATGCCAGGGCTTATGTGTGAGTATGATATTTTTCATTTGTTTTTGTTTTGGTATTCTATTAATATTGTAGTAACTTAAAAATGTATGTGTTGTGTGGGAATTTCTGATGTCCGGCTGTGATTGAATTCGAGCAGACCTTGGCAAATTAAGGCCCGGGGGCCACATGCGGCCCGTTAAGCTTTTCAATCTGGCCCGCCGGATATTTCCAAAATAATTTTTTTAGGTCTTTAAGATTGAAATTGTGCAATGATGTGCAGTGATGTTTTCAAATGACCGTAAGTCTTGAACTATACAAAGTATTTCAATGGTTGGAATCTGCACTTTTGCATGATATACTAGTTACTTTGGTAATGTAATTAGTTACAATGGTAATCTAAGTCACAGCAGTTCAGACGAGGCACCAAGCAGTGTGGGTTGGGAGCGTTTCCACAGAGTGTTTCCAAACCGGCCAGCCTGAAATGCAGGTGTCAGGGACAGACGCGGAAGGAGATTTTTACAACAAAGTACTAAAGCTTAATGATGTATCAGATATATCAGACTGTAGGTGGGTTTATTTTTTACCCTTTGTGTTCCTATTTCACTGTGTTTGTAGCATTTTTGTTGCGTTTCGCTTGATTGTAAAGTATGTCGATCGAGGGGGGGTGTGACGTTCACATGTTAATATTCAGTGTTTTATCGTTCATAGTTAATATTGTAAATCCCACATTTTTTATTTTCATGTACATTCTGGGTGTCTCATTCAGTAAAAAAATTTAAAATTCCATTCCATTTTTTTAAGGCGGTCTGTCATAACGTTTTTAGCATTCAATCGGACATTGTGATGTTTTGTATTAGTGTTCCTAAAAATAGATGTACCGGCCCCCCAGACACATTTTGTTCTCTAAATTTGACCCCCTGAGTCAAAATAATTGCCCAGACCTGAATTAGAGTCCAACCCTGGTGTGTGTGTGTGTGTGTCTGTCGTACTATGCAGGTGTTTGCTTGTTCTGCTTTGATCAACTGAACTGAACTGAACTGGATGCAACTGCCCTTGCAAACTTCTACCTCAGAGTAAGTAAACCTGACCTTTTTTAACTGTTTTAGTTACAATTCAGCAGTATCGCTTCATTCTCTATTTAAAAGCCCATAGAGTTTACTGCTAATTTAGCATCGCTTTGAACGCGATCAGCTTGATCGATTCACGGCAGTATCTAAAACGACCGTAATATTTAAGTTCATATTGTCGCCAAACTTTTTTCCAAATGTATTTTTTGTAAGGAACATTTTATTATTATAATGTTTTGCTCATTTATTGTGTTTTGGTCACTTTTTTGACTGACGCCTAATTGGTATTGTAATTTTGAATTGGCTTTAGACCGGGGGTTAGCCACCCGCAGCTCTCGAGCCGCATGCGGCTCTTTAGTGCCGCCCTTGTGGCTCCCTGGAGCATTTTTGAAAAAAAGGATCGAATAACTTTTTTTGTTTTAGTATGTTTTTTGTTTGAGGACAAACATGACACAAACCTTCCCAATTGTTAGAAAGCCCACTGTTTAATATGTTTGTGTATGCTTCACTGATGAGAGTATTTGGTGAACATCGTTTTGTCCTACTAATTTCGGCAGTTCTTGAACCCACCATAGTGTGGACAGTTTGTTTACATGTAAAATCCTCCACTCCTTCTTTGTCTCATTTTGTCCACCAAAAGTTTTATACTGTGCCTGAATGCACAAAGGTGCGCTTTGTGGATATTATTGACTTGTTGGAGTGCTAATCATATTTGGTCAGTGCATGACTGCAAGCTAATCAATGCTAACATGCTATTTAGGCTAGCTGTATATACATATTGCATCATTATGCCTCATTTTTAGGTACATTTGAGCACATTTAATATCCTTTACTTTTATCCTCTTTGTATATAATTTAGTTTTGCATGTCTCATGACACATTATCTGTATGTAATATTGGCTGCATTTCAGATAGTTGTTTGTGTGCCATGTTGTTCCAAACCACAGCAAACATTACCCAGCTTGCCAAAGATTGTAATAAATCTATTAAAAGAAGACAGCCTGCCATTTTCTTTAACTTGGACACACACATCTATACCTTTGGCCATTAAAAGCCGGTAATATCCAGAAGTGATCTCACTTTCTGAGTAGCGTTACTAATGGTTTCTAATGTTACAAAAATGTGTAGAATAAATATTACATTTCAACATTTCTGTCAACAAAGATTTGCTTCAGCCTGCGACACATAGTCATTTTGATAGTAGGTTATTATAGCTAATATAGACACTTACGTCATGTGTTGCCTTTATTATAACACTTATGTACGGCTTTTCATTATTTTGTGTCCCCAGACAGATGTATTTTTTGTATTTTTGGTTCAATATTGCTCTTTCAACATTTTGGGTTGCCGACCCCTGCTTTAGACCAATAGCATGTCTTGCATTTTTATTTGTATTTGTTTATTTGCACACACAAGGACCAAAAAACAAAAACTATGAATATACAATGTAAAGCAAAACACATGTGCATGTGTTGTTAAGAAGATCCTAAAGTGTCACGGACACGCTTCGCTGCGATAGTTGTGACCCCAAGATGCGGAGACAGGTGACAACATACAGGTAAGACAAGTCCTTAATTATCGCAATCAGGGTGTGCACAGAAAACACAAGCAAGCTTGAAAAGCAAAACAAAGAAAGCACCATAACAACTGTAATAATTAAAATAATCCAGCCTTGTCTGAAAGGCAACTGATTTATAAAGAAGCTGGATTGGCAACCTGTAACAGGTGTGCCCAGATTGCCAATCAGGTGAGAGAGAGAGGCCAGAGGAGTGGTGGAGCCAAACAGGAAGTGGAATTAAAAAAAGAACACTGGAAAGGAAACATATACAGAAAATAAGGAAACACAAGACAAAGTCAGATCGTGGGTGACAGGTCATGACATAAAGTCTTCTAAAGCCACCTCCCCCAAGACATAATTATCACAGCAGCAAGAATAACGTCAAATGCAAATATATACAATGAATACAATTACAGACCCAGGGGTATTTCGTTCCAAAAAGACGGTCCTCTGTATTTAAGCCTACATTGTTTAGTAGATGTTCTACATTGCAGTAGATAAAAGTCACCATAGTGTTACGTGTAAAGGAGGAAGGAGACGGCACAGACAGGAGGGATGTCGTTTTAGCTCTATGTTTAATAATATATACACACAGTATATATATTACACAATGAAGTGTGTAATCCAAATTATGTGTGTGGTGTGCGACTATGTGTGCAAATTAACTGTAGTGTTACCAGAAGTGTTGAGGTAGTCGGGGGCGATAGCGAGGTGTCAGAGTCTGTGTCCAGGCGGGAGGTCGAGATCCAAGAAGCAGCCAGAGAACCAGAGGGAATAGGGGGAGACGAGACACGTAGCTTGTGACGTGGGGAACGAAGGCAGGCAGCAGAGAGGCGACAAGGAGGACACGAGACAATGAACATGACGAGGGAGAAAACACAGAGATAAGAGCGCGCATAGAGCTTGATGATTAGGCTTACTGTACTGAACAGGTAGCTACGTTCTGGCGCGGGATCGCAGGTTGTGCAGGCTTATGAAGGCAGGTCCTCTGATCAGTGACAGGTGTGCTGATTGCTGGCGATTGATTGCAGCTGCTTGCTGCAGCCGGACTGACACGCGCCTGGCACGCTCCCGAAGATGCGCCCAGTGCAGTGCACACATGAATGCGTACTGGTGTGCACTCGGGATGTGATTAAACAAAAGGTAGCGTGTGCTTTGTATTACCTGACCGTCGAGGGAAGACTACGGAAAACGGCGAATGCTTATGGACTTGCAAAGCAGACTGTATCAATTATTGTCCGCCATGTATGTCGCAGACTCAACGTTTAGGTCCAGAGTATATAAAGTCACCAAAAACGAATGGACAATGAAGATAAAGGCAAAAGAGTGAGGAGTGTCCTGACCAGATATCTAGATCCCTAGATTGATTGATGTAAAATTGTATTTATCACATTGTTTACTTTCACATGTCCATTAAAGATTTGATTAATTTATGATGGCTCAGGTGTGATTCACTACAATAGGGCCCCACAACACACTGGATTCCAGTTCATTGAAATACCACAACACTGGATATTGTTCAGATAAGTTACATTTAAAAACTTGCACACAAAGCAACACTGGAGGTGACTATGACGTGCGCATTTTCCGCGCATGCGTACTAGGTCGCATTGCGCCGGCGGACGGAGGGGGGCAGGGGGGTAAACGACCATTGTGTGTGTGGATAAGGTTAGGTGGGATTTACCCTGGATAACCTTAGTGTAGAAGGGGCCTTAGACAGTAATATTGAGAATATATACATGATATTTTTTATTTAATATTGTAGAACTATATCAACCAATAACCTATCACGGGTATTTGGTGGGTCCACCTAATGTAAAAGTGCTTCTGTTTCATTCAAGAACTGATGACTTGCAGTATGCAAGTGCTTGTGTGTCATTACGATAAAAGCTTACATCATAAAGCTGCTGCACTTTCAGAATGAATGTTTTTTATCCAAATTTGGATGCACTATCACATATGATTCACATACACTAGAGTAACATGTGAGAATTAGTCATCTGAGAATGCGAACTTTGCCCATAACCAGGCTAAGTCAGCTCCATTACATGTAAAACTAGAGTCTAGAATGTGGACGCGACAAGGAATGATTGTGAAACAACCCCTGTTCCTTTTCTTGGTGTTCCACTACCGAATTGTCTCTCTCTCTCTCTCTCTCTCTCTCTCTCTCTCTCTCTCTCTCTCTCTCTCTCTCTCTCTCTCTCTCTCTCTCTCTCTCTCTCTCTCTCTCTCGAGCAATGAATAACTCTTGATTTGTCATCTCTAGGATGAGTACATTTTATTGTGTGTCTCAATAGATCTCATAAAGGTCTTTTAATGGCCATGACTTTCTGAAATGCCCCAAATTAGCCAATGTCCCTGAATCCTCTTTTCCTTTTCCTCTCTATTTTCCTTTCTTGGAGTTGAATTTTCAAGTCAAAGTTTGTACCCAAAAATCATGTTTTCATTCCAATATTGATGATCAAGAGCAGGGGTCTCCAAACCTTTTGATTCGGGGGCCGCATTGGGTTAAAAAAATTTGACCGGGGGCCGGGCTGTACATATATATATATATTAATATGTATATACGTTTGTATATATATATATATATATATATATATATATATATATATATATATATATATATATATATATATATATATATATATATATATATATATATATATATACACTACCGTTCAAAAGTTTGGGGTCACATTGAAATGTCCTTATTTTTGAAGGAAAAGCACTGTACTTTTCCATGAAGATAACTTTAAACTAGTCTTAACTTTAAAGAAATACACTCTATACATTGCTAATGTGGTAAATGACTATTCTAGCTGCAAATGTCTGTTTTTTGGTCCAATATCTACATAGGTGTATAGAGGCCCATTTCCAACAACTATCACTCCAGTGTTCTAATGGTACAATGTGTTTGCTCATTGGCTCAGAAGGCTAATTGATGATTAGAAAACCCTTGTGCAATCATGTTCACACATCTGAAAACAGATTAGCTCGTTACAGGAGCTGCAAAACTGACCTTCCTTTGAGCAGATTGAGTTTCTGGAGCATCACATTTGTGGGGTCAATTAAACGCTCAAAATGGCCAGAAAAAGAGAACTTTCATCTGGAACTCGACAGTCTATTCTTGTTCTTAGAAATGAAGGCTATTCCACAAAATTGTTTGGGTGACCCCAAACTTTTGAACGGTAGTGTGTATATATATATATATATATATATATATATATATATATATATATATATATATATATATATATATATATACACTAACAAGCGGTAGAAAATAGATTAGAAAGGACAGATTTTAAAAAATAATAATTGAAAATAGAAAAAAAAAAAATAAAAAATAATATATATATATATATATATATATATATATATATATATATATATATATATATATATATATATATATATATATATATATATATATATATATATATAAAACACATTTTTTAAACTGAGGACTTCCCACGGGCTGGATTTTGGACGCAGGCGGGCCGTAGTTTGAGGACCCCTGATCAAGAGCTTTCTCTGTTAGTTTGCCATTGTTAATATGGATGACCCGATCTACAGTCTTGCCTCTGATTTTGATCCAAATTTTTTTGGCCTCAGAGCCGATCTGATTTCGAGTCACAATCTGATACTTTGAAGATAGATTACCGATGAAAATGTTTCATAGCAAGTAACTAAAGTAAACACATTGTTATAAAGCTTGTCTTATTAACTTTAGAATTTGCTAGTATTGTTGTAAATCTGAAGTATTATATTTGTGGCGAATGCAACATACAATTTTTTTAACAAAATAAAGTGCCTCTCATTTAAATCATTAGTTTTTTGAACCCAGAGCATTCCTGTGTTCAGAGACTTAATCCCTGAGTTTGTAAAGAATAACAAGAACGGCCCAAAAAATAATTTCGTAATAATAAGAACAAGAAAAAGAAAAATATTGATTTAATCTCTTTAGTATCGTTTATGTACTGATACTATACTAGGTATCGATAGTATCGACATCTAGATTGATCACCTCTACTTTACATTGTAGCTTAGTTCTTGTGTCGTCCTACAACACACCATTCCTCACTATGCACCAAACACCGTCAAAGCGAGCAAGGTGCATTCACGAACCCCGAAATTTTGAACATCCACATAACAAACAAGATGGTTGTTTTTTTTGCAGATGATCTGTGTTCTGTAAATGCTGCTGTTTTTTTGGATAGCTATGATAAAATCATTTCATTTAATATTATTTAATATTTATTTAATTTAATTTAAAATGTTGTTTTATTTATTTACAGACCTAATAGGGATAAGCGGTAGAAAATGGATGGATGGATGGATGTTATATTACATTATTGTTTCTTTTGTTAATTTCACAGTCCGTTCTGCAAAAAGTTAATCCCGAGAAGCGTACAGTTTATGGACATGGACCCACAGTTTAAATATACAGTCGTGGTCAAAAATTTACATACACTTGTGAAGGACATAATGTCATGGCTGTCTTGAGTTTCCAATAATTTTCACAGCTCTTATTTTTTGAGTGATTGGAGCACATACTTGTTGCATCTTGAAGATTTGCGATAATCTTATCATACATTCCGGGGTCAAGACCAACATTATGTGACTAATGTAAAATATTTTACTTAGGTATTATTATTATTTTTTTTTTTATTAAATTATTTTAAATTACAATGTTGTTCAATTTGTATCTTAAATAATTCCTTAACAAAAGTTGTGTATGTTTTAAACTTTTAAATACCGGTTTTGGCACTGTTTTGAAAAGTATTGCAAGTATCGGTTTAAATGTTGTAAACGATATCCATCCTGAGTGTTGAATCATAAATGAGTACAATGAGTCATTGGTTTGAACTGTGAACTCCATTGTGTTGTCTAAAACTTAAATTTTTAAATTGTAAAATTTAAACGAAGTCACAACAAGCCTCTGACAAAATGCAATTATGTTTTTATGAATCTATACTTTTTGGCTATGGTATTACTTTATTTCGAACATGCATACAGGTACAATAGGGTACATCACATATGTCAAGTTCCTCATTAAAGCATGGCCGAAAAGGAGTAGGTAGAAGCAGCGCTTATGTAATCCTACCTTTGCGTTAGCAATTTCTAACGCATGTGCTTGTGCTCAATCTCTAACACAAACAGTCGATAAATAAATAAAAGAGTAAGTAAATAAATAGATGAATAAGGATTACCATATATAGGTGCGCCCTATAGACCATAGGGCACATCGGATTATAAGGCGCACTGCCGATGAATGGTCTACTTTTGATCTTTTTTCATATATAAGGCGCATTAAAGGAGTCATATCATAATTTTTCTTCTTCTAAATGTTAAACACTTCCTTGTGGTCTACATAACATGTAATGGTGGTTCTTTGGTCAAAATGTTGCATAGGTTATGTTTTACAGACCATCTTCAAGCCGCTTTCTGACAGTCGCTTCCGGATGCGCCGTTTTGTGGGCGGTCTTATTTACGTGGCTCACCTTCGACAGCGTCTTCTCCCCGTCATCTTTGTTGTAGCGGTGTAGCGTGCAAGGGCGGGAGTGGAAGAAGTGTCAAAAGATGGAGCTAACTGTTTTAATGACATTCAGACTTTACTTCAATCAATAACGGAGCAGCATCGCCTCATCCGGATACAACAACAAGGCTGGAAATGTGTCCCGAGAAAAATCGTCCGACCGTAACTCTCTAATAACTAAAGTTCCTTGGGTGAATAATGTAAACTCACTACACCGGTATGTTATAGCGCTTTCAAGGCGAGTTTACTGACAGATATAAGTAAGAACTTTACACTATTTTATTTTAGACATGGCAACAGAGGAGGATGAATGTCCCATAACAAGAAGATTGAGAAAAAGAAGAAGCTTATCGACAATTAGCGCAATTTTTCAGGATTAATGCAGATCCCAAATACAGAGCAACAAGTACCAGAAGGTAAGAAAAGTTGCTTTTGCATAATATTGCGAAACAAAATGCCAGATAATATGTCTTACCTTATACACACACCATAATAATACTTGTATGTTTAATGCGCCCACAATCCATCAAGCAGTGCGGCTTCATAGCGTACCAAAGTCGTACTAAAACATTTTGATAGATTTTTGAGCGCCGTGTGTAATGTTCTATATTCTCAATGGAATGTTGGTGTTATTTACTTGAGTCATATTGCCATCATATTACAATCTACACGTATCTCTTATGTTTGACTGGTTTTACTGGTCACACTTATCATTTCACCATGTACCAAATAAAATAGCTTCAAGGTCGATAACCAAAACCAGAATTATTCCGTACATTAGGCGCACCGGGTTATAAGGCGCACTGTTGAGTTTTGAGAGAGAAAAAAAGGATTTTAAGTGCGCCTTATAGTCCGAAAAATACGGTAAGTTTCTCATGAGTAAATTATTAAGTAGGTTGTGATTCACATAATGAGATGAATAAGATTATTAGTTTTTTTTTAATAAGGCTCAAGATGTTTATCAATATTCTTCTTCTATGTACTTTGTAAATCTTAAAATTTCATAAACCGAATCGGTTCTAAGCAGGCATCTCCGAGGGGGAATTCCGAAATGTGAAGGGGGCACAATGTGTACACACTGTTTCATCATGCTCTAGAAGTGTTTTTCCGTGCCAATACAATAGTGACATTGCTGCCTTCTTCATTGAATATGTGTCCAACTCCAACCTGGAGGAGTGGATTGTACTTTGACAAGCCTCTACCTTCACACCTGTACAACTTGGTTGTCCCATCTAAAAACCAAGCTTCTGCTGGTATACCTCTTAAGGTCACTGAGGTACGCAACCCCTTGACCACAATAAGGTAAACATTTTGCAGAGGGGTAAACTAAAAAAATTAAAGTAAATTAAATAAAATGAAGTATCCTTCATCCATATTTTATCAACCAGCACAACATTTATTTTTAACGAGATGGCCTAATTCTTAAATTGAATTTAACTTTAAGAAGGACTTCACACACAATAGTCAATATTTACAGAACTGAAAAGTACAGTAGTCTTATGAATAGTACAAAACATTCTTCTCAAACTAGTTTATCATCAGGTCAGATGCATCATGCCTTAAAGTGTCTGTATTCTCTACTCATTTACACAAAGAAACTTAAAAACACATTTTTATGTTACGTTTCTGGCTAAGCAGGTACACACGTGTGTTGTGAAACGAAGTTACGATGCTTGCCCTCCTCATAATTTGTTTATGAATGCGGTAGAAACAGCAAATACACAAAGCTAACTTACCGGTGTGTAGAAGTCACCATGACACGCCTGCTGATGGCATCATATAACGTCAAAAATAAAATGTGTCCTCTTTACTTTCTCTCAGGTGTTCACATATTACGATGTAGAATAACGTTAAAGCCGCACATTTTTGTTTTTGGCGCCGCCCGGTGAAAAACTTCCTCATCTGACAAGGAAAAGCACCAGATTGGCTCTACTTTGTAGCTAAGCCCCACCCCTTCTAATATTTGACCCTATTAAATAACTCTGGATATATTACGAACTTGTCCCACCCATCTACAAGACAAAATTAAATATGATTGAAATTCGTTTCTGACAACTTTTCGTCTTGTTTTCATTCGTAAAATTAAACTTGTATCTAATATTTTTGTGAGCATAATAAAATATACTTTCTCAACTTCAAAAATGTTGATTTAAGAGGGCAATACATTTTTTTTTGCTTTGTGCATAATTGGAGTTGTTTACAAATGCACCAAATCATTACATTTCAAAATGTTTGATTCTTTCAACATTATATTTTATTCTAACTGACCTTTATTGTAACACTGCAGGTGAATAAAGCATATTTTGGTATTTATTTTTTCAGGGACTCGCATGGCTGCGGTAGTTTTGACCCCAAGATGCAGAAGACAGGAAGATGATGTGCAGGTAAGACAAGTCTTTAATTAAACTCAAAGCAGCTAAAAGTCAGCAACATAGTTCAATCCTCGAGCCCTGACTGAAGGGCGAGGCAGGCATAAATAGCAGCCTTATTGGCAACTGCAACCAGGTGTGCCAGGCTGCTAATCAGGGAAAGGGTGGGGGAACGAGCGCTCAGGGAGACTTTCAGGAAGTGGAACTAAAATAAGAGCGCTGACCAAGAAATGAACACACAACTAAGGAAACATGACAAACAAGTGAGACGAGATGTGACAGATCGTCTCATATTTCCTCATATATCTACACAATATCTCAGATATGGTAACATTATCGAACAGTAGAGTAATAGGAAGTAATTTTTGGTCCAATAGATATTTTGCTTAATTCATTATTGAAGTATTTCTTGCCACATTATGTTTCATATTTTTATATGAGATTTCCAGTTCATTTTATCGTCTCTTATTACATACAAAAATTTGATTTCTCTTACCCTTTCAATGTCTACTCTATCTGTAATTGTGTTTGACTTTCTCGTCTACTGTTACCAAATAGCATTATTTTAATTTTACTGAGATTCAAAGACGGTCTGTTTTTGCCAAACAATCTCTTTAATGCATTCATTTATTCTGTTGCTATTTTTATTAACTTCTGTGTGTTCTCTCCTGAACAAAACATTGTCTGCAAATACCGTATTTTTCAGACTATAAGGCGCACTTAAAATCCTTTCATTTTCTCAAAAATCAACAGTGCGCCTTACAACCCGGTGCGCCTAATGTATGGAATAATTCCGGTTGTGCTTACCGAACTCGAAGCAATTTTATTTGGTACACGGTGTAATGATAAGTGCGACCAGTAGATGGCAGTCAAACATAAGAGATACGTGTTAACTGCAATATGACGCCAGTAAACAACACTAAAACTTTATATGCTCCATTGGAAAAAAAAAGAACATTACACAAAAATCAATCAAAAATCTGTCAAAAAGTTTTAGTATGACTTTGAAGCCGCACTGCAGCGACACAAGTATTACTATGGTGTGTGTATAAGGACCGCAAAATGGCACCCACTAGCAGACAATATTATGCAAAACCAACTTTTCTTACCTTCTGGTACCTGCTGATGTGTATTTGAGATCTGCATAAGTCCTGAAAATTTGAAAAGTGTGTCCATATTGCGAAGGTCTGGTTATAGGGAGTTCCAAAGATGAGTGGCTGAGCGGCTGAAGGCTCAAGCACCCACGGTGGAGATTCATATAAGTGGACAGTTTAGCGTTGTAGACGTGTCTTCGCCTAGCTTCACATATTACTTCCTGTTAGTCAAGAAGCTTTTTATCCAGTCCAAGAGCAACCCTCTGAGTCCATACCGTTCTAATTTGTCACTTAGGATATTATGGTTAATTGCGTCAAATGCTTTAGTTAGACCCATAAACACTGCAGCTGCACACTGTTTACCATCTAATGCATTGGTCATATTCTCCGTTATTTCGATGAATGCCATCGATGTTGAGATGTTGGCTTTGTATTTGTATTGGTTGTTTGACAGTGTTCCACTTTGTCCAATCTGTTGTTAAATATTTTTTCAATAATTTTAGGAAATGTGGTGTCTCCAGTCTTATAAATGGGTACACCTTTTGCTATTTTCATTTTGTTTGGTAATATACCCATTTGAAATGATAGGTAGCTGATATACGTTAAAGGTTCTGAAACATCTCTAATAACCTTCATTTATTGTTTCCATATCAATTCCATTACAGTCAGTTGAGGTCTTGAAATTACATTTATGCACTCATTTTGATTATTTCCTCCTTCGTCACATCCCTGAGGAACATCGAGTTGGGATTTCTGTCTGTGGTATCGTTCAATTCCTCGACTGAGGAATTCCGGGATCTGGAATCATTTCCTCCAGATTTGGTCCAATATTTACAAATTAGTAATTGAAGCTTTCAACTACTTTGTTCATTTTGTCATTGTTTACGTTTACGTTTGAGAAGTATTGAGGGTAATCTTTCTTAGTACCATTTTTAATGATGCTAATTAGGATGCTCACCGTATTGCTCTCATGCTGTTTTTGTTCCCCTCTAATATTTAACGAAAATAATCTTTCCTACATGCTCGTAAGATCAATCAATCAATCAATCAATCAATGTTTTTTTATATAGCCCTAAATCACAAGTGTCTCAAAGGGCTGCGCAAGCCACAACGAAATCCACAGTTCAGCGCCCACATAAGGGCAAGGAAAAACTCACAACCCAGTGGGACGTCGATGAGAATGACTATGAGAAACCTTGGAGAGGACTGCAGATGTGGGTAAACCCTCCCTCCCTCTAGGGGAGACCGGATGCAATGGACGTCGAGTGGGTCTGACATAATATTGTGAAAGTCCAGTCCATAGTGGATCTGACATAATAGTGAGAGTCCAGTCCATAGTGGGGCCAGCAGGAGACCATCCCGAGCGGAGACGGGTCAGCAGCGTAGAGATGTCCTCAACCGATGCACAGGCGAGCGGTCCACCCCGGGTCCCGACTCTGGACAGCCAGCACTTCATCCATGGCCACCGGACCTGTGTCCCCCCCCTCCACAAGGGAGAGGGGGGCAGAGGAGAAAATAAAAGAAACGGCAGATCAACTGGTCTAAAAAGGGGGTCTATTTAAAGGCTAGAGTATACAAATGAGTTTTAAGATGGGACTTAAATGCTTCTACTGAGGTAGCATCTCTAACTGTTACCGGGAGGGCATTCCATAGTACTGGAGCCCGAATAGAAACCACTCTATAGCCCGCAGACTTTTTTTGGTCTCTGGGAATCACTAATAAGCCGGAGTTCTTTGAACGCAGATTTCTTGCCGGGACATATGGCACAATACAATCGGCAAGATAGGCTGGCGCTAGACCGTGTAGTATTTTATACGTAAGTAGTAAAACCTTAAAGTCACATCTTAAGTGCACAGGAAGCCAGTGCAGATGCTAGTTAGATTGTTTTTTGTACATTTTGTACTTATTTTTGTCTTTTTTATATATTTTATAGCGAAGAGTTGACGTACTTGACAAGTTTACAGGCATGCTATCATGTCAGTTCACTTTATGGGTCCAATAGTTTTAGGCCATTGCACATTCATACTGATACTATAAGAACAGTAATTAGTATTGCAGTTGTATGACTGCACAATTGAGTAAAGAGGGACAATTTGCGCAATAGTGTGTAGGTGTTGCTGCTATTACTCCCACGCAGAGCAAAAGGAAATGCTTTTTTTTTTTCTTTTTGAGAAAGCGAGGTCATTGTACAACACAAAAGAAACACAGGCTGATTTAGCAAAGAGATAATTACTGGAAAGAGCAAACTTTGATTTGGTGATCGGAAACTTGACTCATAGAAGGAAAACCAAGTGTGTTAAATGAACACCTACAATAATACTAACAAATATGCTGTTGATTAAAACATAATGTTTGCTCTTGAATTGGATGACTCTGTGCAAATGCGCATAATGTTATTATGACTACAGGATTTATTATGGTGTCAACTATGTCACTCTGAAATTCAGTCCTTGTGAGACTAATATAACATCAAGAGCGCAACAAACTGTTCTTCAGGTAATTACAGTTATTATTAGGCGTCGTTGTAACACCTCTTCCTTGTATGTAAAAATAACCTGAACATGTAAACAAGCATGTTATACTTTTAAGGTTCTTAGTTTTTTTTAGGTTTTAGGGCACTCACTGAAGTGCTTGAACATTCTAAATGTTAACTTAAGAACACTAATGTAGTTCAAATGACACTTTTAGATATTAGTTGCCAACAAAATGTGTTTGTAACTTAGTCCTGTAACGCCAACCATCATTTGATCCGAAGGCCTTAAAATTGTTTAAAAAAAAAACCACACATGTTTGGAATTTTTTTTTAGGGCTTAAATTGAGTGAGAGATTTGATGAAAAAAAGTAAAACAAAATATAAATGAACATTTTGGTATGCCCTTTGAAAAACAAAGGACTCATATGTCCTGTCTGGCTTAAGGGTGTTGTCGAATAACTGCCAGTCTATCGTATACCTGTAAAAAATTAGAGATTGGAATTTTTTAATTTAACATGAAAAAAAAAATTGTATAATACAGCAAAGAGTTTCTAAAAGGAAAAAAAAGTCAGCCTTTGTCCCATGAGGATTAAATAATGCGAGCAAGTAATTTACTCCGATTGATCGGAAAATTTATCAAAATACAAAAGTGTGATTAGCACTTACAGTCATTGTCAAAAGTTTACATACACTTGTAAAGAACATAACGTCATGGCTGTCTTGAGTTTCCAATCATTTCTACAACTCTTATTTTTTTGTGATAGAGTGATTGGAGCACATACCGTATTTTTCGGACTATAAGTATACTCAGGAGCGACTTATGTGTGAAATTATTAACACATTACCGAAACATATCAAATAATATTATTTAGCTCATTCACGTAAGAGACTAGACGTATAAGATTTCATGGGATTTAGCGATTAGGAGTGACAGATTGTTTGGTAAACGTATAGCATGTTCTATGTTATAGTTATTTGAATGACTCTTACCATAATATGTTACGTTAACATACCAGGCACGTTCTCAGTTGGTTATTTATGCCTCATATAACGTACACTTATTCAGCCTGTTGTTCACTATTCTTTATTTATTTCAAATTGCCTTTCAAATGTCTATTCTTGGTGTTGGGTTTTATCAAATAAATTTCCCCAAAAAATGCGACTTATACTCCAGTGCGACTTATATATGTTTTTTTCCTTCTTTATTATGCATTTTCGGCCGGTGCGACTTATACTCTGGAGCGACTTATAGTCCGAAATATACGGTACTTGTTGGTCGCAAAAAAACGTTCATGAATTTGGTTCTTTTATGAATTTATTATGAGTCTACTGAAAATCTGAGCAAATCTGCTGGGTCAAAAGTATACATACAGCAATGTTAATAATTGGGTACATGTCCCTTGGCAAGTTTCACTGCAATAAAGCGCTTTTGGTAGCCATCCACAAGCTTCTGGTTGAATTTTTGACCACTCCTCTTGACAAAATTGGTGCAGTTCAGCTAAATGTGTTGGTTTTCTGACATGGACTTGTTTCTTCAGCATTGTCCACACGTTTATGTCAGGACTTTGGGAAGACCGTTCTAAAACCTTCATTCCAGCCTGATTTAGCTATTCCTTTACCACTTTTCACGTGTGTTTGGGGTCATTGTCCTGTTGGAACACCCAACTGCGCCCAAGACCCAACCTCCGGGCTAATGATTTTAGGTTGTCCTGAAGAATTTGGAGGTAATCCTCCTTTTTCATTGTCCCATTTACTCTCTGTAAAGCACCAGCTCCATTGGCAGCAAAACAGGCCCAGAGCATAATACTACCACCACCATGCTTGACAATAGATATGGTGTTCCTGGGATTAAAAGCCTCACCTTTTCTCCTCCAAACAAATTGCTGGGTATTGTGGCCAAACAGCTCAATTTTTGTTTCATCTGACCACAAAACTTTTCTCCAGAAGGTCTTATCTTTGTTCATGTGATGTCAGATGAAACAAAAATTGAGCTGAAGCTTTCAACCAGAAGCTTGCCAGAAGCTCGTGGATGGCTACCAAAAGCGCCTTCTTGCAGTGAAACTTGCCAAGGGACATGTAACCAAATATTAACATTGCTGTATGTATACTTTTGACCCAGCAGATTTGGTCACATTTTCAGTAGACCCATAATAAATTCATAAAAGAACCAAACTTCATGAATGTTTTTCGTGACCAACAAGTATGTGCTCCAATCACTCTATCACAAAAAAATAAGAGTTGTAGAAATGATTGGAAACTCAAGACAGCCATGGCATTATGTTCTTTACAAGTGTATGTAAACATTTGACTCCGACTTTATATAAAACAACTGTAATTATGGTATAAAAACATTGATGAAAGCCAGCCGACATATAGAAACAATATCTTTATTATACTAAATCATATAAAAGTATCATCAAAATAGTATCTCACATATAAATTCTTACAATCTCAAACCTGCTTCCAAAAATAAACTACAGGGTGAAACCTTGTATAAAAACAAACCTAAAAAAAATGATAAGACATATAGTACATGTGTAGTAACATATACATATTGTGGGGAAAAAAAGAACATTTCCCCATCATTGTTGTGTTTTTACCCACTTTCTGTGCTTAATGACAAACATTGCGCTGTTTTGTTATTCACTGGGTAATGTCAGCTATACTTAAGTACCATGTGAAGAAGGATTTGGATTAAGCTTGTTTTGGAATATTATGTACAGTAACGCTTCAGTGCAAACTGCCAACTTCATCACTATTCAATAAGCACTGCAAGGGTTGTTTAAAACACATATTTTAGGACCAAATAAATTGTTTGATTATACTTTTTATTTGGTGGCACTTTGTTGTAATACTTATTGTAAATATGTCAATTATAGTTTCCCCCATTCTTGTGCTTTACGATACCTGATTTTCCCTTTTTAGTAATAAATAAATAAATTAGTCATTATCAAATAGGAAGGTGATTGGTGCCAGACACAAGACACACACAACACACAAAAGAAGCAAGGATGATAAACTATTGTCATTACTGATCCTGAGCCTTGTTTTGCCTAGCATCGATTAAACAACTAAATAAATAAACAAACACCACTAAACAGTTAAAAAATAAGTTAACACGCAAAAAATAGTCTACCTGAGTGAAAACAATTTACTTCACAGCTTAACAAGATCCCTTTGGAGTTTTTTTTCTTCTTCCACCTTTGTGTAACTCTTTGGGAGAAAAGTCCTGTCTTTGGAATGCTCTTATTTTGGTGTGTTGGTTTTAAGCCCTCTTCGACGATCACAATACAGGCTACATTTGGCGACATGGGTTCTGTATAGTCCATCTTTGAATCTCCTTTGTGTCTCACTGGCCCTCCGCCTTCACCATCGGCCGTTTGTTGAGATGCACCACGCTGGCTCTCTCCTGATAGGCCAGCGTAGAAGCGGGTGCGTTAATAGCCACAGTCAGAGCTTTCAGCAGAAGAGTGGCCTCTTTCTGGTCTTCCTTGCCGTCACCTTCCAAGGTGCGAGCGAGCCATTTCTCCACGGCCTCCTCGACTTGCGGCGCCGACGCCGTTTCCGCGAGCGTGTCGGCTTCCTGGCTGGCGTCGAAGCGCTCCAGCATTTCTTTCATGTGCACGTTAGCCGCCGAGCCGGAGTTGGCCAGGCAGCAGCTGCGTTGATGGATGCGTAGGGAGAAGCGGTGGAAGAAGGCCTGGGAGCACAGCTGACAGTGGTATAGGCGGTCGCGGCTGCTGTGCAGGCGGCGGTGCAGCTTGAGGTGGATGTATTGGGTGAACTTGGTGCTGCAGAGTTTGCACTGGTAAGGTTTCTCCCCGGAGTGTAGTCGGAGGTGAGTCTTTAGGTTGCTGGTGCTGCTGAATCGCTTTTGACACACCTGGAACAAACAAATGACTGTTACACGCGAATCCCTTAGGGCAGTGGTCCCCAACCACAGGTCCGGGGACCGTGACGCATTTGCTACCGGGCCGCAGAAAAACATGAAATAAAAGTTGCCAGACTTTATTATTATTAATTTTACAACATATTATTGTAAATAGAAATACAGTACCGCTGTTTAATTTGATTTTGGTAACTCAGCTGCCAGTTTTTTACCATAATAAAATGTGCTACCATAAAATCATCAACCGTGGATTTTACAGTAAAAAAACAAAAACTGACAGCTCAGTCGACAGAATTTTAAAACAACCATCGGTCGTTTTTTTTCAACTTACAGTAATATGCTGTAAAAAAACTCCCTAAATTTTACAGTAAAATCTGTTGGTCATTTTTATAGTGTACAATTTGATGGATAACTTGCTTCGAAACCAAAAGTTAATTAGATATTTAAGTATTTATTTGGATTTTGACCAACAAAGTTACCGTAGATAATATGATATTCGTTGCAATTTTGGACACTATTTTTTTCCCCCTGTCAAACTGGAATGAAAACCCTAATATGTTTAGTAAGAAAATAAGAACTTTAAGAAAGAACATATCATGTAATTTATTGACACATTATTTCCAGGCTTTTGCGGGCCACATAAAATGAGATGGAGGGCCGGATCGTGGCCCCCACTCCCTCCCCTCTGTCGCAAGTCTCGAGATGTTGTAATACTGTATGTATATGTGTTGTAATATGTATATGTGCTTTGCTATGGAGGTCCCCCCCCGCCCCCCCCACTCCAGACTAGGCCCCTTAAGAGCACAGTTTAGATTGTATTTTTTTACTCATCCTCCCCCAGATTTTTACCTATTTCCCATCTTTTACGGGGCGCATTGTGGCGACCCATCAGCATTCCTGTTCGGTAACCCTGTACACTGTTTGTTTGTCTAATCTTGAACGGGTTTGTGCTGTAAACAAAGTTTTGTTGTACTTGTGCAATGACAATAAAGACCTACCTACCTATTGTACCTACTAGTTATCCCTACCTACAGATCGCACAAATGATCTGTTGCAGTAAAGAAAACCGAGGTAAAGGGCAGCATTCATGTTGGGATTCATTTGGACAAAACTTGGTATTATGTGATTAACGTTGAAGGATTGCCCTTGTTATTCCTTCGCGTCAAAACAGACCTTCCTGAAAAGACCAGTTTTGTTTGACAGCTCCCACGCCCACATTGTTTTGTGAGCAAATAAACACTAAGATGTTTCATAAGTTCCGTATTGGCTGAGTGACAGCCAGTAGCCAGTGAGCAATTACAAGCGTTAGGAAATGTGTTTAATGCGTACTTCCTCAGAATTTTGCGTCAGTCACAAGTTAACTATAGTTTTTTATCGTTTTATTTGTCCCAGCAACACATTTTAGTTTTCAAAGTTTAATTTTGTTGTTTGGTTTTAAGTTTTGGTGATTATTTTTTCATTAATTGGAGAACACTTTTTAAATACTTGTTGACAAATGTGGGTGGTAACGCTCTACAATTACCTAATTAACATTTTGGATACACTGTACTTGCCAGAATAATTTTAACGCAACATCATTTTTACTTTTACTTGATTATTTACGTGAAGAAGAAATTATAAGTTTAATTTTGATTGCTACATTTGTTTATAATCATCATTATATTTATCATTATATTATATATCCTGCACTAGAACGAGCTAATGCAATGAAATTCCGTTCTTATCTGTGCTGTAACGTTCAAATTTAAATGACAATAAAGGAAGTCTAAGTCTAATATTTATTTTTGAAAACTGCTTGCAAAGACGTATTCAATGCGCTCATTAGAGAGACTTCGTCACATGACTCTGTTTCGCCAATCCAACGTAAGCACTAATGATGTTTGACTTCGTTTTACCAATCAAACGTAGCCTGGCTGTCACACAAACTACACACTGTAAATAGTGACATGACGTCAGATAAGGCAGCACAACTCTTCAATGTTTACTTACAAACTAGGAAAAATAACATTTATATCATGCGCTGTCATCTGTGTCAGTAGTAATGTTCACATTTCAGCCTGCAAGAATTCCACTTCCAACTAAAGAAAACATGTTGCGGTGAGTTGCAGATGTCATATGTTTTAGTTGCACCGATGCTAACTGTAGCCCTGTTATAATGTCATAAGTGACTGGATAATATGCATCACATGCACATACGCACCAAGTGCAAGTATCATTAAAAAAAGCAACTAAATATAAATTGTAAAGTTACTTAAGTAATTGTTTGGATGACTACTTCTTACTTTTACTTAACTGATATAAATCTAAAGTACTTGAGTACATTTTTTGGCTACTTTACCCACTTCTACTTGTAAATAACTAGTAATGGACATTTTCAACATACCTGACACTCGTGTGGTTTCTCCCCTGTATGGACTAGGTGATGTTTCTGTAGATGGGCCAGCTGAGTGAAACTCTTTTTGCACAAGTTGCACTGGAAAGGTCTCTCACCACTGTGCACTCGGAGGTGAACCTATAATTACACAATGAGTGAGGTTGGTAAAAGTGAAACTATATTTAATGACAGTGTGTGCATAGTTAGTTGCTGAGAGCATTACCTTGAGATTAGACAACTGTCCGAAAGTCTTTGAACAGATGTTACATTCATACTTGATCTTTCCGTTCTGCTTTTTTAGTGGATAGGGCAAAGATTTGTGTCCAGGACGGTTTCGCAGCACTGAGTTGCCTTTGATAGTGTCCAAGGTTAGGTTCATTGCCTCGTCGCAGCTTGAGGAAGTCTGTTCAGGTGATGGAAGCTGGCTCCTTGGCTTGGGAATGGGAGAGAGTTCAGGGGTCGCCGGTGCACCTCTCGGCGGGGACACATTTGGGGTTAGTTCTTTCAAACTGCCCTGTGGAGATGGAGGGTATTGGAGAGACATGGGAAGTAGACTCGGGGTGCTGATGGGAGGGTATGGTAGCCCATCAGTGCCCAGATAGCTGCCATACCGGAGGGATCCTCTGGAAGGCAGCATCCCCGGAAATGGAGGGGAGTATGAAGGCAGGAGTAGACGAGGATAGTGCGAAGTGTAAGGAGGGAGGAGCTGGTATGCAGGCTGGAGTGTTCTGGACTGAGGGTAAAGCGGATAAGAGGACACCAGCCCTTCCCTGTGGCCGTAGATACCATGGAGGTGAAGAGGCAGACTTCGGCGATCGGACGCTAATGCAGGGTGATGTTCTGGAAAGTACGGAGGATTCAATCCAAGGCCTCTTTGTTCAGGCTGGGAGGATGTAATGAATCCACAATCCTCTGGATCCCTTTCAATCTTCTCCTCTTTTTCGATCTTTTTGCTGAAGTCCATGATTAGTTCATCAGGAGTGTCAGGGGGCGTGTCTCTTCCTAACATCTCTACATCCACTTCTCCTTCGTCATTCCTCTCCTCTTTTGCCTCTTCTTTTGTTGTCTCCTTAAGCCACATTTGCTGAGCTAGATGCTGCTTGTTGTTGCAGTGTTCATCGTTTGTGTATTCTGTGAGAGGCACAAATAAAACACGCTGATGATCACCGGTACATTCAAACAAAGGAAGATGAACTAATACAGTCTCATGATGTCTAATCTCATGATGTCTAATCGATCGCAACCGGACAGCTCAGTTTATCTTAGAAGACCTTTTGCCTCTCCTTCGAGCCAGTTTTATCAGTTCATGCTCTAGTCTTAGAGCCTGGTTCCAGATGGAATTATTAGTCAGATCCAGCCTAGACTAGATCTGACCAATCTAAGTCTATGAGAACTTCCTGAAGTCCACCTGTAATTTCATCACGCTTTCCCGTTTGATGACAATTAAGCGTTCTATTCTGTTCAATGAGCATGAACTAATGAAGCCTGCTCAGTTGAGAGGCACAACATTTTCTAAGACAAACTGAACAGAACATAGACTTTGATTGGTCAGATCTAGTCTTACTATGGACCAATCTAAATCTATAAGGATGAACTAATGAAGCTTGTTGGGATTAAAAGCGACATTTCTTCTACTGAAACAGTTGAAACCTGAGAATACAATAATCTGGATGAATGAGAACATCCGTAGACAAACTAATATACAGTTCTTCACCTCAGTCAAGTGATTCAATAACTTGATATTGGACTACAACTATAAATGGTGGTAGTAACGTTTTGAGTCCGATTTGCAAGTACGCCTACTTTAAGTGCTGTATGTGTCACCGTGTGACTTTTTTTATTGTCCCATCAGCAAGAATAATGATGTCACACACTTTTATTGAACACATAACACTGAACAGAAAGTCACGTTGTGTACTAAACTTTATAAAGGCAAGATTAGAAACGTAATGGTGACATGATAAGGAAAAAACAAAAAACAGGTGCGTAATCCAGTTTGTGATTCTGCCACACCAGATTTCTGCCTTGTATTTGAAAATTCCGAAATGTTAACTTTTTGTTTTTCCAAAACAATTGGAATCAAACAGAAAATACATTTTTAACACAGATCAATGGACAAATATCCATATTCATTCAATGTTCATCTGCCTCCCCTGACCTCATGTCACTTCAGGGCTTTTGTAGAGGCTAAATACTCAGATCCTGAACCAGGCTTTCGGACTAGAGCTGTCCTATATAAGTCTGTGAACGTGTACTGATGAAGCCTGACGGGACGAGTTGGCCCTTCAAGAGTATTGCGTACAACGACCCAGAATTTGGGGTTACTATCCTGGTTGCGATCCATTCAGGGCCCTGACCTGAATGACTGAGAATATTCATTGGGAGGACGTTTTAGTTCTCCTTATCTTCCAACAAAATTCAATTCTGACCATTGTTATGCTTCCAAATTGGTGGAAACAAATTATCCATATATTTGTCCATATATTGATTATTTAAAACTCGTAGACTCTGAGAACATGATAAGAAATAGACCTCTTTCGACGCATATCCACCCACACACGGCACACCCTGTGATGGTAAATGATAGTATTATCAGGTTTGACTCATAAGACATAAAAGCATGCAGTGTAGGTTTTTGTTTGTCAATTCCAGTAGTAGTGTCGCCGTGGGAGATTCGATTGGTGGTGAAGTGCGTGAGTGTCTGTCATGTCATGTATAAGCATCTTAGGTTGATGTTCATGTTGACTCCTTTGTTATACAACTGACAATGACTGAAAGTTAAAATGATTCCGTTTGTGTTGTGCCAAGAAGCAAAACTAGAGTCAAATGTTGAGCAAACATGGACTTTGTAATGACAAAAGTGGATGCTTTCAGGGTATTGACAAGGTAATTACACCTACTAAGTATGAGTCACTAGGCTGAATAGCGACATATCTTGAATCATACAACATTGTGACAGTAGAGGATCACTCAGGATGAGGATATAGTTTCCGTTCATAGCTTACAAAAAAATGACTCATTGAGAAACATTGAACGTCACCTCACATGATTTGTTTGGTCCAAGTGTGCAGTTTTCTAATCGAGTGCAAATATTTGCTTTCTTACAGTAAACCAGACAGGGAAACATAGCAAGACACCAACCTAGAGATAACATCAAAGGAGGGAAATAATGTGTCTTCATTTTCCTTTGAAGCCAAAGAATTTTCCAGCTAATCACGCTCAGTGACTCTGAGTCACAGATCTTCAATGTGTCCTCAATGTTATCTGATTTAGAAAAGGGGAAGATTTAACTTTTTTTATTCCCAACAGATGACCATCAGGTAGTTTTCACTTTGTTTTGTTCATTCCTAGTTTTGGGCCAGTCAAAACAAAATAAAGATGTATGGCACTTTGAAAGACAGTCATTCCTTGACTTCCTTCCTTCCTACCATGAATTGATTAACGTGGATCCCGACTTAAACAAGTTGAAAAACTTATTCGGGTGTTACCATTTAGTGGTCAATTGTACGGAATATGTACTGTACTGTGCAATCAACTAAAAAAAATCTCAATCAATCAATCAATCAATCAATCCTTTTAAAGAATCATTTAAAAGTTAAAGTTAAAGTCCCAACGATAGTCTCACACACACACACTAGGTGGGGTGAAATTACCCTCTGCATTTGACCCATCCCCATGTTCCACCCCCTGGGAGGTGAGGGGAGCAGTGAGCAGCAGCGGTGGCCGCGCTCGGGAATCATTTTCATGATTTAACCCCCAATTCCAACCCTTGATGCTGAGTGCCCAGCAGGGAGGCAATGGGTCCCTTTTTTATAGTCTTTGGTATGACTCAGCCGGGGTTTGAACTCACGACCTTCCAGTCTTAGGATGGACACTCTAACCACAAGGCCACTGAGCAAAAGACTGGCTTTTTAATGTATTTTTTTCATCAAGGAAAGAATCACAGGTAGCAGTTATAAGTTAATATATTAATTCTAATCATTTAAATGTACACCCTTATTATTCTATTGGGGGGAAGTGTCCCAGTGCACAATTTTGGAAATTACCGTAGCAAAAGTAAATTTCAGAAAAAAATGCAGTAAGTAAGAATAAAATATTTACATTCGTCCCTTGCCACATTGGGCCTCAAATATTACGGCTTCACCACATCCCTTATTTTTTGGGTGTTTTTTAAGCATATTCTACAATAATTTTGCCCTAAACTGAGCATTTTCAAGCATAAAAATGGCTAAATGTATTGGTCACTAGATACGACCAAACCAATCAGTATTGTGGCCACTGATTGGCTCAGCCCCAGTCAGCATTACTATATTTTATTAGAAGGGTGTAAAGTTGAGTAAAGAGTGTAATGTCATGTCTTTGGGTCTCTCATAATGTTGAAAAAATTATTTACAAAGTTGTAAACAGTTTTTTTTTTTTTAAAGAAAAATAGATCATAACAAGAGAAACTAGGCAGTAGTGACCATGTTATGAAAATGTATTGCACTTTAAAAAAACAAATTAAAAAAAAAAATAATATCATTCTCTACCTTTGAAAATATTCAATATATAATTAATGATTCCTACTTTGCAGAAATTGATTTATCGCGGTCAAGTCCAGAACCAATTAACAGTGATAAATGAGGTAAGTAAGAAAACATGTATTTATTAGTGCTGTCAAATTTATACTTTTTAAAAAATCTGAGTAATCACACTTTTACATTTGGGTTAATCATGAATAATCACAACGTTATTACTCGCACGCATCATTTAAATGAATCGAAAAAAGTTAGGACACAAATGCGTTTGTATTGTCAGTATATCATACAGGAGTAGTTTTTAAATGCTTCACTTAAATGCACGACATTTAGTCGCTCAAAACTTGGTAACTGTTTTATTTAAAGTCCCATCTTTTTACCGGCGTATGCATTGACCTGATCACTGACCATATAACAAACCACGCCGCCTTTTAAGTAACTATCGGAGTTAAGATAAAGGAGCATGTGAGTTTAAAATAAATTGTGCAATTAATCTGTGTTTGTATGTGATTAGTCTGGTATTTTTTGGGGGTGATTTTGTGATGTCATTATTTTTGACAGCCCTAGTGTATGTATATGAATGTAAAAAGTATGAATAAAACTCAGCTAAAAATGAGGACATGATAAAAAAAAAAATGTGAATACTAAATTGTTCTATTCAAGCGACATGTACTGTATATGTATTTACTCTTGAACTATTTCACATTTCATCCATTTTTTATCCCAAGCCTATCCCACGTGGGATTGATGGCAACTTTCAATCTTTTCAATATTTTTCAAAAAATCTATCTTGTTGTAGTTAATTTTGTGGCGAGTTTGGTCCGTTTTACAAAATAATAAAGCCACAAATCATATAGGATATCAACTTCGCTGAACGTAGAAGGCAGGGTACACCTCAAGTCGCCACCTCATCACAATGAACCAGAAGTCCGAATGCTGTTACGCTTCCTTTTTGCTCGTTTTCAAGTCCAGTCAGCAGTTGGTTGGACAATTACATAAAAAACTGCTCCGATAAACAAAACTTAAAATCGGTTCCCATTGGTTACTTACAAGAGCCGTTCAAAAGACGCGACTCGTTTGCGAACTTCACATCTCTACAACTAAAACATTAAGAGATTGCACTCACTGTGTTTGACATTGTCCTGTTGGCTGCACAACCTCTGGGCAAACTCCTGGCTGTACCACACCAGCAACTCCTCTTTGGGCTCCACGGGCCGCATGGTGTAGAAGTAGATGTCTCGGCTGTTTTGGCACGCCACCAAGTTCTGCTCGGCCAAAGACCTGGCCGGGTTGACGTAACGCATCCAGTTGCTTCTGTGGACGTCATAGCCGTCCACAAAGTTCTGCAGCTGCCCGTTGCTGTAAATCTGCAACAACAACAAAAAAACATTTGCAACTGGTTAGGTTATTGCATTTATTTCAATTAGTTTTAGATTTCATTACTTGACCACTCTTAAAAATACTTTGTTGATTTAAATACAAAGGAAAAAAACATTTAATCACCCCTGCCATGTACAGTAAAGTATCCCGTGTCCTCTTCTGTTTTAATGTACAATGTTGTGCGCCTTAGTGTGTTGTGGGTGTTAATACACTCCTGTGTGTGTGTTCAGTTGAGCTGTCATAGTATTTGAAGCCTGGGAGGCGTGGTTCCACTTTGCTGCTGTGTCATTCTCTCTCTCTCTCTCTTTCCCTTTCGCTCTCATCCGTATCAGGACTTTCAAAAGAGAAAAAAAAAAAAAAAAAATCACAACGTTTGGCCGGCCGCCAAGTGTGCAGACACGTACGTGACTGCTGTCAACGGTATTGCTGGGTACTAGAATCACTTCCTAAGAACGTCTCACTTTCACTATTTCGCACGGGTCTTAACAGGAAATGTCGCCGGAAGGTACGCACGGCAGGGAAATAAAGGCTTCATGGGAATTTTACTGGGTCGGTAAGCAAATTTTCCAGAGTGACACAAGCCGTGTCTTGACAAGAACGAGAATAGAAACATGGGACCTGAGGGGAATGAGTAAGGATCCTAAGTGTGTATGCTAAAAACAATGGGCTTATCCTGTATGTGGTTGACGCATACCCAATGTCAGTAAGTGCTCGTAAAGCTGCGATGACTTGAGCTAAAAACACAGTCTAACTTCCTTATTGTGAGAAGAGGCTTTGTGTGAAAACTTGCACACAACTGAACCGACCACCACGAGCTAAATTCCCGATGGTTTGTGGCGCTTACCCTCCAGAAGTATTTTCTATTGGCCTGTTTGGGGACGTTGTCTTTGGTGTAGATGTCGCCTTGCAGGGGACCGAACCGGGTCCCCTGAGGGATGTACTCTTTGCTGAACACACCGATCACCTTGAAAAAACAGATCACACAAAATATCAGCGTACACAATCTTTGGAACGTCACTGCTAGACACTGTATAAATAGGGATGTTAACTAACTAAACAAAAGAAAAAACTACTGTTTACTACTCATTGAAAACTTGTAGTTTTTAGAAAATAAGTATATCAACCTGATTACCCTTATATCGACACCACCAATTTATGGATCGATCAGCCCTCCAGTGCTGACACACCAACTGTTGTTATGTTATTCTCTATTTAACTCTTAATAATCTACTTGTTAATTTCTGTTAATATCTGCTTACTTTCTGCTGCAAGGCGGTTCCGTCAAGACTTCTTAAAGTTGTTTGAAGCTCGCTTAGCGGTTATCTTAGCTATAAGCACGCCCGCTCCTGGCTTGCTCCCAGCGTGTAACATGTTTAGCCTCGTCCTCCAGTGATAATAAAGCGTGATAGTGATACCTAAAATACTAAGAAATGCAAGTTATTTGCCTTAGTGGAGGTGATTAATATAATTATCAGTGGCCTTGTGGTTAGAGTGTCAAACCCCGGCCGAGTCATACCAAAGACTATACAAATGGGACCCATCACCTCCCTGCTTGGCACTCAGCATCAAGGGTCGGAATTGGGGCTTTCTGCTCCGCCGCTCCCAGTCTGTGGAACGCTCTTCCTGACCACCTGAGGGCACCACAGACTGTGTATGCTTTTAAATTAGGCTTAAAAACCCTTCTTTTTGAAAAAGCCTTTTTTTTTTTTTAGATATATGCATACTAGTTCTAGCTATTAGGCTGTTCTAGTTTTTATTTTTTTTATTTTTTATTATCTTTTTATTATTTATTTAATACACTGTAGCACTTTGAGGTTGTTTGCTCAATGTAAAGTGATTTTTACAAAAAAAATCTATTATTATTATTATTATTATTATCACTAAAATGATTCCTGAGCGGGGCCACCGCTGCTGCTCACTGCTTCCCTCACCTCCCAGGGGGTGGAACAAGGGGATGGGTCAAATGCAGAGGGTAATTTCACCACACCTAGTGTGTGTGTGACAATCATTGGTAATTTAACTATTAGCCGTTCCTGGCTGGCTCCCAGCGTGTAACATGTTTAGCCTCGTCCTCCAGTGATAATAAAGCTTGATAGTGATACCTAAAATACTAAGAAATGCAAGTTATTTGCCTTAGTGGAGGTGATTATTATTATTATCTTAGGGGAGCGGCTCCACAATTTGTATGGAGACACATAACTAACTGCTAGCCTCTTGACAGCCGGGGGGAAAAAAAATGTTTAAATAAAAAATTTTTGATTCATGTTGTGATTAACCGGTTATGGCGATCACATACTTTTTCACACAAATAGGCCAATACGGATCGGTGGCCGATCGATGGGCACATCCCTCAATATGATGCTTCTTGTAGACCAGGGGTGTCAAACGTACGGTTTTATCCGGCCCATGGGATGAGTTTGCTAAGTATAAAAATGAGCCCAAATTTTTTAATGAAAGAAACTGCTGTTCTAAATGTGTCCACTAGATGTTGCAATAGCAATTCTTTGTATCTTTGTAGATGATGCTACATATGTAAAAAAAATTAAATAAACCACATGATCTTAGTGCGCCAGTCGAGGAAAATGAGCAAACTACATAAATAACATCCTGTAGGTTGATTTTGATATAATTTTTTTATCTTGATAGATTGAAAATGAACACCAATGAGTTGACTGATGAACATTATCACATCATTTATTCAGAAAGTATAAATAACGACTAAAAAAGATAGAATACTATTAACCGTAACATGTAAGTATAAAAAAAAAACAACAACAACATTATGATTTGTACATTTTCAGAATGTGCTTGTTTTATCTTTAAACAAAGAAAACAATCTGAAGTTGTCTTTATTTTTAAGTTATCGTGCCGGGATTTTACCAGTCCGGCCCACTTCGGAGTAGATTTTTCTCCATGTGGCCCCCCATCTAAAATGAGTTTGACACCCCTGTTCTAGACAGAATGTCACCCTTTTTATTTCCATTAACTATTTTGACTTCTGTAATTGTTTGTACATGTTTCAATTCCGGTGCTGTGCTAATAGCACAGGTCGACCTGTTAACTGTCCAGAGGTGACCTACTTTCCTACACTAATGACTTCACGCGATGACAGGAATTACACTTTCTCTCACCTACTAGCCCACTGATCCCTGACCTCTTGTCCACCTAAGACCCAGCGAAAAGGACACAGGACGCTGTTTGATAACATTGACCCGCGTCAATCAGGTCTTGAGCCTTCTCTATTTTTGTTCAACTCGAACGCAAGCAAATGAGTAGCAGATTCTCAATAGACTCCCAAACACAATTGCACGCCAACAGGCATCTGTGTCACACTTCTGTCTTGAAGAGCTTTGTGTTCTACAATATATTGCCAAAAGTATTTGGCCACGTGCCTTGACTCACAAATTAACTTGAAGTGCCATCCCATTCCTAACCTATATGGTCCATTATAATGTATAATGTATAATATACCCTTTGCAGCTATTACAGCTTCAACTCTTCTGGGAAGGCTGTCCATAAGGTTGCGGAGTGTGTTTATAGGAATTTTCCACCATTCTTCCAAAAGCACATTGGTGAGGTCACGCACTGATGTTGGTGGAGAAGGCCTGGCTCTCAGTCTCCGTTCTAATTCATCTCAAAGGTGTTCTATCGCAGTGTTTTTCAACCACTGTGCCGCGGCACACTAGTGTGCCGTGAGATACAGTCTGGTGTGCCGTGAGAGATGATCTAGTTTCACAAATTTGGGTTAAAGATATTTTTTGCAAACCAGTAATTATAGTCTGCAAATGACGTGTTGTTGAGTGTCTGTGCTGTCTAGAGCTCCGCAGAGTAACCATGTAATACTCTTCCATATCAGTAGGTGGCAGCCGGTAGATAATTACTTTGTAGATGTCGGAAACAGCGGGAGGCAGTGTGTAGGTAAAAAGGTATCTAATGCTTAAACCAAAAATAAACAAAAGGTGAGTGCCCCTAAGAAAAGGCATTGAAGCTTAGTGAAGGCTATGTAGAACAAAACTAAAACTGAACTGGCTACAAAGTAAACAAAAACAGAATGCTGGACGACAGCAAAGACTTACTGTGGAGCAAAGACAATGTACATCCGAACATGACAATCAACAATGTCCCCACAAAGAAGGATAAAAACAACTTAAATATTCTTGATCGCTAAAACAAAGTAGATCCGGGGAATAGCGCTCAAAGGAAGACATGAAACTGCTACAGGAAAATACCAAAAAAAGAGAAAAAGACACTAAAATAGAAGCGCAAGACAAGAACTAAAACACTACACACAGGAAAACAGCAAAAAACTCAAAATAAGTCAGGGCGTGATGTGACAGGTGGTGACAGTACACCTACTTTGAGACAAGAGTTATATTGATGCATGGATTACCATGAATTGATTTGCTTAGACCCCGACTTAAACAAGTTGAAAAACTTATTCGGGTGTTACCATTTAGTGGTTAATTGTACGGAATATGTACTTTACTGTGCAATCTACTAATAAAAGTTTCAATCAATCAATCAAATGGTTGGTTAGGGTTTGAATTCATATTCATCAATTGCAACAACGACTTTTTACTGTCAACTGAGTCTCATTTTTTAATGATTTCTGCTGGTGGTGTGCCTCCACATTTTTTCAACGCAAAAAATGTGCCTTGGCTCAAAAAAGGTTGAAAAACACTGTTCTATCGGGTTATGGTCAGGACTCTGTGCAGGCCAGTCAAGTTAATCTACACCAGACTCTGTCTTTATGGACCTTGCTTTGTGCACTAATGCACAGTCACTGAGCTCCTTTTTTATACTTTCTTTAACAGATGTTTGTGAAAACAGTCTCCATGCCTAAGTTGTTGATTTTATACACCTGTGGCCGCGCCAAGTGATTAGGACACCTGATTCTGATCATTTAGATGGGTGGCCAAATACTTTTGGCAATATAGTGTATCTTTAACATGCTCCTTTTCCACCAAGCCCCCAAAAGTAATCACACTCTCTCCCTTCCTGCCATTAAGAGTTGAGTTGAGTTGAGATTGAGTTTTTTTGTAACATGCAAGCATACAACATGATACATCACAATTTCCAGTTTCTCTTTTCAACATGTTCGAAAAGGAGTAGGAAGAGGCAGAGCTTATTTAATCCTACCCCTTTTCTTTTACATAACAGTTGCTAAAACTTTTAAGGAATCATCCTTCAAAATAATGACGTGTGCAAAGATCAACCATTCAAAACCAGAGCCTGAAACCTGAAAAGGAAACATGGTTATCCATCCTAGTCCATTATCGGTGTTTGGGCGCGTGTTCGTTGGCGACGGCGGCAACAGGTCAGCGAGGACGGCGGGAGTATGTGACGTGATTCCTGGATGCGATGAACCGGGGTGACAGGGCGCATTGTGCTCGGCCGGCGTTGCGTGACTAACGAACTGCTGCGCCGCCGCTGTTCAACCGCTCAGGTTGTTGGAAGGAATGGGGGGAGGGATAGTGTGCGGAAGAAGGCTGGGCGTTCTTGAGGATACCCACGCTATCACAATCCCCCCCGCCCCGACGCCCGCCCAACCAATCCCTCCTCTTTTCTTTTTTTTTTTCCAGAAATGGAAGTAGCTTGTGTGGCTGCCAGGTTGAGGCCTGATGCCTGGCTGACCGCCTGTCGCCAACGAAAGTTAATCATCTGGTTTTAACCTAAATCACCGCCCCCTCCCGTTTCAACACACGCCTTCAGCATCACCCGTACCCCCCGACCTCTGCTCCTCTAACTGGCACCCATCTGCCACGTGCCCCGAGTTTGAGGGCACACTTCAGAAATAAAGAGCCAAAGGTCTAAGGAGACCTTAACTAAAAAAACTGGTTGTAAACCACACGTCGTCCTGGCACCAGCAACATTGACAATCTTGGGTTGTTTTAGGCTTGGGCCATTGAAATGAAAATGAACTCACTAACTTTGCCGATATTGACAAATCACCATGTCCGCGTGTGTTTGTATTCTTCGTCTCTTGCTTTAAAAACAAGGTGCAAGAGGCTTCACTCTGTGCATGCACTGCAAAAAGTCAGTGTTCAAAAACAAGAAAAAAAAATAAAAAATAGGGATATTTTATTTCACCTAAACAAAATTATCTGCCAATAGAACAAGAAAATGTGGCTTGTCAAGACTTTCCAAAACAAGTAAAATTAGCTAACCTCAATGAACCCAAAAATACCTTAAAATAAGTATATTCTCACTAATAACAAGTGCACTTTTCTTGGTAGAAAAAAAAGAGACTTTTTTGCTCAATATGTTGAAAAATATTTTTAAATGAAGTAAATGCTAGTGCCATTATCTTGACATAATGATATGCGCTCGGCATTACATTTCTTGAAACCAGCAAACTTATACTAAAAACTAATTTATTGTTCTTAATGGAAAGGCAACAAGGCAACCGCTTGTTACTCTCGGGGTCTCCTAGCCGCTCAGGCAAATCATATTGTCTAAAAATGCATTTTCCCATCGATAACATGACATCATCGCGCCAAGTGCGTGCTCTTTCAGTCAATTAGTGCGCATATATACAGGCCGGCCTCCGGCCAAAACATTTTTAATTGTAATTTTGAGGAATTTATCTGAATGTGCATGAACTATTTCTGTTCAAAATTGTTTGAAATGTCAAATGTTTAAATATAAACTGTTTACTGTACTGTGCCAACTGTACTACTATATGAGTACGTATTTTCTATTTCATTGAAAATAAAACAGCAAAGTCCATTCGGCTGTCATCTGTTTTAATTATGAGACACAATTGTGTCAAAATCATGATTCTTTTTTTTTCATGCTTGAAATAAGAAATGATTACTTTGAAAAAGCAGTTTTATACTTGTGAGTGTTGATGACACAGCTTTGCAACAGTTGATATTCTGGTTTCAAGCATTTTTTACTCAATACAGGTCATAAAATCTCAGTAACAAGCTGTAATATCTTACTGAGATCATTTAGGACCAAAACCCTTAAAACAAGTAAAAGACTCTAGCATAAAATCTGCTTAGTGAGATGAATTATCTTATCAGACAGAAAATAAGCAAATATCCCCCTTATTTGAGATATTTAATCTTACTTAGATTTCAGTTTTTGTAGTGTGGCTCTCAGTTTATTCAAGTGAACAGAGTGAACCAACTTGTAAGTCATCCACAATCTTTGTCTGCGGGTAGAGGCGGGACGAACGGGTGCGCAAACAGAGAGCCTCGCAAGTGGAATGCACTCAAGGTAACAACGATTATACCGAATGACAGAGGTGAGCCCATCAACACGTACGAACCAGCATGCCAAATTCGTTGGAAACTGATGACAAAAGACAACAAATCAAAACCGCCTGACCCAGTTTTTGTCACTGCACTTCAAGGTGTAAAATATTCATCAAAGAGCAATTTTAGCTAACAGAGATCAGGCCCGCAAACAGGTTTTATCAGGCCCGCGGGATAAGTTTGCTAAGTATAAAAATGAACCTGAACTTTTTGAATGAAAGAAACTGCTGTTCTAAATGTGTCCACTGGATGTCGCAATAGCAATTATTTGTATCTGTGTAGATGATGCTACGTATGTACAGAATAAACCATATGATCAAACTACATAAATAACATATTGTAATTGATTTTGACATAATTTTATCTTGATAGATTGACCATTAACACCAATGAGTTGACTGATGAACATTATCACATATTTATTCAGAAAATACAAAGAACGACAAATAAAGTATATATACTAATAACCGCAAAATATAAGTGTAAAAAAAACCCAACAACATTATGATTTGTACAATTTCAGAATGTGCTTGTTCTATTTTTAAGCAAAGAAAACAATCTGAAGTTGTCTTTATTTTTAAGTTATCGTGCCGTGATTTTACCAGTCCGGCCCACTTGGGAGTAGATTTTTCTCCATGTGGCCCCCCCATCTAAAATGAGTTTGACACCCCTGCTTTAAATAATCAAACTTTGTTGACCTTCCAAGTACTATAGTAAAAAATAGGGTAACACTTTAGTATGGGAAACATATTCACCATTAATTAGTTGCTTATTAACCATGCAAATTAGTAACACATTGGCTCTTAATTAGTCATTATTAAGTACTTATTAATGCCTTATTCTGCATGGCTTTATTATACAACCAGTAATCCATTAACTAAGAGTCTTCCCTTAATAACCTCAGAATTATTGCTTATTAGTACTAAGTAAGGAAGTTGTTGTATATGATTCTCCCTTTAATACCACTTAATGAATATGGTCTGTTCTTACATAACAAAACATAACCCTAACCCTAACCCTAACCCTAACTCTAAACTAAGTGTTTGTTACTTAGAATATGTACCCCTAGTGTCCAAATAACTCTAAATTAAGGCTTTGTTACTTAGAATATGTTCCCCATACTAAAGTGTTACCAAAAATAGTAATAAGAAAATAAGAAAATGTGTGCATTATTAATTAATATTGCATATTTTCATTACAGTAGTGCTAAATTTAGTCTCACAATATTATCGTTTATCTGCAATAATTTGTGGGATAATATCTCGCCGAATTTGTTTTCCCCCATGTAAACACTACAAAGCACATATTTGCATCTTTTTGTATTAAAAAAAGATTTAAAAAAATAACAGTATGCCTCGGAAGACTTCTACTGTACTTATTTGTTGTAAGAATGCAGCAGAGCTACATAACCAACCCAAATACTGCACATGCATGGATAAGACTGGGTTGTTGTTTTTTTCAGCTATGCTTCAAAGTGTATTGTTTTCTCCTCAATTGTCAAATGTGGCATGAGAAGCTCAAAGGTCCGAGGATAGATAGGCCTCACAATCAGTAAATGAATGTGTTTCCTCCCAAACACTTCATCTACAACGAGACTAGCCTCTCGTCCAAACAATTGTCACCTCGGACTTTTCAATGACATTTCCAAAGACACTCGAATCTTGTAGAAAGTCTTTCTAGGAAGAGTGTTTGAGATCCAGTCTAGAGTTTCTCCCACTTTCAGTATGTGTCATGGCCAGGTGAGTTGGCAAGACCGTAAACCTTGAGTGGTTTAGGGATGAAGCACACCCACAAGGTGGACTGACTCAGAAGTCATCCACAATATCACACAAAGGAGCAGTGTTTTATTACCCGCCAACCAATCTACTCAATGGTGAGCATAGGAAAAGTGCATTTCAGTGAAATTTGTCAAATGTGGAGGTGTGTTTTTTATTTTTTTATCCAAAAGTATCAGAAAACTGACTGTACGTCATTGCAGGGTCATGATACAAATATATTATTTGATCACGTAATGATGTAAACCTTATCTCAGTGGGCCACCAGTGAGAAGTGAGTTAGAGAAGCGGAACACGGGCAGAAAGTGTCGACTAAATCGTCGTCTGGTCAGAAAGAGGAAGGTGACAGCTGAGGCGACCGCTAAACATCAGCGTGGCACGCTATCCCTCGTTCTTTAGGACGGTAATTCTCTCTGTAGGACGAAAGTCTTTTTTTCAACGACTAAATCAAGGCTGGGTTTTTTTTGTTTTGTTATTGGGTTTGGGAGCCAAGCGATCAGCTGACTTTAAAGTGCTTGCCTGAGAGCAAGAAGCCGTGGGAGGTGAAGAGGGTGTGTCGGGTTATAAAGTAGGCAAACAAGGTGCGATAAGATCACCTGGTGGAAATCTAGCGGATCTCTGACGTCAGTGCTTATACAGTGTGTGTGTGTGTGTTGTGCTACTATTGTCATCACAACGTAAAGCACATTGCACACACACAGACACACCTAAACTCTGTCGTGAGCTAATTTTTTGTTCTTGTAACCCACTTGTGTCCAAACTACGGCCCGCGGGCCAAATGTGGCCCGCCCGTGTTTTCAATTTGGTCCGCGAGACGGCACAAGTTCAATAAGCAATATGGTTGGGTGAGGTGTATACAAATAGCCAGTGCTCTAATAGCTGCTTTTTTCCTCGCCATCTGTTGGCCAACAAAATACACGCAACCATTAATTGTACTTGCAGGGACAATGAGCACATCATTTATTTATTTGACCCAATCCAAACAACCTTCCCTAGTCATGGTGAAGAAGAAAAAATCCACCGACCTGCTCATTGAACTTTGTGAATATTATAAAAAATGTCCAATCAACACACACACACACAATCTAAGTTACACCAATTTAAATCCATTACAAGGGATGATGGGTAAAATGTTAAACACTCTCTCCACACTTATCCATGTTTGGTGCATTTTAGCTGCTTGATATTTCTGATTGATTAAAAAACCTTAAGGATGTCGTCATAGAAGTAACTTTAACTTACTCTTTATATCCAATAATAATAATTATTAATGATATATCTCTATTATATTATAGGTACTCATATATACATATATATGTGTGTGTGTGTGTCTTATTTGCATGCAGGCTTTCGGCCCCTGCACAATATTTTTAAGCCCAATGTGGCCCCCCAGTCAAAACGTTTGGACACCCCTATAGTAACCCAATGCAACATCAAATTATTTTGTAATAGCGGGTATATTAAGTACTTTTATAGGGCTGCAACGATAAATTGATTCCATAGTTAATCATTTAGAAAATTATTCAATGTGTATTATGTTGTTTCAATTGATCGTTTGATGAGTTTAACTAATACAGATTGATAAAATGTTCCCTAAAATATGCATTGAGGCCATAGGCGCCGATCTACATTTCTGCCAGTGGGTGCTCGGTGTGTGTGTATTAGTGTTCTCCCGATACCAATATTTTGGTACTTTTCGGTACTTTTCTAAATAAACCGGACCACAAAAAATGTCATTATTGGCTTTATTTTAACAAAAAAATCTTAGGGTATATTAAACATATGTTTCTTATTGCAATTTTGTCCTTAAATAAAATAGTGAACATACAAGACAACTTGTCTTTTAGTAGTAAGTAAACAAACAAAGGCTCCTAATTAGTCTGCTGACATATGCAGTAACATATTGTGTCATTTATTATTCTATTATATTGTCAACATTATTAAGGACAAGTGGTAGAAAATGAATCATTAATCTACTTGTTCATTTAATGTTGATATCTGGTTATTTTCTGTTTCAACATGTTCTATCTACACTTCTGTTAAAATGTAATAATCACTTATTCTTCTGTTGTTTGATACTTTACATTAGTTTTGGATGATACCAAAAATGTGGGTATCAATCTGATACCAAGTAGTTACAGGATCATACATTGGTCATATTCAAAGTCCTCATGTGTCCAGGGACATATTACCAGAGGTTATAAACATAATATAAATGAAAAAAATAACTAAATAATATTTTGTGATGTTAAAAAATATTGATGTAATCATAATAGTATCGACTGGATACGCTATTGTACGTGGTATTATTACAGTGGATGTTAGGTGTAGATCCACCAGTGGCGTTTGTTTATGTTGTAGCGTCCCGGAAGAGTTGGTGCTGCAGGGAATTCTGGGAATTTGTTCTGTGGTGTTTATGTTGTGTTGCGGTGCAAATATTCTTCTAAAATGTGTTTGTCGTTGTTGTTTAGTGTGGTGTCACTATATGGCACATCTTTATGACAGTGTCGGCATTGTTCATACTGCCACCCTTAGTGTGACATGTATGACTGTTGAGTAAGTATAACCTTCATTCAGTAGTGTGCAGTGAGATCAAAGTCAAGATGATTCTTGGTTAGGCTTTGTTAATTCTAGATCAGATTATTTGTGACTTTATTATTATGTAAAATGGACCAAACTCACCACAAAATAAACAACCACAAGATTGATTTTTCAGAAATTATTCTAAAGGCCGAAAGTTGCCATCAATCCCACGTGGGTGCTCGGCATTGTCCGTGGGTGCTCGGGCCCCGAAGCACCCACAGGATCGGCGCCTATGATTGAGGCTGTTTTGTCCGATTACTCGATTAATCGAAACAACTAATCGATACATTACTCGATTACTAAATATGGATACCTGCCGGCCTACAGTGCAACATTGATAACCACAAAGTAGGGATTGTGTGAGACAAAAGTATTTTACCTCGTTTTCTTTGTTGTATTCAAAGGAGAGGTTGCGTGGGATGGAAGTCATGGCTTTGGGAAGGTTGAAACCCGGGTTGGAGACCTGATCCGGTACAATGTAGGTACAGTTGAGAGCGAAGTCCGCTTCCCTCCATGCGCCCATGTCTCCCGATGTGCTATCCCCCTTCATCTCTGACTTCGAGAAATGCAGTGGAGGCGACGGGCGAGCTTGTTTTTGGTTTGGATTGGCTTTGGTATAAGGAAACGCTTTGGTTTGCTCGGAGCTACGTCTCTCCGTCTTAGGTATGTTGGTTAAAGATCTGAAAAAGGATGTTGAAGAATTTTTTTAGTGTTACAGCATAAAACGTTGATTATGGCGATTGTTCCCACTCATCAATAAGTCAAAGCCTTTCCGATGCTAAAGAACTAGGGACTTACTTCACATTCATTCAGCTGGTGGACCATCGTTTCTTTGGTTAGGTCATCCCCATCCGTGGCTTCTTCTTCCTCGGACCTCGTCTCTACTCTTCTCGTATGGCTTAGATCCCGTGGCCTCTCTTAACACGCTCGCCAGAAACTCTTGAGCCCTGGATTGCCGCGAGCGTTTTTAGCCTGACAACCCAGCCAATGGCGATCAGCCGTGGTCACGTGATCGGAGAACCATCTGATACACAACTGTTGGGTTTTTTTGGACAACAACATTAGTGACGTGGTACACTTGGCTGTTGCGATGTATACTTATACAGACACACGCGCGCACACACACACACACACACACACACACACACACACACACACACACACACACACACACACACACACACACACACACACACACACACACACACACACAAAGAAGAGATGTTAATGAATGAATAAAGGAGGAGCAGATGGCTGGCCTGTTGCCACTAGAAAACACACTCTTAGACTTTTGCTTGATTTGGCACTTAATGAGCAATCTGCTGCCACTGTATCTCCTTGACCTACATCTCACTCAAGAACATATTTTTGCAACATCCCCCATGCACACATATTCATATTCAACACCACCCTGACCCTTAACCCCCCCTCCCGCCCCATAGTTCAAATGTGTTTATCTTACCAACACAACATAACTAAAAATGCCTATTCATCTATTTCAGTGTTTTTCAACCTTTTTTGAGCCAAGGCACATTTTTTTTCATTGAAAAAATACGGAGGCACACCACCAGCAGAAACGTGAAAAAAAATGAAACTCCATCAGGTTGTCTTTTTTTAGTTCATTGTTGTTTTCCTGTGTGTAGTGCTTTAGTTCCTGTCTTGCGCTGATATTTTGGTGGCTCTTCCTGTTTTGTTGGTGTTTTCCTGTAGCCTGACCTGCTTTGTATTGGCAAACAAGACTATTTCAGTTGTGCGGACGCTATCCTTCTTTGTGGGGATATTGTTGATTGTCATGTCGTGTACGGACACACACTGTAAGTCTTTGCTGTCGTCCAGCATTCTGTTTTTGTTTACTTTGTAGCCAGTTCAGTTTTACTTTCGTTTTGCATAGCCATCCCTATGCTTCAGTGCCCTTTCCTAGCGGGACTTGCCTTTTGTTCATTTTTGGTTTAAGCGTAACATACCTTTTTATCTGCACGCTGTCTCCCGCTGTGCTCTGCATATTGGGATCACCACAAACCATTCTCAACGCATTCTGACTTCTACAGAGCAATGAACTACCTGCTGCCCCCTACTGATATGGAGTATTACATGGTTACCCTGCCGAGCTCTATATAGCTCAGACACTAGACAACGGCACATTATTTGCAGATTATAATTATTGATTTGCAAATAATATTTTTTGGACCAATTAGGTGAAGTTGCATAATTTCCCACGGCACACCAGACTAGTGTGCCGTGACACAGTGGTTGAAAAACACTGATCTATTTGACTCTCGCGCCATAAAGTTATAAATTGATCACTCTTGCCTACTTGCAGATGTAGAGCAGGTCACCTAAGTGCACAGGAAAGAGTCTTATATAGAGACCTGTCTGGCGATCATCCCGTTTACTTTTAGACTCCAGCGCGCACGCAGCTCACCTGACAGGTAAAAATAACCACAGCCGTGTAACTCAACCGAGTAAACAGAAAGGAAATAGCTCCTTGTACGTGTCAAACCTCTTCAAATAAGCATGTATTCTTGTTTTCTGTGTGTGCTACAGTGTATAGATTACAAAGACCTATTGTTTTTTTGAGCAGGGCTTTTCGACTGGTGACCCGGGAATGACACCATACCGGCCTCCGAGTTCAGTTTTAAAACATGGGAGACCGACATTTTTGCAGTAAACACAGTAACAGATCCTTGCATTGACATTTTAACCATGATAGACAAATACAGTCGTGGTCAAAAGTTGACATGCACTTGTAAAGAACATAATGTCATGGCTGTCTTGAGTTTCCAATAATTTCTACAACTCTTGAGTTGTAGAACTTTCCTCCAGAAGGTCTTATCTTTGTCTATGTGATGTCAGATGAAACAAAAATTGAGCCACAATACCCAGCAATATGTTTGGAGGAGAAACGTTGAGGCCTTTAATCCCAGGAACACCACACCTACCGTCAAGCATGGTGGTGGTAGTATTATGCTCTGGGCCTGTTTTGCTGCCAATGGAACTGGTGCTTTACAGACAGTAAATGGGACAATGAAAAAAGGAGGATTACCTCCAAATTCTTCAGGACAACCTAAAATCATCAGCCCGGAGGTTGGGTCTTGGGCGCAGTTGGGTGTTCCAACAGGACAATGACCCCAAACACACGTCAAAAGTGGTAAAGGAATGGCTAAATCAGGCTAGAATGAAGGTTTTAAAATGTCCTTCCCAAAGTCCTGACTTAAACGTGTGGACAATGCTGAAGAAACAAGTCCATGTCAGAAAACCAACACATTTAGCTGAACTGCACCAATTTTGTCAAGAGAAGTGGTCAAAAATTCAACCAGAAGCTTGTGGATGGCTACCAAAAGCGCCTTATTGCAGTGAAACTTGCCAAGGGACATGTAAGCAAATATTAACATTGCTGTATGTATACTGTTGACCCAGTAGATTTGGTCACATTTTAAGTAGACCCATAATAAATTCATAAAAGAACCAAACTTCATGAATGTTTTTTGTGACAAACAAGTATGTGCTCCAATCACTTTATCACAAAAAAAATAAGAGTTGTAGAATTTTTTTGGAAACTCAAGACAGCCATGACATTATGTTCTTTACAAGTGTAAACTTTTGTCCACGACTGTACTTGCGATTTACATAACTAAGGCATTCCTCTCATTTTTGGCCTGTATATATTTCTTTCGTAATGTGATTTATGTAACTAAGGCAGGCCTGGGCAATTATTTTGACTCGGGGGGCCGAATTTAGAGAAAAAAATTTGTCTGGGGGCCGATATATCTATTTTTAGGAACACCAATACAAAACCTCACAATAATGTCTGATTGAATGCTAAAAACGATATGACAGACTGCCTTAAAAACGAAATGTAATTAAAATTTTTTTTACTGAATGATACACCCAGAATGTACATAAAAATAAAGAATGTGTGATTTACAATATTAACTATGAACGATAAAACACTGAATATTGACAACATATGAACGTCACACCCCCTCTCAATCTGATATATCACTAAACTTTAGAACTTTGTTGTAAAAATCTCCTTCCCGCGTCTGTCCCTGACACCCACATTTCAGGCTGGCCACTCTGGAAACACTCTGTGGAAACGCTCCCCACCCACACTGCTTGGTGCCTCGTACTGTCAATAAAATTAAAGTGCAAATGAAAATACCACTTTAGTCATAATTTTTGCGCTTAAGAAATTTCTCTGTGAATTTCACTCTGCTTGTTTTATATTGTCATTACTGCCACAAGTGGTAGAAAAGTGTATTAAAACTAAGTACCGCTGTGGCCTATGCGGACCACAGCTGAAAAAAAACACATATATTACATTCTAGGGGGCGCTCGCCCTATTGTTAAGAAACACTGGTATATAGTACACGCCCAGGGCTCCCATTATTTTGGCATTATATTGAGTTGATTTTCAATGCTGTTTTTTTTAATGTTTTTATCTGCCACACGTGAAAAGCCGGTCCGTGAAAATAATGCATACATTAAACCGGTCCCTGGTGGAAAAAACGTTGGGGACCCCTGCTCTACAGCAGGGGTCCCCTGCTCTCTATTACATTCCCCTAAAATGTAATATATGTGTTTTTTCCGCATAGGCCACAGTAGTACTTAGTTGTCATACATTTTTCTACCACTTGTGGCAGTAATGACAATATAAAACAGGGGTCACCAACCTTTTTGAAACCAAGGGCTACTTCTTGGGTAGTGATTAATGCGAAGGGCTACCAGTTAGATACACACTTAAATAAATTGCCAGAAGTAGCCAATTTGCTCAATTTACCTTTAACTCTGTTATTATTAATAATTAATGATATTTATCTTTGTGGAAACACTGATCATCTTAATGATTTCTCACAATAAATATATATAGAAACAGATAAATATCAATATGCAACACTTTATTTTTATATTTTCTCTAAGTGCACATTTTTCAAATTGAACATTTTCAAATGATCACTTCTAAGACAGTCTTGTGAAATCACAATATCCCATTTTAACTAGCTAGCCACTAACATTTTTTAACAAATCATGAATTACTTTGCACCATGTTTGTACAAATAATAACTCATGTAAAATACAAAAGTAAACTCTTTTAAATTTTTAAATCATGTCACACTTTGAACTGGACACCAAATCTGTTATCTGTTTCTTTGTCAGTTAGTGGGAAGCCTGGCATTGCATGCTGTTAACTAGTGTGTTGTACTCTGGTGTGTAACTTGACACTGCAACTCTGAGTGAGTCTTGCAGATGTGCATCAGTGAGGCGTGTTCTGTGTTTGTTCTTGATGAAGTTCATGTCAGAAAAGGCTGATTCACAAAGATAAGATTTTTCCTCATTGTTTGCGGAACCTTCTTAATCTTTTGGACATATTTTCACAGCAATCTGGCCTTAAGCTTAATTATGATAAATGTAAAATGTTAAGGATCGGAAATCTAAAGGGAACGTCCTTTCGAATGGAATGCAAAGTGTTTTGTTTATAAATTATATGCAATCTGTTGTGTTCCCTAATTTTTTTCTGTGTACATGAATGAAGGTGTGTGTTGCTGAGTCCGACTTGGACATTATCTGGACTGGGCCTGGTTTAAAAAACCCTCTAAAAAAATCAAATTTCATTGACAACCTGGTCTGTTGAAGATAAGGCCCTTTTAAAAAAATAAAAAATAAAATAAGATAAATAAATAAAAAACATTTTCTTGGATAAAAAAGAAAGTAAAACAATATAAAAATAATTACATAAAAAAATAGTAATTAATGAAAATTTTAGTGGACCAGCAGCCTATACAATCATGTGTGCTTCAGGGACTGTGTCCCTTGCAGATGTGTTGTCTATGTTGTGGGAACCAGAATATTGGTAGCAGAAAGAAATAACCCCTTTTGTGTTGGGTTGATGCACTGATTGAAAGTGTATCTTGTGTTTTCTATGTAGATTTAATTTTTAAAAAAAAAAAAAAAAAACAATTTTTTTTTTTTTTTTTTTTTTTTTTTTTTTTTTTTTAGAACAGGCCCGCGGGCGACTCATCTGGTCCTTACGGGCGACCTGGTGCCCGCGGGCACCGCGTTGGTGACCCCTGATATAAAACAACCAGAGTGAAATTCATAGAGAAATTTCTTAAGCGCAAAAATTATGACTAAAGTGATATTTTCATTTGCACTTTAATTTTATTGACAGTTTAGTTAAAAAACATATTTATTATTAATTTAGTTGGTTTATTTTAGCAGAACATTATGTATATTGTATGTACAAAATAAGACTAGTAAAGAGAGTTCTTAGCTTTCTGGAAATGTGGCCCCCAAAATAATTTAGTTGAATATCCGTATAATATACACAAGGACATGTATTTGGTTTAGTACAGCAAATATATAAAAACATTTAGTTTTCAAACTATGCAGTAGTTTGTGAGTTCAAACCCCGGCCGAGTCATACCAAAGACTATAAAAATGGGACCCATTACCTCCCTGCTTGGCACTCAGCACTAAGGGTTGGAATTGGGGGTTAAATCACCAAAAAATGATTCTCGGGCGCGGCCATTGCTGCTGCTCACTGCTCCCCTCATCTCCCCAGGGGGTGATCAAGGGCGATGGGTCAAATGCAGAGAATAATTTCGCCACACCTAGTGTGTGTGTGACAATCACTGGTACTTTAACTTTAATAAAACACAATGGAGTATTATTTAATACATGGATTGTTAATTGAATTAATACAAATTGACGAATTATATTAATAATGTATATGACTTAAAGGAAAACATAAATATTACATCCATGTCATGTCTTAATTTAGAAAGATTCACTCCTCCTCTCTGCCTTCTTGTCTTAACTGGAATAGGAAATTGGCTGCCATATGGCATGATTGCTTATTCTAGGAGTGGAGTGTGGCTTCAGGGATGAAGCCACCAATGTGTGTGTGTGTGTGTGTGTGTGTGTGCGTGTGTGTGTGCGCGTGTGGGTGTGTTTACGCGTGCGCATGTACATGCATGTGTGGGTCTTTCACTGGCTCGCACCCGACTGGGCTAATTTCTCTAATTTGCAGACGGTCTAGGCTGAGGCTCAGAAGTTCAAGTCTCAACACTCCAGAACAACGTGTGCACAATCATATCCGGAACGCACTGCCTGTCCAGACACACTTTTCTAGAGGGGAAACTTTTGTTGGGTAACTCGGCCTCAGCGGTTACATGGGTGGTAATTAATGCCCCGCCCACCCCCCATCCCAAACAAGATGAAGGGATAAGTGAAGGAAAGACCTGAGGTCAGCTATACTGAATCCGTCTGAGACGAGCAAAATAAGACAAAGGGATGTAACTTGACAGTTATAGCACTGCTTGCGTGCTACTTGCAGTGTGCTTTCTCTTCGAGTGTAGTAAAAAAGGAAATCTACCACGTGCTGCACCTCATGTCTCATGAAAGATCGTCAGTGACCATAAACATGAGAGTGTAGCTACTGTATGCAGGATCCTTGCCCCAAGACATACACAATTGAGAAAAAAAAGTTTACATAAAGTCAGTTTTTTTTCCATTTAGCTTTAGAGAGACAGGTTAACTTTGACTTGGTGGGCAAAGTCTTAGGAATGATCCAGAGAAACATTTTACTGCACGGTTTCTTAAAGATACTGTTAGTGTGTACATAACAATTTCAAGTGTAGTATTGGATGTCACAATAAATACTCGCTACTTTCACTTTTTATCATCATTATCTTCCATTTTGTTGTTTCTAATTGTATTTTCATAGAGAACCTGCAAAATATGTACATTATTTGCTGAAATTATACAAACCCCAGAACCAGTGAAGTTGGCATGTTGTGTAAATCGTAAATAAAAACCGAATACAATGATCCTTTTCAACCTATATTCAATTGAATAGACTGCAAAGATAAAATACTTAAAATTCGAACTGGAAAACGTTGTTATTTTTTGCACATACCAGCTCATTTGGAATTTGATGCCTGCAACATGTTTCAAAAAAGCTGGCACAAGTGGCAAAAAAGACTGAGAAAGTTGAGGAATGCTCATCAAACACTGATTTGGAACATCCCACAGGTGAACAGGCTAATTGGGAACAGGTGGGTGCCATGATTGTGTATAAAAGCAGCTTCCATGAAATGCTCAGTCATTCACAAACAAGGACTGGGCAAGGGTCACCACTTTGTGAACAAATGCGTGAGCAAATTGTCGAACAGTTTAAGAACAACATTTCTCAGTGAGCTATTGCACGGAATTTTAGGATTTCACCATCTACGGTCCGTAATATCATCAAAAAGTTCAGAGAATCTGGAAAAATCTCTGTATGTAACATTGAATGCCCGTGACCTTGGATCACTCAGGTGGTACTGCATCAAATACCGACATCAGTATGTAAAGGATATCACCACATGGGCTCAGGAACACTTCAGAAAACCACTGTCAGTAACTACAGTTTGTTGCTACATCTGTAAGTGCAAGTTAAAACTGTACTATGCAAAGCCAAAGCCATTTATCAACAACACCCAGAAATGCAGCCGGCTTTGTTGGGCCCGAGCTCATCTAAGATGGACTGATGCAAAGTGGAAAAGTGTTCTGTGGTCTGACGAGTGCACATTTCAAATTGTTTTTGGAAACTGTGGACGTTGTGTCATCCGAAACAAAGAGGAAAATAACCATTTGGATTGTTCTAGGCGAAAAGTTCAAAAGCCAACATCTGTGATGGTATGGGGGTGTATTAGTGGCCAAGGCATGGGTAACTTGTACATTTGTGAAGGCACCATTAATGCTGAAAGGTACGTACAGGTTTTGGAGCAACATATGTTGCCATCCAAGCAACGTTATCATGGACGCCCCTGCTTATTTCAGCAAGACAATGCCAAGCCACGTGTTACAACAGCGTGGCTTCATAGTAAAATAGTGCGGGTACTAGACTGGCCTGCCTGCATTCCAGACCTGTCTCCCATTGAAAATGTGTGGCGCATTATGAAGCCTAAAATACCACAAGGGAGACCCCGGACTGTTGAACAACTTAAGCTGTACATCAAGCAAGAATGGGAAATAATTCCACCTGAAAAGCTTCAAAAATTGTTCTCCTCAGTTCCCAAACGTTTACCGAGTGTTTTTACTGAGTGTTGTTAAAAGGAAAGGCCATGTAACACAGTGGTAAAAATGCCCCTGTGCCAACTTTATTGCAATGTGTTGCTGCCATTAAACTCTAAGTTAATGATTATTTGCAAAAAAAAAATTGTTTCTCGGTTCGAACATTAAATATCTTGTCTTTGCAGTCTATTCAATTGAATATAAGTTGAAAAGGATTTGCAAATCATTGTGTTCTGTTTTTATTTACAAATTACACAACGTGCCAACTTCACTGGTTTTGGGTTTTGTAAGTTTAGGATAATTTAACTAATATACAGTCGGTGACGCACAAACACAAATAAGGGGTAACCAGACCAAGATGTGATTTGTATGTAAAAACCGTCCATCGAGAAAATTTGCGAACTGACAAAGATGGACAGTCTGCCTTTGCATATAAAGTGCAATGGTAGACAAGGTTGCCACAACTAGTTATAAAACGTAAGTCACAGTGATAAACAATATCCTTTTTTTTTTTTAAAATAAATGTCGGGTGCATTCATACAAAGCAAGTCTCCATAATCTAGCAAAGGCATAAAAGTGGTCAGAATCAAGCCTTACCTAACTGTAATGAAAAGCAGGACTTGTTTCCAAAGGAAACGCCCAATTTAATTTGAAGTTTCGCCCCAAGTTTTTCAATGTGAAATTTAAAAGACAAATTGTCATCAATAACAATACCCAAGTACTTATACTATATATCGTGACCATTTCAAGTTCAACCTTTTGACTCGTTGATATTTTTGGAATGTTCAATGGCTGTCGTTTACTATTTGAAAATAACATCACCTTACATTTTTCTGCATTAAGCACAAGTATCAGCTGAGTCAGCTGGGACTGAACAACATCAAAAGCAGACTGCAGGAGCTTAAGGGTTCGTGGGATAAAAAATATATGGCCGCGTCATCTGCATTTTATTAATATTATTATTTATTAAAACAATACATTATTATTAATATTAGTAGTAGTATCTGACAAGTCAGTTCAGTACATATACCGTTTGGTGTTCATATACAAATGTTAAATCTACATCTAAATGGTACATCTAAATATCAAATGTAAATGGTAAATTTTAATCTAAATGTTAAATCTAAATGTATTGCAAAAGAAGGGACTCATAAAAACTGATAAAATTACCCCAAAATTACCCAGCGCTAAAATAAATACATTCTAGCTAAAATAATAATAAATAATAATAATATATATATCTTAAATAAACTATCAATAAAATTATAGTGCAAATGAAAATACTGTTTTACAGCTTTAGTCATAATTTCTTCGCATAAGAAACTTCTCTATGACTTTAAGCTCCAGACTTCTATTGTTTGTTTCCCGTGACTCCGAGAGGGACAAGCAGTAGAAAATGGATGGATATTGTAATTACTGCCATAAGTGGTGGAAAAAGTGAGAACTGCTAGGGCTTATACGGACCATAGCTGAGAAACACATATTTTTTGACGGCCCTAGTCTAGGGGACGCTCGTGGCCCTATAGTTAAGAAACACGGGTCTAGACATAATGACAAAAGTACAGTGAGTGTAAAGTTATCTTTTCCCCCTCTGTTATATGTTACTTTTCAATATTCCATCTTGAATCTTCGTTCCATTTCTAATTCAGAGATGTAGGAGGGTCTCTACGTGCTGACTGAAATGGGAACGTGGGATATTATTTTATGTTTTTTCTAAATATTTAGCTTTATGCTTGGTGAGACATATTCAATTTAAGATTTACATCTAATATTTTGATTTATATTCAACATTCAGATTTAACATTCAAATATTAACATTTACATTTAACATTAAAAAAAAGATTTACATTTAACATTTAGATGTCATATTTAAATTTAACATTTACATTTGATATTCAACATTTTAATCTAACATTTAGATCTAAAATGTGTATTCAATATTTAGATTTAATATTTATATTTAACATTTAGATTTAATGTATGAATTTAATCTTTAAATTTAGTTTAACATTTACTAGTAATATTTAGATTTAACATTTAGATATAACGTATACATTTAGATTGAACATTTATATTTAATATTTAAAACCAACATTTAGATTTAACATTTTGATTTAGCCTCAAGCATTTAGATTAAGCATTGAAATTTAGATTCAACATTTAGAAAAAAGATTTGCATTTAACATTCAGCTGTAATATTTAGATTTAACATTTACATTCAATATTTAAATTTAGATTTAACATTTACATTCAATATTTAAATTTAGATTTAACATTTTAATCTAACATTTAGATCTAACATTTATATTTATATTCGACATTTAGGTTGAATATTTAGATTTAACATTTAGATTTAATGTATGGATTGAATCTTTTAATTTATTTTCAACATTTACATTTAACATTCAAATTTACCATATAAATCTAATATTTAGATTTATATTCAACATTCAAATTTAACATTCAAATTTTAACATTTACATTTAATATTAAAAAAAAAAAAACATTTAGATATATTTAGATTTAACATTTACATTAAATATTTAAATTCATATTTAACATTTTAATCTAACATTTAGATCTAACATTTAAATTAATATTTAGATTGAATATCTTGATTCAACATTAAAATTTAGTGTATATATTTAATCTTTAAATTTATATTCAACATTTACATTTAATATTCAGATTTAACATTTAGATATAACATTTAAATTTAGATTGAACATCTATATTTAATATTTAAATCCAACATTTAGATTTAACATTTTGATTTAGCCTCAAGCATTTAGGATAAGCATTGGAATTTAGATTTAACATTTAGATATAATATTTAGATTTAACATTTAAATTTAGATGTAACATTTTAATCCAACATTTAGATCTATCATTTATATTTATATTAAACTTTTAGATTTAATATTTATATTTAACTTTTAGATTTAATGTATAGATTTAATCTTTAAATTTATATTTAACATTTATATTTAATATTCAGATTCAACATTTATATATAATGTTTAAATTGAGATTGAACATTTATATTTAAAATTTTAATCCACCATTTAGGTATTAACATCTAGATTTAGCCTCAAGCATTTAAATTAAGCATTTAAATTTAGATTTAACATTTAGATTACCCACTGAATGTCTGCCTCACATGTAAAGAAAATGAGTTAGATGAGTGAGTCAACTGAGTTGACTATTCAAAATATATCAGCTAAGAAATTGTGATTACGGTTTTACAGCTCGCATACTTGTAGGTACCACCACTGTACATATGTATTAAGTGATGGGTGTTGGTGTTATTTCTTAAAAATGATAATAATATGCACACTTTCCATGACAATGCTTATTTTCATGTGTCAAATGTTATTGGCTTTCTTGGGTGTTGGAAAATGTGTGTCAGGTGCAGCACAATAGAAGGGCTTAACAGGCTATTACAATGTGCATGTCACGGTGACTGTACAGTGCAAGTAAAAACATTGGGCACATGTGAGGAATCGTTCATTAACATGAATTCATAATAATGGATTTCCAAGTGTGGTTATATCGCCATGTCTGTGGGTAAAGACATCTTCATTCATTTATTCTCTCCTCCTTTTATTTTCCGTCAGAATAAAAGTGAAAATCAACCAGTCAAGGGTGGAATGTGATCAGTCAGTTTGTTTACGCCTTTTAAACCGCTGACATTATGAGTCGTATCGCTTACTTTTGCCCTTCCCTTTTCCCTTTCTCTTTCTCCGTCATAGTTGTTTTTGCACTTTGACCGTGGTTTCTGTCTTGGTAAATCAACAGTGAACAGCTGATCCGCTTGCAAATCTTTACATAAAAAAAAGGGGATTATTTCTCTGTTGATGCCCTCCTGTACAGTAGCTAGTGTCCCCTCCCAGTTACAAGCGCAGCTGAGAAGTCACTTTTGCATCGCCTTGTTGTTTACTGATCCTGGCCAGCCTAGTTTTTGCATCAGATCCCTTTAACCACAGGGATAATCCTCATCGGTTGAACCTTAAATATGTAAGATGGCATTATTACATTAGTTGTTTTCCTAGAAGCGTCTGTGTTTCATGAGCGTTGTTTTTTTTTAATGGGTCAGTGATAAACCCTCAAGCCTAAGATGCATTGTTGCTTTCGTTTCACTTTAGTGTCATATTGACACCAGGCAGTCCACTATGCTGTTCACATTCACATGGATGTCATATTTAATCTGGGCTCTTAATGATTGTATCAAACGTTTCTTTTTCCAGGGTGGAATGATTCCACTTAATAATATTTTTAATGCAAATATATGATTTTTAATATACCAAACTCAAAACCAGTGAAGTTGGCACGTTGTGTAATTCGTAAATAAAGACAGATTACAATGATTTTCCAATCCTTTTCAACCTATATTCAATTGAATAGACTGCAAAGACAAGATATTTAATGTTCCAACTGAGAAACTTTTTTTTTTTGTGCAAATAATTATTATTTGCAAACAAAAAAGTTGGCACAGGGACATTTTTACCACTGTGTTACATGGCCTTTCCTTTTAACAACACTCAGTAAACGTTTGGGAACTGAGGAGACACATTTTTGAAGCTTTTCAGGTGGAATTCTTTCCCATTCTTGCTTGATGTACAGCTTAAGTTGTTCAACAGTCCGGGGTCTCCGTTGTGGTATTTTAGGCTTTATATTGCGCCACACATTTTTAATGGGAGACAGGTCTGGACTACAGGCAGGCCAGTCTAGTACCCGCACTCTTTTACTACGAAGCCACGCTGTTGTAACACTTGACATTGTCTTGCTGAAATAAGCAGGGGCGTCCATAATAACGTTGCTTGGATGGCAACATATGTTGCTCCAAAACCTGTATGTACCTTTCAGCATTAATGGCGCCTTCACAGATGTGTAAGTTACCCATGCCTTGGGCACTAATACACCCCCATACCATCACAGATGCTGGCTTTTCAACTATGCGCCCACAACAATTCTGGATGGTTATTTTCCTCTTTGTTCCAGATGACACAACGTCCACAGTTTCCCAAAACAATTTGAAATGTGGACTCGTCAGACCACAGAACACTTTTCCACTTTGCATCAGTCCATCTTAGATGAGCTCTGGCCCAGCGAAGCCGGCGGCGTTTCTGGGTGTTGTTGATAAATGGCTTTGGCTTTGCATAGTAGAGTTTTAACTTGCACTTACAGATGTAGCGACAAACTGTAGTTACTGACAGTGGTTTTCTGAAGTGTTCTTGAGCCTATGTGGTGATATCCTTTACACACTGATGTCGGTTTTTGATGCAGTACCGCCTGAGAGATCGAAGGTCACAGGCGTTTAATGTTACGTGCAGTGATTTCTCCAGATTCTCTGAACCTTTTGATGATGTTACAGACCGTAGATGGTCAAATCCCTATATTCCTTGCAATGGCTCGTTGTTGTTCTTAAACTGTTGGAGAATTTGCTCATGCATTTGTCCACAAATGCATGAGCAAATCATTCACCCTTGCACCATCCTTCTTTGTGAATGACTGAGCATTTCATGGAATCTACTTTTATACCCAATCATGGCACCCACCTGTTCCCAATTAGCCTGTTCACCTGTGGGATGTTCCAAATACGTGTTTGATGAGCATTCCTCAACTTTCTCAGTCTTTTTTGCCACTTGTGCCAGCTTTTTTGAAACATGTTGCAGGCATCAAATTCCAAATGAGCTAATATTTGCAAAAAATAACAAAGTTTTCCAGTTCAAACATTAAAATATCTTGTCTTTGCAGTCTATTCAATTGAATATAAGTTGAAAAGGATTTGCAAATCATTGTATTCTGTTTTTTATTTACCATTTACACAACGTGCCAACTTCACTGGTTTTGGGTTTTGTGCATTTAAAACACTTCCCTGTGGCCTACATAACATGTGAGGGCGGTGCTTTGGTCAAAGGTTTGCATGAATTTAGCTTTACAGACCCAACTTTGAAAACAAAAGGTATTGAAAGGACGGGTCTTATTAAATGGGAATGAACCCCCTCCACTTCTCACTCCATTTAGTAGTGATGTACGATACCACTGATTTGTTTTTTAATGATCCGATACAGAGTAAAAGTCCAGCGGGTATCGGTGATAGCGATCTAATATCGATACTTTGTACAAGGGTTGTACGGTATACCGGTACTAGTATAGTATCGCGGTACTAATGAATAAAAAATTGTACAATACTCTGTTTGAAAAGTACCGGTTCCTGGGCATGACGCCGCGTCGTCACGACATGACATTGCTGGTTTTACGAGCAGAGGAGCATATTCGGCAGCGCACAATCACGGAGTACTTACAAGCAGACACAGTGTGTAGAGAGAAAAGGGAGAATGGACACATATTGGCTTAAAAACTAACAATAAAAGTGAAGTTATAACACTGAAACGCCCTCAGGAAGAGGTGCTTTAAGACATGGCTAGCTAGCTAGCAGCGAACATCCATCCACAGTCGGCAGTGTATACATACATTTATGTATAAATGTATGCATACATAAATATATTTATACATATATACAGTATATATATATATATATATATATATATATATATATATATATATATATATATATATATATATATATATATATATATATATATATATATATCCTGAAAATATGCAAACACAACTGTGTTTAGATAATTGATACTTCAAACTTACATAAATAAATCTTAAGGAATATAACATAACTTGGCTTCTGAGAGCTTCAAAATGTAATGAATAAAATGCTAAAGTTGTTGATAAACAAGCAATTATTTTAATAATTAAATATGGTAATTTTAAATGAATTATTATGATCATTTAAAATTAATTATTTCAAATTTTTTATTTTAATGTATAATTCTATGGCTGGATGTAATAAGGAGTCAGAAAAAATACAAATAAAAATACAATTAATTTTGATGTTTTTAGCAAAATATAGTAAAAATGTATTTAGTTTTTTTAAATTTTTTTATTAATAAATATATTTATTTTTAGGTAAGATAAACATAATAATGGGGGGGGGGTCGTTTTTTTTTGTTTTTGTTTTTTCCATAAAGAAATACAATCATGTGTGCTTATGGACTGTAGACTGTATTGATCTATATTGATATATAATGTATATATTGTGTTTTTGTATGTTGATTTAATAAAAAAATAAAAAAAATGTTTTAATTTCTTGTGCGGCCCGGTACCAATCGGTCCGTGTGGTTGGGGACCACTGCCTTACGTCAACAACACGGTCGGCGGCCCGTCGGTGCGCAGCTCGTACATCGCCGCCCTCAGCAGCCTGACCAGCGTCGGCTTTGGCAACGTGTGCGCCAACACGGACGCCGAGAAGATGTTCTCCATCTGCACCATGCTCATCGGCGGTATGCTGGACGCCTCGAATGGAATAACGTGATTGGGCAGGCACGCTGTTTTTATCGTGGGAAAGCGGACGTGAAAAAAGGCTGTCCTCACTCAGGTCCGCATGGAGCTGGAGGGGGCCTGGCCTCCAGCGCCGGCTGAAAATCGGGAGATTTTCGGGAGAATATTTGTCCCGGCAGGTTTTCGGGAGAGGTGTTGAATTTCGAGAGTCTCCCGGAAAATCCGGGAGGGTTGGCAAGTATGATCAGGAGAGACATCAGACCAGTGACACAGGAGGAAGAGCAAGTGGCCTGAAACGGGAGGAGGATTGGAATTTTCAAAATAAAACAGGAAGTTTGCCAGACAACCCCAAAACAGGACTTCCCTCACCACGGTGTGACACAATATGATATATTATCACGTAAAAAATGTGCTTGTTTCGGGCTGGCTGCTCTGAAAACGAACCCCGCCCACTCTGCTTTGTTCCTCGCTGAGCTGCTTTGGCGACAGTTTTGATGTTAAAGGTCTAAAAAAAATATGTACAACGTCCGGCGTGCCTGATTGAGAATCTTAACGAAGAAAAAAAGAACAGATGTGACTTCATATACAAAGCAGCAATACAACTAAAGAAGGGGTCAGCAGTGTTTCCCATAAACTGCCAAGATACATGTGGCGGTGGGGGCGTGGCTATGGGCGTGATCACCATGACATCATCGAGTAATTTGCATAATTTACTACAATGATATGATTTTCTCTAAAAAGGCTCAAAAAATGTATGCTTACTAATTAATAATAACAGTTTTGTTTTAAACGTCCATCCATCCATCCATTTTACAATATAATTACAACACTTTGTGTACATATTTATATACAGATTTGAACAATAAGTTATTCACTGAAATATATTTATTAATTGTGGTTCGTACAAAAAATATATCTTATAAAATATAAAAGCTAAAATGTCTCTTAAAGCTCTGCCCCTTTAATTAGTGCATACTAAATAATTTAACTTTAGCCTACTACTACAACCATATTATTTACCAGCAACATAAAGTGAAACAGAGGCAGAGGTGTCCTGCCACAGTCAGTAACAAATAAACAGAAAACAGTAGTGGTCAAATACAAATAAGGCAACAAGAGAAGTATCCTACACTTCTCTTTTGTAAAGTAAATCTGAACAGCCTATATGGGCATCTACATCAACTATATGATTTGCCTGAGAAGCTGGACAGGACAAAAAAATTCAATAAAAATAAAAAAAATTAAATTTTTTTTTATTTGTGGCGGACGTAATTCTTTCGTGGCGGGCCGCCACAAATAAATGAATGTGTGGGAAACACTGGGTCAGCCTGCAAACATTTCCAAACGAAGGGAATAAGAAGAAAGTATGGATCTCGCCAGTCAAACTGACAAAATGAAACAGACCAAGATAGAGGAGTACAAATTTGCAGCGATCAATTAAATGACCCTTACTTCTAAGAAGATGGTTTTTGGTCGGAATTTGGATGGAAAACATTTAAAAACCTCAAGCCAAATGTGCTCACGAAAATCAGGAGCACCCAAGAGTTAGAACCTGTGGGAAAATGGATAAAGAAAACCAGACACGAAGACAAAGATGAGCTGCTAGCTTTTTGATCTTAAGGAAAACATTAAAGAGGATTGTGTCTATGGAAAAGGAAATGGTGATTATTTTATATTTATTTTTTGCTCATACTGTTAACCGTTTGAGTAATCAAAATAATGGTTTTACACACCTTTATCCACACGGTCTAGTCGGGGAAATGGACTCCAGTTCTGTAGATAACGTCACACCAAGAGGGGGCAGCATATCAAGTCTGCCGATGGAAATTGGGCGTTCCAAGTACAGTTAGTTATGTACTGATTACTCAAAAACTAATTGACTGGCAGATTAATTTTGAGGAGCAAAACATACATTAATGGAACTTGTTTGTGAAATGTCGGTCATCAGAACTCTATGAGTGTTTTACGTGCAGAAACAGAAAAGCATCTCTCCAACAACTAACTGCAATTATTTATTTAGTTTAATTAGTTCTGGTTTTAGCCTATTTTCATTCTATACTGGAAAAAGAATGGTTCATAATTATGGGTGCAAATGTAATATTTGCAGAGCCACTGTATGTCTGTAACCAGATGAGGTGTGCTGTCAGGACTATTAAAATGTAGCTAAGCACCCCTTCTTACCGAAGCAATCACATTATTCATGGGGGAGAAAAACCTATATGGCATCTATAGGTCAAAAAGGTCACCATATATAATCAATGCATGATTTAAACCACAAAGGCGTTGCTTTAATCATGATGTATGATAATAATCTATGTCAAGCCATACATGGAGAAATTACCTGAGTTGTGTTGTTTATTAAAAAGACAACAACAACAACAGACTGAGTAAACCCTTCACTTTTTCCATCAACTTGCACCTATAAGACGGTTCTTTTCTTCTTTGGTCTGGAGGACACGACATCCACAGTTTCCAAAAACAATTTGAAATGTGGACTCATCAGACCACAGAACACTTTTCCACTTTGCATCAGTCCATCTTTGATGAGCTCAGGCCCAGCGAAGCTGGCGGCGTTTCTGGGTGTTGTTGATAAATGACTTTGGCTTTGCATAGTAGAATTTTTTTTTTTTCCCAAATATTTTTATTGAATTTTGCAGACAATACAGCATGATGAATCATGGCAACAGCAAGTTGGAGTATCTGCACATTTTTCAATAAGTAACATAATAAACCCCATCCCTTACCATACCCACCCACTTAATTCCCAAGGTAATTGTCGCCTAGTGCCCACAACAAATATAGACACACATGAATATATGCAAACTTAGCTTCAATCTAACAAACTATATTGAAGTAAATAAAGAGTAAATAAGGTGAAATAAATAAATAAATAATACCTAAGATATACAATAAAATATAACGTAAAAGTAAATAAACACAAGGAATGAGGGGGGGGGGGGGGGGGGGGGTCTTCAGCGGTCAGTTCTGTCTAAGTTGGGTTACCCGGATCGCTTGGGGTGATGTCAAGCTTGTCCCTAATAAGGTCCAGGAGGGGGCCCCAAGTTTTATGGAAAGATGCCACAGATCCTTTCTGCGAGAACCGAAGCTTCTCTAATTGCAGACACCGCAAGACATCTTGTATCCAATTGTTATGGCTCGGCGGAGACGCAAGCTTCCATTTAAAAAGAATTGTACGCCTAGCCAGCAGAGTCGTTAACGCAATGACATGACGAGCGGTTGCAGGTAAACCGTCCACCTGTGGAACGCCAAAAAGGGCAGTCAGCGGGCTGGGTGTTATTGTTCTATCAAGGGCCTGCCCGACAGTGTCAAAAATAGCCGACCAAAAACTTGAGAGTTTTGGGCACGTCCAGAACATATGCAAATGGTCAGCTGGGGATTGTCTACAGCGGTTACAAGCGTCGCTATGGTTGGGGTATATTTTAGCCAGTCTAGCATTAGTAAAATGTGCTTTATGTAGTATCTTACATTGTATTAGGCCATGCCTAGCGCATATAGATGATGAATGCACCAGCCTCAAAGCCTCTCTCCACCGCCCATCAGGTATAGGTGCCCCAAGGTCATGCTCCCAGGATTCTCTGGCAGGTGAAGTGTTGAGTGGATTCAGAAAGCAGATTTCGTTATATATTACAGATATCAAACGTCGTTTGTCAGAGTCAAAGGAGAGAAACCGATCAATTTCTGCTTCTGGGGGGCGGTTGGGAAAATGGGGAAATTGTTTTTTAATAAAATGCCTTATTTGAAGGTATCGGAAGAAATGTGTATTAGGTATATTGTATCTTGTTGACAGAGAAGCGAACGAAGAGAACACTCCATCGTGGTACAGGTCGTTGAGGATTTTAAGGCCGTTAGTTGACCAGGTGCGAAACGCAGAATCAGAGCAGGCAGGGATAAAGGCGGGATTGTTCAAAATCGGAGCACCGCTGGAAGCTTTGTGCAGGCCATGATGTTTCCTAAATTGAGTCCAAATTTTAATAGTATTTTTAACAACTGGGTTTAGGGAGGTCCCCAATGAACATAAGGGTAGCTGTGAGCAAATCACCGCGTGCAGGGAACCATTAGACGATGCTACCTCTATGTGAGCCCAAGGTGGACAGGCGGCTGGGGAGTCGCAGCGGACCCAGTACAGAAGTTTATTGATATTGCAGGCCCAAAAATAATTTCTAAAGTTTGGAAGTGCTAGACCACCCTCCGTCTTAGGGAGCTGTAGAATGGCTTTCCTAAGGCGGGCTGGCCTGTTTTGCCAAATGAAAGCAAGAAGTTGTTGATCAAGGCCAACAAAAAATGATTTGTTGAGACATATAGGGATGTGTTGAAAGAGATATAAAAATTTCGGAAGTAAAATCATTTTTATGAGGTTAGTGCGGCCAACCAGGGAGAGGGGGAGGGCAGCCCACCTGGACAAGTCCGATTTACATTTGTCTAACAGTGCTTGAAAGTTTTTACGAAACAGCTCTGTGGGAGAATTCGAGACAAACACGCCCAGATATTTAAAACCGTCCTCCGAGATCCTAAAGGGGAATTGTGAGCGCGGGAGTGACCTTGCCAAATTATTCACAAAAAATAGTTCGCTTTTCTGAATATTCAGTTTGTACCCTGACAAGCGACCGAACTGATCTAGAATCGATAGTATATGGGGAAGCGAGGACGATGGGTCCGAAACGAACAACAGAAGATCATCTGCATATAGGGAGAGCTTATGAACCCGACCAAAACGAGTGATACCCTTAAATTCCTCCGAATTCTTAAGCCAAATAGCAAGCGGTTCAATGGCTATATTAAACAGCAAGGGTGAAAGCGGACATCCCTGCCGGGTCCCACGCTGGAGAGGGAAGTAAGCTGAACGGATGCCGTTAGTATGTACGGAGGCAAGCGGAGTCTCGTACAGGACTCTAACCCAAGAAATAAATTTAGGATCAAAACCAAATTTCTCCATAATAAAAAATAAATAGCCCCACTCCACCCTATCGAACGCCTTCTCCGCATCCAGCGCCACCACAACCTCCGGAGTATCAGATGGCGGAGTGAGAACTATGTTCAACAATCTTCTGGTATTGAAGAATGGATGTCTCCCCAGCATGAAGCCTGTCTGATCGGCCGAAATTATTGAGGGCATCACGGTTTGAAGACGCGTAGAGAGAACTTTCGCCAGAATCTTACAGTCCACATTCAAGAGCGAGATCGGTCTGTAGTTACCACAAGAGGTAGCATCCCTGTCTTTCTTAAGAAGTAATGAAATGGAAGCCTCTGACAGAGTCCCTGGTAAGCGGCCGGCGTTGAAGGAATCATTGAACATTCTTGCTAAAATGGGGGATAACAGTAATGAGTAAGCCTTGTAAAATTCAACTGTGAAGCCATCAGGACCGGGCGACTTTCCATTTTGCATAGATCGAATTGCCTCCTGTATCTCTGACGAGGAAATGGGTCTACCCAGCTCCCTGGCAATGTTTACATCAATGCAAGGATATGTTAATGAATCGAGGGGGTTGGGGCAAATCGCGGAGATAGGAGAACATTCAGAAGTGTATAATTTAGTGTAAAATTCAGAAAAACACTTATTAATATCAACTGGATCAGAAGTATAACTACCATCGGGTAGTTTAATTTTGGGAATCGACCGCGATGCGCAAGCAGCCCTGGCCCGTTGAGCTAAAAGTCGGCCGGCCTTGTCTCCATGTTCATAGAAGCATTGTTTGGATTGTCGCAGTTGTCTTTCTACTATGTGCGTCATAAGCAGGTCATGTTCCGAATGTAGCAGAATACGTTTTTTATACAGGGATGGAGATGGACAAACAGCGTATACATTGTCGAGGTCGAGGAGTTCTTTAGCAATTTCCGTCAGCCTAGCCCTCTCAGTCCTCCTCATCCTGGAAATATAAGCGATCACCTGTCCCCGGACAGTAGCCTTAAGTGCTTCCCACAAGATGCTATTTTCAATGTCAGGGGTGTCATTAAACTCAATATAGGTACGAATTTCTGTTTCAACAAAATCTTTGAACTTAATGTCCGAGAGCAAGTGAGAGCTGAACCTCCACATTGTGCGGCCGGTCACACCTTGCGGAAATTTAATGTCGACTGAAATTGGCGCATGGTCAGAGACGGCTATCGGGTGGTAGTCACATGCGCTAATACAATGCAAGAGATTGTTATCTATTAAAAAGAAATCAATACGGGAAAACGAATGGTGAACGTGTGAGAAGAATGAAAATGCCTTCCCATGCGGGTTCCTGAATCTCCAGGGATCTGAAAGTCCTACTTGGTTTGCATAAGATGACACAGCCTCTGCTGCTTTGGATAGTGTATTTCGAGTATGGGAGGATCGATCAAGAATCGCATCCTGGACTAAGTTAAAATCCCCGCCTACGATTATGCGGTGGCTATCGACGTTGGGGATCCTAGCAAAAAGTCTTGTGAAAAAAGTGTCATCATCCCAGTTAGGTGCATACACAGAGACTAAAATTACTGGTGTGTTCTGTAACGTGCCCGAAACCACAACATAGCGACCTTCATTATCTTCTATAACGTCTGCTGGCTCAAACATAACACGCTTATGGATAATTATGGCTGAACCTCTAGCCCTAGCAGAAAATTTGGAATGGAATAAGTGGCTCATCCAAGACCTCTTAATACGGAGAATTTCTGATGTCTTCAGGTGTGTTTCTTGCAGAAACATAATGTCCCCTTTAAGATGCTGCAGCCGAGTTAAGACTTTACCAATTTTGACAGCGTTGTTCATGCCCTTGGTGTTCCAAGAGATGATACGCACTCCGCCACTCGTCATCCTACCAGCATCCGCCATCTATTAGACCCCAACAGTAAATCTGTGTGACACGCCTTAGACCCCACGGGGAGGGACGGGAGGGAGAGAGGGAAGACATAGCAGCAAAAAAAAATAAATAAAAAAAATAACAAAATAGTACAAAACACCAAACTAGTAATGACAGAAAGACACATTTCAACAAACCCCAATAGATTAGAATGCAATTACCCTTACTACCCACCCTAAATAAGAATGCATAGTAGAATTTTAACTTGCGACAAACTGTAGTCACTGACAGTGGTTTTCTGAAGTGTTCCTGAGCCCATGTGGTGATCTCCTTTACACACTGATGTCACTTTTTGATGCAGTACCGTCTGAGGGATTGAGGGTCACGAGCATTTAATGTTGGTTTTCAGCCTTGCCACTTATGTGCAGTGATTTCTCCAGATTCTCTGAACCTTTTGATGATACTACAGACCATAGATGGTGAAATCCCTAAATTCCTTGCAATAGCTCGTTGAGAAATGTTGTTCTAAAACTGTTGGACAATTTGCTCACCCATTTGTTCACAAAGTTGTGACCCTCGCCCCATCCTTGTTTGTGAATGACTTAGCATTTCATTGAAGCTGCTTTTATACCCAATCATGGCACCCACCTGTTCCCAATTAGCCTGTTCACCCGTGGGATGTTCCAAATAAGTGTTTGATGAGCATTCCTCAACTTTCTCAGTCTTTTTTTGCCACTTGTGCCATCTTTTTTGAAACATTTTGAAGGCATCAAATTCCAAATGAGCTAATATTTGCAAAAAATAACAACGTTTGCCAGTTTGAACGTTAAGTATCTTGTCTTTGCAGTCTACTCAAGTGAATATAGGTTTTTATTTACAGTTTACACAACGTGCCAACTTTACTGGTTTTGTGTTTTATATGTTGGTACAATTTGATTTGTTTAACATGCCTATAGTGTCTTGCAAAGTGTGGGGGGGGGGAAGACGGTTAACCTGCTTTTGTGTGAATGTGAAACTGATGTTTCCCACGGATATTATATGCATAACCTTGCGTTTTTCAAAGTCTGATCAACACAACCCGCTTAATTTTCACACCTCTTCTGCGTCTACATGCCATCGCGAAGAGGAAGGAAGACAACAGGCAAACCAGAGACCTCAAACATCTTTGCAACATCATCGCCATTATCGTTCTGTTTTCCTGACATCAAGTCATGTTAGGCCATGTCTGGACTTGTTAGATATTTCACCTCTTTCTTTTAACATATGAGTTATGTACTGTAGATAAGGGCTAATTACCTTGTGGTCTGGGGGTCAAATCAGGCACGGGAATGACACCATATTGTTCCTAATCATTATGAAAGACATGACGATGGATTTTTTTTTTTAATGCATTCTAACCATTAAATAATGCGATCCAATTGAGCCTATGGGAGCCGCTATTTTCCGCTTTTAAAGCCCTTAAAAAACACCCAAACACCTCCATTAAGGTGTTACATACTAAGTATATATGTAATGTAGTAACGGGCACATTTATAATAACATTTAATATTTATGTATTTTACTCCCCGTGACCCCAAAAGGCACAAGCGGTAGAAAATGGATGGATGGATTTACGTATTTTGATCATTTTCAAATTTCAGCCTAGGCATTAATATAAAAAACGCACGTCGTTTGCTTTTTCACTGCGGACTTCATGAGAGCCAACAAACATAGTAAAACATCATTACTGTGCAAGATCTGCTGTCATTAGAATGTGGATTGATAGAATCTTGTGATATTCCCATTTCGATTAAGAATTACTCATAATCCTTGTGAAGAAACCAACTTGTCGTAATACGTCCTGAGCCTTCTTTTGTCCGGGTGAGATGCATGATTTAAGATCTACAATAAACTTCCAAGGAGCAAGGAAGTGAGGAAACAGCAAATCACTCGATGACGGTGATTTCACCATGTAAAGCGCTTTGAGCCACTAGAGAAAAGCGCTTTTTGAAAATAATTCACTTCACTTCACATCCTCTTTGTGTTCTGGCTCACAAATATAAGGTTCCGGATCATAATTTTTCCCAAAGTAATCGTTGTTGGCTCTCACAAAATCTGCTTGATTAAGCATTGTTGTTTGGTGGGGAGGGGATCTGTGGTTACGTCATGCGATCACGTGACTGGCTTCCTCATTAACTCTCGAAATGGCTCGGAAATCTCCACTATATTAATACTATTTCGATCGTATCTATTTACTCACAAACTTTGTAAGTCCTCTGGTGTCAGACATCAAATATATATGATAATATCTTCAATATTGAGGCAACTGTCATTGTGGTTTGTGCAGCCCGTTGAGACATTCGTGATTAAGGGCTATGTAAATAGTCTTTGATTGATTGATTGATTGAAGCATTAAACATAAAGTCACACGTTCGTGATCACGTCGCCGCTTTAAATGCTTTGTCTGAGTTAGCGCTTATAATAACAATATCACTAATACTTTATTCATATTCAAGTCACGGAGTATAAATGGAGCATTGTTGGCGGTTTTTGGATGGTTATTTATTGGATTGTATGGGCGGAATAGAGGACCTTCCGTTGGCTCCGCTGTAAGCGGACCTTGATTTTTGTTTATTTACGAGTATGTATTATTAAAAATTCCATCTGATAGGCAAAATTTCAAAATAAGTGCATTTCCCCTTTAAAGGCCTACTGAAACCCACTACTACCGACCACGCAGTCTGATAGTTTATATATCAATGATGAAATCTTAACATTGCAACACATGCCAATACGGCCGGGTTAACTTATAAAGTGACATTTAAAATTTCCCGGGAAATATCCGGCTGAAACGTCGCGGTATGATGACGTATGCGCGTGACGAAGTCAGAGTAACGGAAGTTATGGTACCCCGTAGAATCCTATACAAAAAGCTCTGTTTTCATTTCATAATTCCACAGTATTCTGGACATCTTTTGCAATTTGTTTAATGAACAATGAAGGCTGCAAAGAAGACAGTTGTAGGTGGGATCGGTGTATTAGCAGCGGACTACAGCAACACAACCAGGAGGACTTTGATGGAGCGCTAGCCGCGCTATAGCCGCACTATAGCCGCGCTATAGCCGCGCTATAGCCGCGCTAGCCGCGCTAGCCGCGCTAGCCGTGCCTGGTTGTAGTTGCTGTAGCTATGTTTTTAGCATAGCTCCGTGCGGTCCGGTTGCTAAGTTGCTAAGTTAGCTTCAATGGCGTCGTTAGCACAGCATTGTTAACCTTCGCCAGCCTGGAAAGCATTAACCGTGTATTTACATGTCCACGGTTTAATAGTATTGTTGATTTTCTATCTATCCTTCCAGTCAGGGGTTTATTTTTTTTCTTTCTATAAGCAGTTAAAGCACGATGCTATCACGTTAGCTCGTAGCTAAAGCATTTCGCCGATGTATTGTCGTGGAGATAAAAGGCACTGAATGTCCATTTCGCGTTCTCGACTCTCATTTTCAAGAGGATATAGTATCCGAGGTGGTTTAAAATACAAATCCGTGATCCACAATAAAAAAAGGAGAGTGTGGAATCCAATGAGCCAGCTTGTACCTAAGTTACGGTCAGAGCGAAAAAAGATACGTCCATCACTGCCTCTCAAGTCCTTCACTGTAACGTTCCTCATCTACGAATCTTTCATCCTCGCTCAAATTAATGGGGTAATCATCACTTTCTCGGTCCGAATCTCTCTCGCTCCATTGTAAACAACGGGGAATTGTGAGGAATACTAGCTCCTGTGATGTCACGCTACTTCCGGTACAGGCAAGGCTTTTTTTTATCAGCGAGCAAAAGTTGCAAACTTTATCGTCGATTTTCTCTACTAAATCCTTTCAGCAAAAATATGGCAATATCGCGAAATGATCAAGTATGACACATAGAATGGATCTGCTATCCCCGTTTAAATAAAAAAAAATCATTTCAGTAGGCCTTTAAGATACGCAACCCTTTGTACACCGGTTTAGTAGATTGGCTTTGCGTGTGCAAACAAGTTTGCATGTGTTTTAGTACATGCAAACCCTTTAGTACACTTGTGTCAAACTCAAGGCCCGGGGGCACATATTCACCATTAATTAGTTGCTTATTAAAGTAACACAGACCTAATTTAGAGTTATTTGGACACTAGGGGAACATATAAGGGTTAGGGTTAGTGTTAGGGTTACTAATAAGCAATCATTCTGAGGTTATTGAGGGAAGACTCTTAGTTAATGGCTTACTGGTTGTATAATAAGGCCATGCAGAATAAGGCATTAATAAGTACTTTACAATGACTAATTAAGAGCCAATATGTTACTAATTTGCGTGTTAATAAGCAACTAATTAATGGTGAATATGTGTTCCCCATACTAAAGTGTTACCGAATTATCTATGGCTCCCGCCCGGGATGATATTTGATTAGTATTAGAACCTGTTTTGCACGCACCAATACTCCATCAGTGTTGGCACTAAGAATTTTCAAAATGGGGTCCGGGGGACCCCATCAAGTCATAAAAATGGGGTCCCACTATAAATTTTCGGGCTCCCACTTTTTCATAACCGTTTTGAAAACTAATGATAAATGTATACATTATCCTGTTATATCTCACATTCTATATTGTGTTTTGGAAAATTGTCATTTATGCATTCATCTTGATATTAAGGGACATATTTTATTTTTGAATGACATTTACTTCTTTGCTGTTTGCCTGTTGAACACGTTTTCCCTTGAAATAACCGACAGAGCCATGAGAAAATACTGCTTTATTCATTTAATGTACAGACTTCTTTGAAGAGGCCCTGCGATGAGGTGGCGACTTGTCCAGGGTGTACCCCGCCTTCCGCCCGATTGTAACTGAGATAGGCTCCAGCGCCCCCCGCGACCCCGAAGGGAATAAGCGGTAGAAAATGGATGGATGGACTTCTTTGAAGTGAGCCTGTTGAAAAATGTTTTCACTTGAAACTAGTGACAGAGCCGTACAAAAATGTTGCATTGTTCATTTAATCATTAAATAAAATACAGTACACTGTGTTAGGTCTTGGTCCAATAGGATATGTGCAATCATTTTAATATGTTTGAATAAACATTGAACCAGTTGACATCCCTGCACTACGATAACGATGCAAACACAAACATTTGAACCTTTAAAAAAGGAGCAACTTCCTATTAGCAAGCTTGAGGAACTCAATAGTGTCAAAACAGTATTTTTTTTAAATATATAATGAGTAAATGCCTGGCAAAAATGTTGTAACCACCAGTCTTGGAGGGTGTTCATTCAGTTGTTTAATTTAATAACAGACATGACACAAAACTATAGTCAATTCAAATGGCAACTTGGTGGCTTTAAGAAACGCTAAAAGAATTCAAGTATATAAATTGTGGTACTCAGTAACAGTTTCATATTTCTATCAAGCAGAGTGAAAAAAATATGGAATTAGTCAATTCTGAGGGAAGAAAATTATGGAATCATGAAAAACAAACAAACAAAAACACTACTACATACTTAAAGTCAATCAATCAAAGATTATTTATAGAGCCCTTAATCACAAGTGTCTCAAAGGGCTGCACAAGCCACAATGACATCCTCGGCTTAGATACCACATCAGGGCAAGAAAAAACTCAACCCAATGGGATACAATGAGAAACCTTGGAGGGGACCCCAAACATCCTTTCCATTGATGGAATAAAAAAAAGTTTACAAAATGTCAACATAAACATGTCCATTTATTGAAGATGTAATGACCGCCATCTACCCAGTACCATTACCTGACATGCAGCCTAATGTTTTCTTCAGGCGGTCGTCTTCTAACATGTCAATGGCACCGAACAACAGTTCCAGCATCATCACTTTGCCCAACTCATTTTCTCGATTTCTATTACTGTTTCTTAAAGCCAGAAATTTGCCATTTGAAATGATTTTAGTTTTGTGGCAATTTTTTTTTTTTGGACAAAATTAAACAACTGAATTTTTGCCAGGGGTTGTACAGCTCATGATCACTGCAGAGCATTAGTAAACACATGTAGTCACATTGGTAAAACATAGTTCTGAAGTGAAAACTTTGTGCGCCCCAGCCTTAGTTAGACTCTACTTCCAGTTGCCCCCAGGTAAATTGGGTTTTAGACCGCTGACAGGCCCATTAAAAAGGACTGAGGGGGCGACAAAAGGGTTTTGGGGGTGATGATAGGGGAACAAGGGATAAGAAAAGAGTGATGTAAGTCTGCACGCTTCTGGCTTGTGGTCAACAGGTGGGCTTACCGCCCCCTCGACCCCCCTTACCCCGCCTCACTCCCCAATCTCTCAGACCACCAGATAGAGAGAGACTTTAGCCAGGATCTGTCTGGCAGACAGGGAAGGGGATTTCAGCACCAAATCCAGTGGATCAATAAAAATGTCTGCTAATTAGGCTGTCTTCAAAAGATGGAGGGGGCGGTGGGATGAGAGTGATACAGAGCGAGGGGAAGCCAAGAAAAACAAGAGCGGGGCCAATGCTGAATCACAAGTGACTCGGATAAGAGAAGACACAAATCTCCAGACAGGCGTGCTTACCGTGGAAATCAGGTGAAGTTCAACCTGTCGTACTCTTTAGGTCAATCCAATGTAGAGTTGCCAAGGATCACTCTCTTCCAGTCCAACCTTGCATGCTACAGCGATCAGTTTCTCTGACCCCAATCCTTTTCTTAGCCCTCCTCCTTTTCTTTCTGGGCATCGCCACTTTGACCTAAATCTCCTCATTTAATCTTCTCCTTCACGTCTTTTGGATAACAATCAACCCCCCTAATTGTCTTAATCTCACTGGTCTTTTATTGTTCCTGGGGCGTCATGTGCAGTGTAGAACAAAAACACATGAGCCACAGATCAATATTTGGCAAGCGGCCACAACTAGCAGAACGGTCTTTATCGACTTTTTTTTTTTTAATGAACGAATGGTTAAAAACTCATCTTTGTTGGTCCGTTTCTACTGGACAAAGAGTCTATTCATATGTAAAAAAAAAAAAAATAGTATCAACATTTTAGGTCTCTGTGGATTAGATACAACCAGAATGTCAACAATTGTAAACACATTTCAAATCTCCCCAAATCTTCTCTTTATGCTCTCGAAATAAAACAAATGTCAATTTCTCAAATGAGGAGCTTATGGACTCTACAACTCTCATTTATATTACTCTGCAGATTTAAGATATTAGCTTCAGAGCAGCGGTAAAACCCTCGGATCAGGCCGAAGTTATAGGATGTGATTTGTGTATGGTTTTGAAATGACAACCAGGACCATAATCAAAAATATGCAGAACAATAACAGATTATCTGGTTCAGAAGCAACACCATCTGTTGAGAGGTGGCGTCCGGAGTGTAGGATGTTGTTCATCTGTGTGGCTTTATTTGCCCGGTATTTACTGGTGTGTGTGTGTATATATATATATATATATATATATATATATATATATATATATATATATATATATATATATATATATATATATATATATATATATATATATATATATATATATATATATATATATATATATATATATATATATATATATATATATATATATTTTCTTCTTCAGAAAAGAGTAATTCTGATAGGAAATAAAGAAGGCTGCCGTTGTGTTTATTATCTCTTGCGACTTTACCTTAGCTTCTTATGCAAGTGCCCAAAACAAAAGCAACAGGTCGTTCCCCCACCTCCCGTCCATCCCAGTGGGTGAGTCTGGGGCTGACCGAATGTGCTCTGGTTGTAATCTGACATAGCTAATCTAATCTCTCCGTCCCCGCAGACTGGTAAACTACCTTGGTCTTTCCAGCCAATTAGGGGCCCATATGCACAGCACGCCATGCGGGCCAGGTCAAAGCCATGCAGGCACTGTAGGGGCCCAGCGAGCACTCCATCCCCGCTGGAAAGCTCAGCGATGGCTCAGGCTGTCTGAGGCCCCAGAGATCTGCTTCCATAACAGTCCATCTGCCCGTGGCTTGGCCTGGTCCACTTTCATCCCCAACCGCCCCCCTGAGATTAGGGTTGCTACTCCAAGCTTGGATGCCAATTAAACCACTTGTTGCCACACACTGGTTAGGTAATCAACCACGGCTATTGTGCCTGATTGGCTTAAATGGGTTACTTTGTCACCAACTTTTTCCTTTCCTTTTAAAGATGCGAGCTAGTCTTGCCACACAGGACAAGATTGCTTGTCAATATGTTTGTTTAGGGTTAAAAAACAATGTAAATATCTATATGTGTTTATAGACATGTGGTTGTGAAAAATCCGAAAAACATATACAAAACAAATTCATATTCTGGAAAAGTATTTAATTATATATACAGTCGTGGTCAAAAGTTTACATACACTTGTAAAGAACATAATGTCATGGCTGTCTTGAGTTTCCAATAATTTATACAACTCTTATTTTTTTGTGATAGAGTGATTGGAGCACATACTTGTTGGTCACACAAAACATTCATGAAGTTTGGTTCTTTTATGAATTTATTATGGGTCTACTGAAAATGTGACCAAATCTGCTGGGTCAAAAGTATACATACAGCAATGTTAATATTTGGTTAATTGTCCCTTGGCAAGTTTCACTGCAATAAGCTTTTTTGTTTCATCTGACCACAGAACTTTCCTCCAGAATGTCTTATCTTTGTCCATGTGATGTTGGATAAAACAAAAATTGAGCTGTTTGGCCACAATACCCAGCAATATGTTTGGAGGAGAAAAGGTGAGGCCTTTAATCCCAGGAACACCATGGCATTCCTACCGTCAAGCATGGTGGTGGTAGCATTATGCTCTGGGCCTGTTTTGCTGCCAATGCTTTACGGAGAGTAAATGGGACAATGAAAAAAGATGGATTACCTCCGAGGATGTCGTTGTGGCTTGTACAGCCCTTTGAGACACTTGTGATTTAGGGCTATATAAATAAACATTGATTGACTGATTGAAATTCTTCAGGACAACCTAAAATCATCAGCCCAGAGGTTGGGTCTTGGGCGCAGTTGGGTGTTCCAACAGGACAATGACCCCAAAAACACATCAAAAGTGGTAAAGGAATGGCTAAATCAGGCTAGAATTAAGGTTTTGGACTGGCCTTCCCAAAGTCCTGACTTAAACTTGTGGACAATGCTGAAGAAACAAGTCCATGTAAGGAAACCAACAAATTTAGCTGAACTGCACCAATTTTGTCAAGAGGAGTGGTCAAAAGTTCAACCAGAAGCTTGTGGATGGCTTCCAAAAGCGCCTTATTGCAGTGAAACTTGCCAAGGGACATGTAAGCAAATATTAACATTGCTGTATGTATACTTTTAACCGAGCAGATTTTCAGTAGACCCATAATCAATTCATAAAAGAACCAAACTTCATAAATGTTTTTTGTGACCAACAAGTATGTGCTCCAATCACTCTATCACAAAAAAATAAGAGTTGTAGAAATTATTGGAAACTCAAGACAGCCATGACATTATGTTCTTTACAAGTGTATGTAAACTTTTGACCACGACTGTATATATATATATATATATATATATATATATATATATATATATATATATATATATATATATATATATATATATATATATATATATATATATACATATATATATATATATATATATATATATATATATATATACAGTATATATATATATATATATATATATATACCGCGACCCCGAAGGGAATAAGCGCTAGAAAATGGATGGATGGATATATATATATATATATATATATATATATATATATATATATATATATATATATATATATATATATATATATATATATATATATATATATATATATATATATATATATATATATATATATATATATACACAAAACCTAAAACCAGTGATGTTGGCACGTTGTGTAATTCGTAAATAAAAACAGAATCCAATGATTTGCAAATCCTTTTCAACTTATAGTCAATTGAATAGACTGCAAAGACAAGATATTTAATGTTCCAACTGAGAAACGTATTTTTTTTTTGCAAATAATCATTAACTTAGAATTGAATGGCAGCAACACATTGAGAGAGTTGGCACAGGGGCATTTTTACCACTGTGTTACATGGCCTTTCCTTTTCAGGTGGAACTATTTCCCATTTTTACTTGACGTACAGCTTAAGTTGTTCAACAGTCCGGGGTCTCAGTTGTGGTATTTTAGGCTTCATAATGCGCCACACATTTTCAATGGGAGACAGGTCTGGACTACAGGCAGGCCAGTCTAGTACCCGCACTCTTTTACTATGAAGCGTGGTTTTCTGAAGTGTTCCTGAGCCCATGTGGTGATATCCTTTACACACTCTGAACCTTTTGATGATTTTACGGACCGTAGATGGTGAAATCCCTAAATTCCTTGCAATAGCTCATTGAGAAATGTTGTTCTTAAACTGTTCGACAATTTGCTCCCACATTTGTTCACAAAGTGGTAACCCTCGCCCCATCCTTGTTTGTGAATGACTGAGCATTTCATGGAAGCTGCTTTTATACCCAATCATGGCACCCACCTGTTCCCAATTAGCCTGTTCACCTGTGAGATGTTCCAAATAAGTGTTTGATGAGCATTCCTCAACTTTCTCAGTCTTTTTTGCCCCTTGTGACAGCATTTTTGAAACATGTTGCAGGCATCAAATTCCAAATGAGATAATATTTACAAAATATAACAAAGTTTTCCATTTCGAACGTTAAGTATCTTGTCTTTGCAGTCTATTCAATTGAATATAGGTTGAAAAGGATTTGCAAATCATTGTATTCTGTTTTTATTTACCATTTACACAACGTGCCAACTTCACTGGTTTTGGGGTTTGTATATATATATATATATATATATATATATATATATATATATATATATATATATATATATATATATATATATATATATTAAGGAGTTTCCTCCGCCGGGTGGCGGGGCTCTCCCTTAGAGATAGGGTGAGAAGCTCTGCCATCTCAAAGTAAAGCCGCTGCTCCTCCACATCGAGAGGAGCCAGATGAGGTGGTTCGGGCATCTGGTCAGGATGCCACCCGAACGCCTCCCTAGGGAGGTGTTTAGGGCACGTCCGACCGGTAGGAGGCCACGGGGAAGACCCAGGACACGTTGGGAAGACTATGTCTCCCGGCTGGCCTGGGAACGCCTCGGGATCCCCTGGGAAGAGCTGGACGAAGTGGCTGGGGAGAGGGAAGTCTGGGTTTCCCTGCTTAGGCTTCTGCCCCCGCGACCCGACCTCGGATAAGCGGAAGAAGATGGATGGATATATATATATATATATATATATATATATATATATATATATATATATATATATATATATATATATATATATATATATATATATATATATATATATATATATATATATAAATATGCTGGTATACATGTACATATCATAAATAAATTCATTTTGGAGAATCGATTTAAACCTTATTGATACTGTTGCTTTTATACATTTTTGGTTTTCCTTTTTTTCAATTGTATTTGTATGTCTTGTCATGACCTGTCATGCAGGTCTGACTGCATGTTGTGTTTCCTTATGTCGGTATTTGTTTCCTTCCCAGCACTCATATTTTAGTTTCATATCCCGTCTGGCTCCACCACTCCTCTGGCCTAAGTGCTGTCTCCCTCACCTGTTCCAGGTTGCCAACCAGACTTCTTTATACAGTATGCAAGCCTGCCCTGCAGACAGGACTGGACCATTGTTTGTCAATGTTTTGTTTGCATGCTTGTTTGTAATTGTTGTTTTCATGAGTTGTCAAGCTTTCCCGATGAGTGCTGTGCACGTCCATGCTGCACTCGCTTTTGGTTTAGGTATATCGTTTCCTTTCTCCGCATTTTGGGGTCACAACTACCGCAACTATGCAGCACTGTAACATGTCTTCTCAATTGCTTTGTAAATGTATATCCTAATTATTGTAAAGCTGAATTGGGTTGGGGTTGCTCTCTTCTATTTTATTATGTTGATTAACCCTTTGTGATATTTGTAAATAATTGTAAAAAAAATACATTGAATTGTCACCCCGAGATTTGGAATTGTGGGACGCGATTTAGATCTAAATTGGGCGCGACTTACCGCTGCTGCTCACTGCTCCCCTCACCTCCCAGTGGCTGATCAAGGGGGATGGGTCAAATGCAGAGAATCATTTCGCCCCACCTTGTGTGTGTGTGACTATCATGTACTTTAACTTCTAACTTGAATATACATGTCCGCACGGGCCGCAGTGGTACTTAGTTGTAATACACTTTTCCACCACTTGCGGCAATAAAGACAATATCAAACAGAAAGAAGAAATCTGAAGCTTAAATCATAGAAGTTTTTTAAGCGCAAAAATTATGACTAAAGTGGTCAAGTTTGATATTCATTTACGTTTTAATTTTATTGACAGTTTAGTTTAAAAATGACTCATCATTAATTTAGTTTATACATATTGTATTTAAATGTATTTTATATCAGTTGCTTTTTTAATCCCTTCTTATTCAGTATATTTGGTTGGTACTTGTTTTTCTAATCAGCCTGTATATATGTATGTACATAATATATATATATATATATATATATATATATATATATATATATATATATATATATATATATATATATATATATATATATATATATATATATATATATATATATATATATACATATATATTAATACAATAGAGATTTTATTCAAATTGCTACGTCCTGACATAGGTACAATAGGTACATTTCATCTGTTGTACGAAAGCAGACACCATAAAATCAGACATTCAACATCGTACATACATTACAAGATAACTTACACTAAATATTAGCAATAAAAACAAGTCAACACTAAACATGCTAAACTACACACCATGGGAACATACCAGCTGTCATGCTAACCGCTAAGCAAGGGCTCTTGGATGTACAGTAGAAAGAGTTGGCCAGATTGATACAAATGTCGACAGTAATGATACCAATTATAGTATTAGTATACGGTCAATACCACAGTGATTAGATGGATGTTTTTTTTTTAATCCCAAAATACATATATTTTTTTGTCATTGTTTAAAAACTCATTAAGGGCAAACTCATTAGGGTCTTTAAGGACAAAACCAAATAATTTCAATCAGAGCCATTTTTCTGCTTGTGTTTAGTTATGTTACACTATTTGCTTTATTTTGATCAAAATGTTGTGTGAAATAAAAGGGAATAAATACAAATATGTAAATATAAAATGTTGTTTACTGGCGTCATATTGCAGTCTACACGTATCTTTTACGTGTGACTGCCATGTACTGGTCACACTTATCATTACACCATGTACCAAATAAAATTGCTTCGAGGTCGGTAAGCACAACCAGAATTATCCCGTACATTAGGCGCACCGGGTTATAAGGCGCACTGTTGATTTTTGAGAAAATGAAAGGTGCGCCTTATAGTCTGAAAAATACGGTAAATGCGTCGTCTGTGCTCTGGTAGAGATATGAAATCATCAACAATCAGTGATACGGAGAGGAAACCACAGTAAAACAGGGTCAAATGCCTTCTCACTGCCTATTTTATGATCAAGCTAGTCTCACTTAATCACCTTAACTTAATTAGTTTGAAATTAGCCCTCTTACCAACTCCCTGTCTAATGTTTTTCCCCTCCTTCCCTCCCTCGTTTTCACAGCTTTGTGGATTAGACAGATTACACGTCTGGAACTCAGTTTTGGTTCTGTTTTTTTCTCCTCTCGCAGTCTTACATCTTTAGGGGCAATAATCCTAAGAATGAATGACAGGGCGCTTCGTAGAAAATGTTAATACAAGTGTTTTCCTCCTCACCTCTTCCTGCTATGTGACCGATATCAATATAATGGCAAATTTTCCGAGACATTCTCACTGTCACTGGGCTTGCAAGCAGATGCACTGGGTTCAAATCCTGGCAGGAGTCGCTCAGTAAGACATGCACATGTGTGTTAAATTTGTTATTTTGCACAAAAAAATAAATGATAGAACAATTGTATTCCCATTGATTTGTTTAAGTACCAAATCCAAAACCAGTGAAGTTGGCACGTTGTGTAAATGGTAAATAAAAACAGAATACAATGATTTGCAAATCCTTTTCAACTTATATTCAATTGAATAGACTGCAAAGACAAGATACTTAACGTTCGAACTGGTAAACATTGTTATTTTTTGCAAATATTAGCTCATTTGGAATTTGATGCCTGCAACATGGTTTCAAAAAAGCTGGCACAAGTGGCAAAAAAGACTGAGAAAGTTGAGGAATGCTCATCAAACACTTATTTGGAACATCCCACAGGTGAACAGGCTAATTGGGAACAGGTGGGTGCCATGATTAGGTATAAAAGCAGCTTCCATGAAATGCTCAGTCATTCACCAACAAGGATGGGGTGAGGGTCACCACTTTGATAACCAATGCGTGAGCAAATTGTCGAACAGTTTAAGAACTTCATTTCTCAACGAGCTATTGCAAGGAATTTAGGGATTTTACCATCTACGGTCCGTAATATCATCAAAAGGTTCAGAGAATCTGGAGAAATCACTGCACATAAGCGCCAATGCCTGTGACCTTTGATCCCTCAAGCTGTACTGCATCAAAAAGCGACATCAGTGTGTAAAGGATATCACCACAAGGGCTCAGGAACACTTCAGAAAACCACTGTCAGTAACTACAGTTCAACGCTACATCTGTAAGTGCAAGTTAAAACTCTACTGTGCAAAGCGAAAGCCATTTATCAACAACACCCAGAAACGTCACCGGCTTCGCTGGGCCCGAGCTCATCTAAGATGGACTGATGCAAAGTGGAAAAGTGTTTTGTGGTCTGACGAGTCCACATTTCACATTGTTTTTGGAAATTGTAGACGTCGTGTCCTCCGGACCAAAGGGGAAAGGAACCATCCGGACTGGTATTAGCGTAAAGTTGAAAAGCCAGCATCTGTGATGGTATGGGGGTGTATTAGTGCCCAAGGCATGGGTAACTTACACATCTGTGAAGGCACCATTAATGCTGGAAAGTACATACAGGTTTTTAGAGCAACATATTTTTCATGGACGCCCCTGCTTATTTCAGCAAGACAATGCCAAGCCACGTGTTACAACAATGTGGCTTTGTAGTAAAAGAGTGCGGGTACTAGACTGGCCTGCCTGTAGTCCAGACCTGTCTCCCATTGAAAATGTGTGGCGCATTATGAAGCCTAAAATAGCACAACGGAGACCCCGGACTGTTGAACAACTTAAGCTGTACATCAAGCAAGAATGGGAAATAATTCCACCTGATAAGCTTCAAAAATTGGTCTCCTCAGTTCCCTAACGTTTACTGAGTGTTGTTAAAAGGAAAGGCCATGTAACACAGTGGTAAAAATGCCCCTGTCCCAACTTTTTTGCAATGTGTTGCTGCCATTAAATGCTAAGTTAATGATTATTTGCAAAAAAAAAAATTCTAAGTTTGATTATTAAATATCTTGTCTTTGCAGTCTATTCAAATTAATATAAGTTGAAAAGGATTTGCAAATCATTGTATTCTGTTTTTATTTACCATTTACACAACGTGCCAACTTCACTGGTTTTGGGTTTTGTGCAAAACATGCATCAAATTAAATTCAAGTTTAATCATTCAAATAGATCCCTTAATGAGTGTGACTACTATAAAAATGGGAGCCATTACCTCCCTGCTTGGCACTCAGCATCAAGGGTTGGAATTGGGGGTTTAATCACCAAAATGATTCCCGGGCGCGGCCACCGCTGATGCTCACTGCTCCCCTCACCTCCCAGGGGGTGATCAAGGGTGATGGTCAAATGCAGAGAATAATTTCGTCACACCTAGTGTGTGTGTGACAATCATTGGCACTTTAAAGGCCTACTGAAACCCACTACTACCGACCACGCAGTCTGATAGTTTATATATCAATGATGAAATCTTAACATTACAACACATGCCAATACGGCCGGGTTAACTTATAAAGTGACATTTTAAATTTGCCGCTAAACTTCCGGTTCGAAACGCCTCTGAGGATGACGTATGCGCGTGACGTAGCCCGGGGAACACGGGTATGCCTTCCACATTGAAGCCAATACGAAAAAGCTCTGTTTTCATTTCATAATTCCACAGTATTCTGGACATCTGTGTTCGTGAATCTGTTTCAATCATGTTCATTGCATTATGGAGAAAGAAGCTGAGCAAGCAAAGAAGAAAGTTGTCGGTGCGAAATGGACGTATTTTTCGAACGTAGTCAGCAACAACAGTACACAGCCGGCGCTTCTTTGTTTACATTCCCGAAAGATGCAGTCAAGATGGAAGAACTCGGATAACAGAGACTCTAACCAGGAGGACTTTTGACTTCGATACACAGACGCCTGTAGAGAACTGGGACAACACAGACTCTTACCAGGATTACTTTGATTTGGATGACAAAGACGCAGACGTGCTACTGTGAGTATGCAGCTTTGGCTTCTAAACATTTGATCGCTTGACCGTATGTGCGCAACTTTTTTTTTGCGTATGTACGTAACTTTTTTAAAATATATAAGCTTTATGAACCTTGGGTTAGGTGAACGGTCTTTTGGGCTGAGTGATTGTGTGTGTTGATCAGGTGTTTGAATTGTATTGGCGTGTTCTATGGAGCTAGGAGCTAGCATAGGAGCTAGGAGTTAGCATAACAAAGACGTAGGTGTTTTTATGCAGGATTAATTTGTGTCATATTAAATATAAGCCTGGTTGTGTTGTGGCTAATAGAGTATATATATGTCTTGTGTTTATTTACTGTTTTAGTCATTCCCAGCTGAATACCAGGTACCGTGAGTATGCAGCCTTGGCTGCTAAACATTTGATAGCTTGACCGTATGTGCGCGTCACGTACGTAACTTTTTAAAAATATATAAGCTTTATGAACCTTGGGTTAGGTGAACGGTCTTTCGGGCTGAGTGATTGTGTGTGTTGATCAGGTGTTTGAATTGTATTGGCGTGTTCTATGGAGCTAGGAGCTAGCAGAGGAGCTAGGAGCTAGCATAACAAACACGTATGTGTTTTTATGCAGGATTAATTTGTGGCATATTAAATATAAGCCTGGTTGTGTTGTGGCTAATAGAGTATATATATGTCTTGTGTTTATTTACTGTTGTAGTCATTCCCAGCTGAATACCAGGTACCGTGAGTATGCAGCCTTGGCTGCTAAACATTTGATAGCTTGACCGTATGTGCGCGTCACGTACGTAACTTTTTAAAAATATATAAGCTTTATGAACCTTGGGTTAGGTGAACGGTCTTTTGGGCTGAGTGATTGTGTGTGTTGATCAGGTGTTTGAATTGTATCGGCGCGTTCTATGGAGCTAGGAGCTAGCAGAGGAGCTAGGAGCTAGCATAACAAACACGTAGGTGTTTTTATGCAGGATTAATTTGTGGCATATTAAATATAAGCCTGGTTGTGTTGTGGCTAATAGAGTATATATATGTCTTGTGTTTATTTACTGTTGTAGTCATTCCCAGCTGAATACCAGGTACCGTGAGTATGCAGCCTTGGCTGCTAAACATTTGATAGCTTGACCGTATGTGCGCGTCACGTACGTAACTTTTTAAAAATATATAAGCTTTATGAACCTTGGGTTAGGTGAACGGTCTTTTGGGCTGAGTGATTGTGTGTGTTGATCAGGTGTTTGAATGGTATTGGCGTGTTCTATGGAGCTAGGAGCTAGCAGAGGAGCTAGGAGCTAGCATAACAAACACGTAGGTGTTATTATGCAGGATTAATTTGTGGCATATTAAATATAAGCCTGGTTGTGTTGTGGCTAATAGAGTATATATATGTCTTGTGTTTATTTACTGTTGTAGTCATTCCCAGCTGAATATCAGGTCACCCCGGCTCTCACAGCATCTTCCCTATCTGAATTGCTTCAACTCCCCACTAGTCCTTCACTTGCACTTTACTCATCCACAAATCTTTCATCCTCGCTCAAATTAATGGGGAAATTGTCGCTTTCTCGGTCCGAATCTCTCTCACTTCATGCGGCCATCATTGTAAACAATAGGGAACTTTGCGTATATGTTCAACTGACTACGTCACGCTACTTCCGGTAGGGGCAAGCCTTTTTTTTATCAGATACCAAAAGTTGCGATCTTTATCGTCGTTGTTCTATACTAAATCCTTTCAGCAAAAATATGGCAATATCGCGAAATGATCAAGTATGACATATAGAATAGATCTGCTATCCCCGTTTAAATAAAAAAAAATCATTTCAGTAGGCCTTTAACTTTAACTTTAATAATAAATGATCAAATGCACACACGTTAATAGTGCAATTCCAGTGTTGATGCATTTATTTCAACTATTGTCCCTAAAATATGCATTGAGGCTACAATTTTATCCGATTACTCGATTAATCAAACTAATGAGTTGGATTTACTCGAGTACTAAAAACATCAATAGCTGCAGCCTGAGTGAGGACAGCACAAATACACTTGCAGTACATGTTTTTTCCCAGAGGAGGCGCTACACACTGGAAAGTTTGTTTTGAACTGGACCTCGAATGAGGAAGAAGAGACCACACCTGGCATGCTAATTAGCAAGACTTTTCACCTCGGCGCCAGGCAGCCATTGAAGCCAAGCAGGTGTTTGAAGCGTCTGTCACAACGTTTAAAATAAAGAAGAGGTCAGTGTCCACACTTCTATTTTATCACCTCGTTGTGTTGCGTCACACGGGCCAGAAGGGAAGGAGTCAAGTGACACGGGCGCGGCGTTTTGAAACCGAAACAAAAAGTAAACACGCTGAGGTTTTGTTTCCCCACATATCGATGACTATGAGCAGGTGACAAACATATATAACTTAGCCGTTTTCTCCCAGCTGAACCAAATGCATAATCAATATAAATAATGTTTGAGTTTGTTTATTTGGAACATGCATGCATACAACATGACACATCACAAGTGCCAGTTTTCTCTAGTCAACGTGTTCGAAAAGGAGTAGGAAGAAGCAGAGCTTATTTAATCCTTTTTAAAACTTTTGTTCACTTCCTGTTCTCAATTTATTCACAATATACTCCATAAGTAATAATAAAAATAAATAATAGTGAAGTAAGTTATATTTCATATGGTGAGATGAATAAGATTATCTAGACCAGATCGGGGCAAAATAAGGCCCGGGGGCCACATGTGGCCCGTTGAGCTTTTCAATCTGGCCCGCCGGACATTCCCAAATAATTTTTTTAGATCTTTAAGATGGAAACTGTAGCTGCCATTATGATGTGCAGTGATGTTTTGTAATGACCGTAAGTCTTCAACTATACAAAGTATTTCAATGGTTAGAATCTGCGCTTATGGATATTATATACCAGTTACTATGGTAATCTATTTAGATACTATGGTAATCTAATTAGTTACTATGGTTTGATTTTTATTTGTATTAAGGATCCCCATTAGCTGGTTGCCCCAACAACCCACTAGTCTTCCTGTGGTCCACAATTCAATACAATTACAAGTAAAAGCATATAATTATAACTACACAATACAGAAACAAATAAAAGCATCAATAAGAAAACAAGCAAACAATTTACAGTCACAGAATAATAATTACCATATAATTATAACTACACAATATACAACCAAACAAATCATCAACGAGACGGCATGGCGAAGTTGGTAGAGTGGCCATGCCAACAATCGGAGGGTTGCTGGTTACTGGGGTTCAATCCCCACCTTCTACCATCCTAGTCACGTCCGTTGTGTCCTTGGGCAAGACACTTCACCCTTGCTCCTGATGGGTGCTGGTAGCGCCTTGCATGGCAGCTCCCTCCATCAGTCTTTTTATCTTTTTAAAAACCTGTTTACTTTCAATGCCGGTGAGAATTTGAGGCAGGTTATTCCAGAGCGATAAAGATCTATAAATAAAAGATTTCAAACTGGTCATCTAATTAGTTACTATGGTAATCTACGTCACAGCAGCTCAGACGAGGCACCAAGCAGTGTGGGCGGGAAGCGTTTCCACAGACGCGGAAGGAGATTTTCACAACAAAGTTCTAAAGCTTAGTGATGTATAGAATAGAAAGTACTTTATTGATCCCTCGGGGAAATTCAGCAAATATCAGATATATCAGATTGTGGGTGGGTTTATTTTGTACCCTCCGCGTTTATTTTGTACCCTTCATATTTCACTGTTTGTTGCATTTTTGTTGCGTTTCACTTGATTGTAAAATATTTCGATCGGAAGGGGGTGTGACATTCATATTTTGTCAATATTCAGTGTTTTATCGTTCATAGAAAAATGTAAAATTCCATTACGTTTTTTAAGGCGTTATGTCATAACGTTTTTAGCATTCAATCAGACATTATTGTGAGGTTTTTTATTAGTGTTCCTAAAAATAGATATATACCGGCCCCCAGACACATTTTTTTCTCTAAATGTGGCCCCTGAGTCAAAAAAATTGCCCAGGCCTGAGCTAGACAATGAATGGATGAATGGAATCAGTTCAGAATGTTTATCATGGTTTTTCTTCTTTGTAATTTGTAAACCCGGGGTGTCAAACTCATTTTAGATGGGGGGGCCACATGGAGAAAAATCTACTCCCAAGTGGGCCGGACTGGTAAAATCACTGATATACTGTACATGTACAGTATATCCCTTGTTACATCCTCACTGTTTCCAATAAAGGGCAGTCTAATCTACTTTTAAAATACATTGCATCTTGCTTCTTTTTGTGTTAGAAAACAAACTTAATTCCATAAAAGGTGTTATTGTATAGTGTACAGTAATAAAAATAGTATATACTGTATATATACACATATATCTAAAGACAGACGTAGTTATATAAATACTGTATACATTAACATGGGTATCACGACACCATCATTTCAGTAGTCCATACCTGTGAATTTCCACAAGTTTGATACTTATTTGATACCGCGATAAAAAAAATAAATAAAAAAAATCCTACTCATGTACTTTTAAATTTACTACTTTATTAAAAACTGTTTCAAAGTGTCAAGTGTCACTGTGCCTCAACAACATTTTGCACAGAATTTAAATCACATTGCATTGCCTATAGCAGGGGTGTCAAACTCATTTTAGATGGGGGGCCACATGGAGAAAAATCTACTCCCAATCACGGCACGATAACTTAAAAATAAAGACAACTTCAGATTGGTTTCTTTGTTTAAAAATAGAACAAGCACAAATTGTTGTTAGGTTTTTTGTTTTTACACTTACATGTTGCTGTTAATAATTTATTTGTCATTATTTATATTTTCTGAATACATTGTGACAATGTTCATCAGTCAAGTCATTGGTGTTCATTTTTAATCTATCAAGATAAAAAGAAAATGTCAAAATCAAATTACAGTATGTTATTTATGTAGTTTGATCATTTTTCTCGACTGATGTGCTAACATATGGTTTATTTTGTACATATGTAGCATCATCTACAAAGATGGCAAATAATTGCTATTGCGACATCTAGTGGACACATTTAGAACAGCTGATTCTTTCATTCAAAAATTTCAGGTTCATTTTTATACTTAGCAAATTCATCTCGCGGGCCAGATAAAACCTGTTCGCGGGCCTGATCCGGCCCTCGGGCCGTACGTTTGATACCTCGGTTGTAAACACTTTAAGTTTGAAGAGTTTCTTGAAGTGGATCATATTAGTACATTGTTTGATTTCTTTGCTTAATCCATTCCTTAATTTAATTCCATATACTGATATACTGAAGGTTTTAAGTGTTGTACGTGCATACAAATGTTTTAAATGACATTTTTCTCTAAGATTATATTCCTCCTCTTTTGTTGAAAAGAATTGTTGTATATTCTTGGGTAGCAGGTTATAGTTTGATTTGTGCATAACTTTAGCTGTTTGCAAATTCACTACGTGGTGGAATTTCAGTATTTTTGATTCAATTCATTAATTTTTTCATTTCATTATTTATTTATTTCAGGCAATGACATAAAAAAGTACAAAGTTGACAACACATAGTAATATAAATTAATATAGTGCAAAAGTTAATGTATAGTAGTAATGCATGATTGTCCAGTTTTGCCTGAAAGGGACTGGGAAGAAGATAATTTATTTAATCCCACCCCCAGTTCTCCATTCAGTGATTATTCACATGAGTTTCCCTATTACTGTGTTCAAGGATTATAATACAGATGTTGTATCATAGTGGCATTACCACAGGTAACAATAATTATTACACTGTAACAATAATTTGTATCAACAATGTAGGAATAATGAATATACCAACATTGGTAATAGACAAAATGCCAACGATGGTAATAGACAACATAGCAATAAATAAAGGGTTTGTATGTTCTCTATATCCAACAGTATGTATTATTCTAACTGATCTTTTTTGTAACACGGTTAGTGAATGAAGTGTACTTTTGTAGTTATTTCCCCATATTGCTGCACAATAACTCAGATATGCTAACACTAGCGAGCAGTAGAGAATATGGAGTGATTTTTGGTCTAGATCAGAGGTGTCAAACGTACGGCCCGAGGGCCGGATCAGGCCCGCGAACAGGTTTTACCCGGCCCGCGGGATGATTGTGCTAAGTATAAAAATGTACCTGAAAATTTTGAATGAAAGAAACAGCTGTTCTAGATGTGTCCACTAGATGTCACAATAGCAATTATTTGTATCTTTGTAGATTATGCTAGATATGTACAAAATAAACCACATGATTTTAGTGCATCAGTCAAGGAAAATAATCAAACGGGGACGGCGTGGCGCGATTGGGAGAGTGGCCGTGCCAGCAACCTGAGGGTTCCTGGTTTGATCCCCACCTTCTACCAACCTCGTCACGTCCGTTGTGTCCTTGAGCAAGACACTTCACCCTTGCTCCTGATGGGTCGTGGTTAGGGCCATCAGTGTGTGAATGTGGAAATAGTGTCAAAGTGCTTTGAGTACCTTGAAGGTACTACATAAATAACATACTGTAATTTGATTTTAATATAATTTTTTTATCTTCATAAAATGAGTTGACTGATGAACATTATCACATAATTTATTCAGAAAGTATATATAACGACAACTAAATATATAATACTATTAACCGCAACATGTAAGTGTAAAAAAAACAACAACATTATGATTTGTACAATTTCAGAATGTGCTTGTTCTATTTTTAAACAAATAATCTGAAGTTGTCTTTATTTTTAAGTTATCGTATTTGCAGTCGATCCAAAATGAGTTTGACACCCCTGGTATAGAACATGTTTTGCTTTATTCAATATTGACGTGTTTCTTGCTACTTTATGTTGTATATTTTTTTACATGAGATTTCCAGTTCAATTTAGCATCAATCATTATACCTAGAAATTTGGTTTCATTTTCTCTTTCAATTTATATTTGACTTTCTCTTCTACTGTTACCAAATAGCATTATTTTTTAGTTTAACTGAGATTCAAAGTCTGTTTTTGTCGAACCGTCCTTTTAATTTGTTCATTTCTTCTATTATTATTTCTCTCCTGAACAAAACGCTGTTGTATAATACTAACTTTAAATCGTTTGTAACTTTACAAATGTCATTTACATAGAGATTGAACAATTTTGCTCCTAGTATTGATCCCTGAGGTACACCACAGGATATACTCAGCGTTGTAGATGTGTGTTCGCCTAGCTTCACGTATTGCTTCCTGCTGGTTAAATAACTTCTAATCCAGTTTAAGACCAACCCTCTGATGCCATACTGTTCTAGTTTTTTGATTAAAGTATTGTGATTAACTGTGTCAAATGCTTTAGTTAGATCCATCAACACTGCTGCTGCACATTTTTTTACTATCTATTGCATTGGTAATTTCTTACCAATCATAATATATGGATAAAGCGAGAATAAAGTAAGTTTTATGTCCAAAACAAAAAGCAGGCACATTAGCGAGCTATGCCATTTTTCGGTAGAGAAGACAATACTATTGAAGTTTTTAGATCGATGCATCGACGAAAGGGTATTTTTACTGTTCAATCATGGAAGCAACTGCACGCTATTGTATTGGCATTAATATGCAGAACATTTAAATACTGCCAATTCTTTAGTAATAGATTGAAAATGTGCATTTTTTTTAGCACTAAAAAAGACCTGTTATATAAACATTTGTAAAGTTACAAAGGACTTAAAGTTAGTTTTATTTGCAGATGATACAACTGCGTTTTGTTCGGGAGAGAACACACAGAAGATAATACAAATAATAACAGAAGAAATTAACAAATTAAAAAGAGTGTTTGACAAAAACAGACTTTGAATCTTAGTATGACTAAAATAATGCTATTTGGTAACAGTAGAAGGGAAAGTTAAACAAATACAGATAGACGGAGTAGACATTGAAAGAGTTAAGTCTACCATGAATTGATTTACGTGGACTATGACTTAAACAAGTCGAAAAACTTATCCGGGTGTTACCATTTAGTGGTCAATTGTACGGAATATGTTCTGTACTGTGCAATCTACTAATAAAAGCTTCATTCAATCAACCAATCAAGGAAAACTAATTTTGGGTGTAATAATAGATAATAAAATAAACTGGAAATCTCATACAAAAATACACAACATAAAATGGCAATACATATTTCAATAAGGAATAAAGCAAAACATGTTCTAGACCAAAAATCACTTCATATTCTCTACTGCTCACTAGTGTTATCTGAGTTATTGTGCAGAAATATGGGGAAACAACTACAAATTCACTAACTGTGTTACAAAAAAGATCAGTTAGAATAACACATAATGTTGGATATAGAGAACATCCAACCCCTTTATTTATTAAATCACAATTATTGAAATTCAACGATTTGGTGCATTCGCAAACAGCTAAAATGATGTACAAAGCAAACTATAACCTGCTACACAAGAATGTACAACAATTCTTCTCAACAAAAGAGGAGAAATATAACCTTAGAGGAAAACCTAATTTAACACATTTGTATGCTTGTACAACACTTAAAACCTTTATCATATCTATATGTGGAATTAAATTATGGAATGGATTAACCAAAGAAATCAAACAAAGCAGCAATATGATTCAGTTTAAGAGACTGTTCAAACAAGAGTGTTCACAAAGTACACAGAACAAGAATTATGATGAACATTTGGAACCCTTTTTTTTTTTTTAAGATTATGTATTTAATATATGTTCACTTACTATGGTATATTATTTATTTATCCACTGTTCTGTTACAGAGAACAAGGGAATGGGATAAAATTGCTATGGTATGAAAAGAGGTAGGATTAAATAACCTCAGCTTCTTCCTACTCCTTTTCGGACGTGCTGTCGTGACACAACTGGAACTATGTGATGCATTACATTGCATCGTATGCATGTTCACAATAAATTGAACCTGAATGGGATCTTTAAAGTAATGCATGTTGCCTTTGGCTCCATGTGGCTTACCTCTGTCCTCCTCCTGCACCCAGTGTGTAAATGCAACACACTCCCACTCGCATGACAGACTTGTTTAGTGGTTTTTTAAACAAAACACTCCTGTTTGCAAAATGCAAATCCCACGTTCATCTTCAGTGAGTCATCGTCGGTCGTCATTTATATGCACTGTTGCTGGCAAATGGTGCAGGCCAGGCATGGAAGACGATCCAAGATAATGATGGTAGACAATGCGTAGACAACCAGATTGCGTACTTGTGCAGACACAGTAGCTCCTTTGAGGTACTTCCACTTTCACAATAATGGTCTATTAATAATTCCTGGTTAACGCCCTTTCACTTCACAAAGCCGCTCTTAAAATAAATCTTTGCCTCCTTGGCGTGAAACCATCTATGTATCTTACAAGTATCATTAACTAAACCTGCTACACCACACAATGTAAACCAAATCCGGCTCGGGAATGACACCAGACCTGCCCTCGGGTTAAAATCGTTTGCATTATATTTCTAAAAACACTTTTTTGCAGGAGGTCCTGGCAGACACTTATATGGACATTTTACCCTCCTGAGTCAGCATCCTAAAATTTCTATCTCAGAAAAAAGAAATAGACCAAAAACAAAATGTCCAAAATAAGAATAATAGTAAAGGGAGAAGTCCGGCCTATTGGTTATTAGGTATTTGGAAATTTAGTTTAATTTAGTTCAGGGGTCTCCAAACTATGGCCCTCCAGCGTCCACAATTCAGCCTGGGGGAAGTCGCAAATTTTTTTTCCTTTTTTTTCTCTTAAATCTTAGGCAAATCATAATGTTGAAATAGATGCCCATATCTGCTTTACAGATTTACTTTACAAAAAAGGAGGGTGGGACATTTCTCTTGTTGCCTTATTTGTATTTGACTTTATTAAATGTTTGGAGTAGAAAGATGAAGAAAATAGAAAACGTATAAAACATATACACACACATACATACATACATATATATATATATATATATATATATATATATATATATATATATATATATATATATATATATATATATATATATATATATATGTGTATATATACACACACATATATACATATATATACACACATATATGTAGATATATACACACTAGGGCTGCAACAACTAATCGATTAAATCGATTAAAATCGATTATTAAAATAGTTGCCGATTAATTTAGTCATCGATTCGTTGGATCTATGCTATGCGCATGCGCAGTTTTTTTTAATTTTTTTTATTTTTTTTTTTAATTAAAAAAAAAATATATATATATATATATATTTTTTACTAAACCTTTATTTATAAACTGCAACATTTACAAACAGCTGAGAAACAATAATCAAAATAAGTATGGTGCCAGTATGCTGTTTTTTTTCAATAAAATACTGGATAGGATAGAAATGTAGTTGGTCTCTTTTATCCGATTATTAATCGATTAATCGAAGTAATAATCTACAGATTAATCGATTATCAAATTAATCGTTAGTTGCAGCCCTAATACACACACATATATGTATGTATGTATACATGTATATGTGTATGTATACATACATGTATATATGTATGTATAAATGTATATGTGTATGTCTATGTATGTATATATATATATTTATGTATATATGAATATGTATATATATATATGTATATATATATATATAAGGTAAGTGGGTTGTACTAGTATAGCGCTTTTCTACCTTCAAGGTACTCAAAGTGCTGTGACACATTTTCCACATTAACGGCGGAAGCTGGGGATTGAACCAGGAACCCTCTATTTGCTGGCACGACCGCTATACCAACCGAGCCACACCGTCAAATACACATATACATATGTATGTATGCGTATATATGTATGTGTATATATATGTATATGTACTGTATATATGTGTATACAGTACCGTATATGTACATGTATATGTATATGTATTGATATGTGTGTATATATATATATATATATATATATATATATATATATATATATACTGTATATATACTGTATATGTATCTATATATATATATATATCACTGTATATGTTTGTATATATGTATGTCTATATATATATATATATATATACTGTATATATAGACATACTTATATATATGCCGTATATATATATATATAATATGTGTGTGTGTATATATATATGTATATAGGTATATATCACTAACTCATATTTTTGTGTATTTTGCTTAAGGCAGCAACACAAACCAGTTCTTGGCACCGTACCGCCAGAAGACATCCTTGTTGTGGAATTCCCCCATCTTTCCAAGTGTTTACTTAAGGTAAGTCATTGCTTAAGAAATGAGATACTTTCTATCAATAAGTACTTTAATTTGTACAGAAGGTGTGAAAAATTCATGAAAAATGTGTTTATATATTTTTGCACCTGGACTTGTCTCTATCCTCCAGAAGCCACAAAAAGACAATTAGTTGATATCACTGGGATGTTTTCATGATGAATCAGTGCTCTAACAATGAACAATACCACTTGCTTCGGTCTCCAGTCATCACGTGGCAGATGCGGTGTAGTTTGAGAATTTTTAAAAACTCCACCATGTGTTCCAGTCACGTGTAAACACTTGGAACTGCTAACCCCAAATAAGCCACGGAAGACTCGTAACATTTTTCCTAGTATTTTTGCTTCGATCAACAATAAATGGGAAGTTCCGTTTCATCTGCGGTTGCCAAACGGAACTCTGCTCCAAAAGTGAAACTTGACTAGTAAGATGTTGTCTACATTTGTGTGTGGTTTAAAATTAATGAAGTTGTTGCTTGTAACTGTACGTAGGGACCACTCAAACGTGTTTCCTCCAAACATATACACAGTGAAGGATACACTAATATACTGTACACTTGTGTAGGCGGGTAAACATTGGAAGAACATTACCATTTTTGTAGGGTTGTCAAAAGTATCTATACCAAATAGATACTGACATGCTAAAATTACATGGAGACCAGCTTTTTTCAGTATACCGTATTTTTCGGACTATAAGTTGCAGTTTTTTTTAAAGTTTGGCCGGGGGTGCGACTTATACTCAGGAGCGACTTATGTGTGAAATTATTAACACATTACCGTAAAATATCAAATAATATTATTTAGCTCATTCACGTAAGAGACTAGAAGTATAAGATTTCATGGTATTTAGCGATTAGGAGTGACAGATTGTTTGGTAAACGTATAGCATGTTCTATATGTTATAGTTATTTGAATGACTCTTACCATAATATGTTACGTTAACATACCAGGCACGTTCTCAGTTGGTTATTTATGCGTCACATAACATACACTTATTCAGCTTGTTGTTCACTATTCTTTATTTATTTTAAATTGATTTTCAAATGTGTATTTTTGGTGTTGGGTTTTATCAAATCAATTTCCCCCCAAAATGCGACTTATACTCCAGTGCGACTTATATATGTTTTTTTTTGTTTTTCTTATGCATTTTCGGCCGGTGCGACTTATACTCCGGAGCGACTTATACTACGAAAAATACGGTATGTTAGTATCCATGTTTTTTTTTGTGTTAATTTCTCCCTCACTCATAAACAAACAAAGTGTGGCAGCATGCATCGTAGCTTGCGTTGTATGCTGTATAACACAACAGAGTGGAGTGGGTTTGATTGGTTGAGAAGTCCATTGACATCTTAAAGAATGGAATCCATGTAATGCTTTAAAAAGGCAAATGGATGGCACAAAAAGCCAAATGGCTTGTTTCCATTGTGGTCCATTAAATATTCATCACATTTGATACATTCAATAATAAAATATATATAACCTGTAACATGTATATAAAAAAAAAAAAGTTAAAAAATGGATAAATTATGTACATATACACAGTATACATGTCAGGTGAATTGAAAAACAATACATACAAAAAATGAGGGGGGTATATACACTATGTACATGACACTATGTACATGACTATGCTGTAGATTAACTACGGTCAAAGTATTGGACAGGACTTCGAAATGTGTAATAAAGTTTAACTTTATATAAGAAAAAAATGGGGATACAAACGGTACAAAACGATCTTTATAACTTGTTATCTGTCATTCATTCATCACCCGTAGGCTCATAATTCTCATCTCAACAACCACAATGCACCTGCTCCCGGTCTTTCTAACATCCGGTTTGCCGCAATGCATTGTGGAACATGCAGTCTTTTAGTTTACCCTTTGTTAGGCTATTGAGTAGAAACAACTCAATTCAATGTCAGTGTTTCTCAAATAATCAATATCAAATACATGTATAATTCAAATCAATTCCATTTTAACTCTTTTTAGCTGTAAGTATTAATAGATCAATTTATCAGCAATTAAATCAAACTTGCAAATTAGGAATGATCATTACACATGAACTATATAACCCATAAGTTACAACATATGCACATGTTGACTCCAAGAGTGTGCAAAACAGAATGAGAAAATATATATACACTGTAACCACATATACACCTGTTTGATGCTTCGGAAAGTTGCTGGGGATCAATTTTGGTCCAGATCAGGTAGAGGTTGAGCTGAGCCATGATTTTATGGCAGTTTTAAAATTTAGTAGGGAAGTTCGAATTTTAAGGTCTGTTGGTAGTGCATTCCACTGTGTGGTGGCAAAATAGTAGAATGCATTTTTTCCCATGAAAGTCTTGAATTTGGGGGGGACGAGGTCTGAGGAACTCCCTCTCGTGAAGTACCTGTGAGCATCACTTTGGCGAAATAGTTCGACAGGTACTTGGGGACAGTTTCTCTGAGTATTTTGAATACCAGGCACATTGCCATTTGGTGTACTCTTTCCTCAACTCTAAGCCATCCTAATTTGGTCAAGTGGGTTTGAGTTAGGTGAGTCCTGTATGGGAGGTTGAGCAGGAGTCTCACCAGCTTGTTTTGGGAAGTTTGCGGTTTTGCTTTTAGTGGCTTGGGGATACTGGTGAACCATGAGGTGCAGGCGTAGTCAAAATGACACTGTATGAGGGCACAGGCAAGGGTCTTAAGTGTATCCCTGCCTAAAAATCTAGTTTTATTATTGATCTTGGTGATTGCTTTTAATGCCATTTTTTCACCCGAGAGAGTGTTTTCCAATATACAACCTAGGTAAATTACCTTGTCTTCTGTTGTGCATTATTTTCTAATCAGCGGTTATAAAAGGAGAAGTATTCACTGCACCAGTGAGAGCGGAGATCCGCCACCACAAGCCCGGGGAGTGTGCTGTATGTGTGCAGTAAACCTCCGCAAAGTTACTGCCCAACCTCTATCACTTCTGTAAGTGCTAAGAAGACATAATTAGACGCTCTTTTGTCGTTTGGAAGCAGTTTGCCTTCCTGGTAGTATTGTCCAGATACCAATATTTTGGTACCAGTACCAAAATATTTCGATACTTTTCTAAATAAAGGTGACCGCAAAAATTTGCTTTATTGGTTTTATTTTAACAAAAAAATCTTAGGGTACATTAAATGTATGTTTATTATTGAAAGTTTGTCCTTAAATAAAATAGTGAACATACTAGACAACATGTCTTTTAGTAGTAAGTAAACAAACAAAGACTCCTAATTTAGTCTGCTGACATATGCAATAGTATATTGTGTCATTTATCATTCTATTATTTTGTCAACATTGTTAAGGACAAGTGGTAGAAAATGAATTATTAATTTACTTCATTTACTGTTAATATGTGCTTACTTTCTCTTTTAACATGTTTAACTTCTGTTAAAATGTAATAATCACTTATTCTTCTCTTGTTTGATACTTTACATTAGTTTTGGATGATACCACAAATTTGGGTATCGATCCGATACCAAGTAGTCACAGGATCATACATTGGTCATATTCAAAGTCCTCATGTGTCCAGGGACATAGTTCCTGAGTTTATAAACATAATATAAATTTTAAAAAAGAGAAAAAAGATGTTGTGATGCCAAAAAATATCGAGGTAATCATAGTAGTGTCAACTAGATACGCTCCTGTACTTGGTATCATTACAGTGGATGTCAGGCATAGATCCACCCATGGCGTTAGTTTACATTTTGACGCCGGTGAGCTACGGTGTGTAGTGAAGCATGTTTAGCTATTCCTCATCCTGCAGGGATGATACTGGTAATAAACTCACTTTATTTGTCGCCACGGAGGCGAGGATTAGTGATTTAGAAGTAGATAAAACACTGCCGACTGCGGCTGGACTTTAGCCGCTAGCTAGCTAGCCATGTCTTAAAGCACCTCTTCCGGTTCAGTGTTATAACTTCACCTTTATCTTTATTTTTTAGGCCAAAACGCGTCCGTTCTCCCTTTTCTGTCTACACACTGTGTCTGCTTGTAAGTACTCTGTGATTGTGCACTGCCGAACGTGCTCCTCTGCTCGTAAAACCAGCAATGACATGACGTGACGAAGACGGGGGCGTTGGTACACCGGTACAATGTAGAATAGTTGACTATTGTTATTTATGAGCATATTCATAAGTCTTGATTCAAGATTCAAGATTGTTTATTGTCATATGCACAGTTAAAAAACACCCAGTTTGCCGTACAATGAAAATCTTACTTTGCTAGTCCACCCTTCAACAAGTCACACGGCACTTAGCTAAAATAAAAAGAAAAGAAAATGTTATATACAAGGCACAGTAAGTAACATTACATTATTGCACATTCTGATTGACAGTCAACAGTATAAATATGGAGGTGACCTTGGGTCACAGCAGCAGTTAAAGTGTCTTTAGTGATCAAAGGTGAAAAGTGTCTACAGTGATGGTTCACAGTTCGGGGGTGGTCATGGTAGCTGTCTTTTGTTCAAAAGATAAAAGTAAAACGGGGGGGAGCTAGCATTCACAAGTTAGCATTCACAACCATGAATTGATTATGTGGACCCCGACTTAAACAAGTTGAAAAACTTATTCGGGTGTTACCATTTAGTGGTCAATTGTACGAAATATGTACTGAACTGTGCAATCTACTAATAAAAGTTTCAATCAATCAATCAATCAATCAATCAATGGCCTGTGGGTAGAAACTGTTTGTCAGTCTCGTAGTCCTGGATTTCAGGCTCCTGTATCGTCTGCCTGATGGTAGGAGGCTGAAAAGACTGTGCTGGGGGTGTGTACTGTCCTTTATGATGTTGTGTGCTCTCCTGGTGGCCCTGGTGGAGTACATGTCCTGTAGTGAGGGGAAGGCTGCTCCTGATATGTACTGAGCTGTTTTAATCACTCGCTGGAGTGCCTTCCTGTCCTTAGCAGTGCAGTTTCCATACCAGACCGTGATTGAGCTGGTAAGGACACTCTCAACCGTACTTCTATAGAAGTTGCTGAGAATGTTGTGTGGCATGCCAAATTTTCTCAGCCTTCTCAGGAAGTACAGTCGCTGCTAGGCTTACTTTATTGTTTGTTGGGTGTTGTGATCCCAGGTGAGGTCCTCGCTGATGTGGGTCCCGAGGAATTTAAAGCTTTTCACCCTGTCCACCTCTGTCCCCCCTATGTACAGAGGTGTGTACTGTGCACTCCTTCTCCGTGGGTCAATAATCATCTCCTTGGTCTAAATAGCACAAGGGAATCGAACCCAGGTCAACTGCTTGGAAGGCAGCTATGCTAACCACTATACCTCCAATCCCTTGTTTGTTTTGATATACTAGGAGGCTAAAGGCCAGGGGTGTCAAACGTACGGCCCGGGGGCCAGATCAGGCCCGCGAACAGGTTTTATCTGTCCCGCGGGACGAGTTTGCTAAGCATGAAAATCAACCTGAATTTGTTCAATGAAAGAAACTGCTGTTCTAAATGTGTCCACTGGATTATTTTTAGCAATTATTGGTATCTTCGTAGATGATGCTACATATGTACAAAATAAACCACATGATGTTAGTACATCAGGAAAATGATCAAACTACATAAATAAAATACTGTAATTTGATTTTAATATAATTTTTTTATTTTGATAGATTGAAAATTAACACCAATTAATTGACTGATGAACATTATCACATATTTTATTCAGAAAATATAAATAAAGACAAATAAAGGGAAAATATTAACTATTATAAACTACTAAAATATTATACTATTAACCACAACATGTAAGTGTAAAAAAACAATTTGTACAATTTCAGAATGTGCTTGTTCTATTTTTAAACAAAGAAAACCGTCTGAAGTTGTCTTTATTTTTAAGTTATCGTGCCGTGATTTTACCAGTCCGGCCCACTTAGGAGTAGATTTTTCTCCATGTGGCCCCCAATCTAAAATGAGTTTGACACCCCTGCTATAGGCAATGCAATGTGATTTAAATTCTGTGCAAAAAGTTGTTGAAGCACAGTGACACTTGCCACTTTGAAACAGTTTTTAATAAAGTAGTGAATTTAAAAGTACATGAGTAGGGTTTATTTTATTTTTTTATCGCGGTATCGAATAAGTATCAAACTTGTGGAAATTCACAGGTGTGGACTACTGAAATCATGGTGTCGTGATACCCATGTTAATGTATACAGTATTTATGTAACTATGTCTATCTTTACATATGTGTATATATACAGTGTATACTATATTTATTACTGTACACTATACAATAACACCTTTTATGGAATAAAGTTTGTTTTCTAACACAAAAAGAAGCAAGATGCAATGTATTTTAAAAGTAGATTAGACTGCCCCCTATTGGAAATAGTGAGTATGTATCAAGGGATATACTGTACATGTACATTCTTGTCATTGAACAAGTGTAAGGTTATTGTAAGCAGAAACCGTTAAAAAAAAGAAGGCAAAATCAGTTATTAGCGTGACAGGAAATGCATCCTACTGACGTATGAGTTTTTTACTGTTACGGTTGCTCCATATATGGCGTCAGCTGCGAGAGGAAATATTAGTTACCTCCTTCACAATACTTGATACTTTGTAAAACATGAAATTCAGGTTGTTATTCATGGCTGGTGCCAATTTTTGCTGTCACCACATTAATTTGATATTTTTTTAAATCCAGTAAATTAACTCTTAATAAATGCGTGGTTTTATTTTGCATTCCAAAAGTCATTGTCATTGTTTTCAGGGCAATGGAGGAGATATTTTGTCACTTTTCTTAACGAGGCTTTAATATGCAAAACCAACTTTTCTTACCTATTGTGACTATTTACATTGTAGATTGTCACTGAAGGCATCAAAATTATGAATGAACCCATGTGGAGTTATAAATAATTATTATTTATTATTTATTTATCATTTATGTGGAGTTATGTACTGAACAAAAAAGGTGAAATAACTGAAAACATGTTTTGTATTCTATCCATCCATCCATCCATCCATTTTCTACCGCTAGTTTCTTCAAAATAGCCACCCTTTACTCTGATTACTGTTTTGCACACTCTTGGCATTCTCTCCATGAGCTTCAAAAGGTAGTCACCTGAAAGGGTTTTCACTTCACAGGTCATAGTTTGGATGCCTTCAGTGACAATCTACAAGGTAAATAGTCATGAAAATAAAGAAAACGCATTGAAATGAGAAGGTATGTCCAACCCTATGGCCTGTATTGTGTGTGTGTGTGTGTGTGTGTGTGTGTGTGTGTGTGTGTGTGTGTGTGTGTGTGTGTGTGTGTGTGTGTGTGTATGTATATATATATATATATATATATATATATATATATATATATATATATATATATATATATATATATATATATATATATATATATATATATATATATATGTGTGCGTGTGTATATATATATATATATATGTATGTGTGTATACTGTATATATATATATATATATATATACATGTATATATATGTGTGTGTGTGTGTGTGTATATATATATGTGTGTGTGTGTATATATATATATGTATATATATATGTGTATATATACAGTATATGTATATATATATATATATGTATTTATATGTATGTGTATATGTGTATGTATATATATATATATATATATATATTTATGTGTGTATATATATATATATGTTTGTGTATGTATATATATATATATATATATATATATATATATATATATATATATTTATGTGTATATATGTATATATTAGGGCTGCAACTAACGATTAATTTGATAATCGATTAATCTGTCGATTATTACTTCAATGAATCGATTAATAATCGGATAAAAGAGACAAACTACATTTCTATCCTTTCCAGTATTTTATTGAAAAAAAACAGCATACTGGCACCATACTTATTTTGATTATTGTTTCTCAGCTGTTTGTACACGTTGCAGTTTATAAATAAAGGTTTATAAAAAAAAGTAATTAAAAAAAAATTTGCCTCTGCGCATGCACATAGCATAGATCCAACGAATCGATGACTAAATTAATCGCCAACTATTTTTATAATCGATTTAATCAATTAGTTGTTGCAGCCCTAGTATATATATATATATATATATATATATATATATATATATATATATATATATATATATATATATATATGTATGTGTCTATATATATTTATATATATATATATATATATATATATATATATATATATATATATATATATATATATATATATATATATATATATATATATATATATATATGTATATATATATGTATGTGTCTATATATATTTATATATATGTATATATATTCCTCGCGCACTAATTGACTGATAGAGAGCTCACTTTGCCGATGTCATGTTATCGATGGGAAAATGCATTTTTAGACAATATGATTTACCTGAATGGCTAGGAGACACCGAGAGTAACAAGCGGTATAAAATGGATTAGAAAGGACAGATTTTAAAAAAGATTAATAAAAAATAAGAATAATAAAACTTTTATTTTTTTATTTTATTTTTTTATTTTTTTAACTTGGGTAGTCCCGTGGGCCGGATTTTGGACGTTGGCGGGCCGTAGTTTGGGGACTCCTGGTGTATGTGATCTGCATAAATCCAGAAATCAAACCATATGGAGGCATGGCGGAGACATTAATAGGACACTCTTGCCTATCTTCATACTTTTCCCAAACAAGCAATTTGTAATTTGCCCGACTTTTCCCTAGTATGACGTCAGCAGATATCTCCATATATGGAAGAGATTTACCTGAAGATCTTTGCGCAAGTCTGCCATTGTAGTCCGATGTTGTAGTCTTTTGCTCTATCCTCTTGTTGTGGGGCAAACTTTCGCCATTTCTAGCGCAAAGGAGCGTATAGTTTGAATTTATATCTGTCAGTAAACTTTATATGGAAGCGCTAAAAATACAACATGGCTGACGAAGAGAAGACGCAGTCAAAGTGGAGGCACGTAAAAAGACCGCCCACAAAATGGCGCATCCTGAGGAGAATGTGAAAAACGGCTTGAAAACAGTCCGTAAAACATAATCTATGCGACATTTTGACCAAAGAACCACCATTACATGTTATGTAGACCACAAGGAAGTGTTTTACATTTAGAAAAAATTACCCCTTTTAAAGTTTGTCAGTATTATTCCTGTTTGTATATTGAAAAATACAATCTTTAAGTGGCACTAGATGTTTGCAGTGTTTTTATTTAGGTAAATAGGACTAAGTAAACAGACTGTTAAAGCCACAGTGCAGAAAGGTTATAACACCGAATCGTTAATACTGTAATCTGTCTACAGTGTTTCTCCAAAAGGTTCATTGTTTTCTTTTTAAATATAAGTTCAACTTAAGTTTTAAGTAGGTTTTTTTTCCACTGTCATTTGCAATCTCCCAGCAGAAGGGCCTTATGAGACAATCTGTGAAAATGAAATAGTATAATAAAAAAAAACTAAATAGTATTTGAAATGTAATAAGTTACTTATTTCACATAATGTATAAATATTTCTAAAATAATTATTCATTATGCTTGATAGTCTTTAATAATTCTTAGCCATCCTCCAAAGGCTAATAGCTGGCGCCCTCTAGTGTCTTGCCAGTTATATTACAATAATCCATATACATTCTACTGTCCTAGTATTTATGGTTAAAATGGAATATCTACACTCAAAAAACACTTCATAAAGTACACTTGTACTTGTACAATAAATTACACATGACGTGCTTGAGTTGAGTATCCTGTACGGTAGCCTGGAAGTGCAAAATATGATTACATATCATTAAACAAATTACAGTTACAGAAAATCAATTTAAAAAGACACAACTTATACTTACGGAAACCAAATCAATTTCCAAAAACATTAGCAAAAGGCGAAACAACTTACAATTTCACAAACCAAATGAACAAAAGACAATTTCCGAAAACACATTAACAAAAGGCAAAACAATTTGTAATTTTACAAACTAAATTAACGAAAGACAAAATAATCCATGATAATTACAATTTCAGAAAACACATTATCAAAGGGCGAAACGACTTACAATTTCACCAAAGAATTAACAAAAGCAAAACATTTGCAATTCCAGAAAACTTTAACAAAAGGGGAAACAATTTACAGGTTCACAAACCAAATTAACAAAAAAAATATATATATAATTTCAGAAAACACATTAAATAATTTGCAATGTCACAAACAAATTAACAAAAGACAGAACGATTTGCAATTTCACAAACCTAATTGACAAAAGACAAAACAACTTACAACTACGCATATTAAATTGACAATTTGTAAATTAACGAAAGACAAAATAACTAATAATAATTACAATTTCAGAAAACACATTATCAATGGGCGAAACAACTTACAATTTCACCAAAGAATTAACAAAAGAAAAACATTTACAATTCCAGAAAACTTTAACAAAAGGGTAAACAATTTACAGTTTCACAAACCAAATTAACAAAAAAAAATATATATATAATATCAGAAAACACATTAAAAATTGACAATATCACAAACAAATTAACAAAAGACAGAACAATTTAAAATTTTACAAACCTCATTGACAAAAGACAAAACAACTTACAGCTACGCAAACTAAATTAACCAAAAGACAAAATATACAATTTCAGAAAACACATTAACATAAGGTGAAACCCCTTACAATTTCACAAACCAAATTAACTAAAGACAAAACATTTCTGAAAACACATTAACAAAAGTCCAAATAAGGCGAAACACAAATTAAATTACATAAAGACTAAACAATCTACAATTTCAGAAAACAAAAGGCGAAGCAACTTACAATTTCTAAATATAAATCAGGGGTCCCCAAACTTTTTGACTTGAAACTTCCCGCGGGCCGGATTTTGGACGCTGTGGTTTGGGGACCCCTAAACTGAATTAATGGAAGATAAACGATTCAAAATTTCAGAAAACACATTAACAAAAGGCAAAACAACTAAGAATGAAAAAAAAACTATCTAACAAAAGAGAAAAAAACTAAACAATTTTGCACACCAAGTTACAAAAAACATTTTTAAATTTTTTTTTAGTAAAATTTTAAATTGTTTTGTCTTTTGTTAACTTGGTTTTCATTGTTGTAAGTTGTCTTTTGTTAATGTGTTTTCTGTAATTGTAATTTGTTTCATGAAATGTTAGTGTTTTGCACTCCCTGTCTTGTCGTAGACCTGTGATCAAATCAAATCCTCCATGACTAATAAAGTATTTAGGGTGTTTTAGCTGCCACAATAGCAGTGTGCAGCAGTTTCTTATTCAGGACTACACCACAGCCAGGTCTATTGCCATCAACAGGGCCTCTAATGGAGGGCTGCTTGTGAGTAAGTTTAGGATCATTATGTTACGTGATTATGCATTCATTAGGAAACTTACTGATGACGCCAGAGAGGGAGAACGGCATAAAACGGAAGGTGTAATTTTTAGTGTGATTATGGAACACATACCGGGTTTTGGAATTGCTCTGGTAAGGCCAGATTTTCTGGCTTGAATCTGTCACTTTTTTTTAATTCTAATTTAGCAGCTATGCAGGTTAACCATATGAGTTCAGCAGAAGCCATGTAAAAATTACATCTGCATCAATCACAATTAAACAATTCTTCACATTGTAGATTTGGTATAATTGCTAATGTCAAATTAATCTAACAGTGGTTCGCTACATAGCTACAATTAATTTCAGCTATTAAACGCTTCATTAAACTCTACTTATTCACAACGGCTGGCATCCATATGGCGCTGCATCAACCCAAGTGGAACTTTTCCTGCAGATTTTAACTTATTTTTTGTACTATTTGTGTGTGAACCAGCATCCAGATTTGTATGGCCGTGCAGTGGCTGAGACGGCTGTGTATTGGGTATTATTAAATACCCTAAATTCACCATAAGCACCAACTATGTCTCTTATGGGCAGTTTCAATGGATCATCTAGTATGGAATACACTCAAACACACTAAATCACAGTAGTGATGCTTACATACTGATGTATTGTGGACGCCCACAAGTCATAACAAGCTAATGACAATAGTTATTCAAAGTTAGAAAGAAAAATACATCAAAACTAATAGCCCCTTCTTAGAAAGGATGAATCAGCTTGTTTGCTTTATTACAAAACCCAAAACCAGTGAAGTTGGCACATTGTGTAATTCGTAAATAAAAACAGAATACAATGATTTGCAAATCCTTTTCAACTTATATTCATATGAATAGACTGCAAAAAGATATTTAATGTTCCAACTGAGAAACTTATTTTTTTTTGCAAATAATCATTAACTTAGAATTTAATGGCAGCAACGCATTGTAAAAAAGTTGGCACAGGGACATTTTTACCACTGTGTTACATGGCCTTTCCTTTTAACAACACTCAGTAAACGTTTGGGAACTGAGGAGAGCAATTTTTGAAGCTTTTCAGGTGGAATTATTTCCCATTCTTGCTTGATGTACAGCTTAAGTTGTTCACTTTTTGTTTACATTTAGCGGTTAACATATTCCCTTGCAATATGTAGTGTAGCATGTTTAGCTATTTCTCGTCCTCCGGTGATAACGATACCTGTAAGAAAAGTTGTTTATTTGATTTAGAAGCGGCTTTACTCTATGGAGGGACATTAGTCGCTAGTGAGAATGCTACGTTGTGTTAAGGACGCGTTGTTTGCCTGTCGCTGTCAAATTTACAAGACTCGGCTAGAATGTGTCATAATCATGCATTATCACGCTATAAGGATTTTATTAAAAGCTCTATCGTTGGCCAGACTTATATTATTTATTTCATCTATATGGCGCAAGCCTGGTACATGCCTGTTTATTTATGATTATAACGTGTGTTACTGTATTACTTCAAGAAATATTTATGATACATTGGTAGTAAGGTGCATGTTATCCAAAGATTTTAGAAATTAGTCTTTATTTATATTAGGGATCAACCGATTATTGGCACCCATATTTGGCATTTTGACGTACATCGATATCGTCCTTTTATTGGAATCAACCGATATTTTCTTTTTTTTTCTCTTTTCTCTTTTACAACCACAACATAAATACATCAAGAGATACAATACCTGGATTTAATGTTTAAAAAATTGTGATAAGTAGAGAGTAGGGTTGTACGGTATACCGTACCTGAGCAAATTGTTGGAACAGTTTTAAGAACAACATTTCTCAATGAGCTATTGCAAGGAATTTAGGGAGTTCACCATCTACGGTCCGTAATATCAAAAGGTTCAGAGAATCTAGAGAAATCACTGCAAGGCCGAAAACCAACATTGAATACCCGTGACCTTCGATCCCTCAGGCCGTACTGCATCAAAAACCGACATCAGTGTGTATAGGATATCCCCACATGGGCTCAGGAACACTTCAGAAAACCACTGTCATTAACTACAGTTCGTCGCTACATCTATAAGTGCAAGTTATGCAAAGCGAAAGCCATTTATCAACAACACCCAGAAACGCCGCCGGAGACCCCGGACGGTTGAACAACTTAAGCTGTACACCAAGCAAGAATGGGAACAATTCCACCTAAAATACTTCAAAAATTGCTCTCCTCAGTTCCCAAACGTTTACTGAGTGTTTTTAAAAGGAAAGGCCATGTAACACAGTGGTAAAAATGCCCATGTGCCAACTTTTTTGCAATGTGTTGCTGCAATTGAATTCTAAGTTAATGATTATTTGCAAAAAAAAAGTACAAACATTAAATATCTTGTCTTTGCAGTGTGTTCAATTGATAATAAATTGAAAAAGATTTGCAAATCATTGTATTCTGTTTTAATTTACGATTTACACAACATGCCAACTTCACTGGTTTTGGGTTTTGTAAACAATTCAGTTAAAAAAACAACTTAAAGCCTTGCCCAGCTAATTTTTAACATATACTATTCATGTGTATATAACTTTTACTGTAAGTGAATATTTGCTCCGGATGTTGGTTGTCGGCTTCCTTGACCACTAATAATCGTTAATGGTATTGGCCCTGAAAAAAATAATATCGATCGATCGCAAAATCAATTGAACTGACCTGATCTGTTCGTCTCACATTTGTATAAACAGTGACTTGGAATGTTCGTTTTTTGTTTAGAAAAGTGTTTGTTTAGAGCAGTGGTTCTCAACCTTTTTTTAGTGATGTACCCCCTGTGAACATTTTTTAAATTCAAGTACCCCCTAATCAGAGCAAAGCATTTTTGGTTGAAAAAAAGAGATAAAGAAGTAAAATACAGCACTATGTCATCAGTTTCTGATTTATTAAATTGTATAACAGTGCAAAATATTGCTCATTTGTTGTGGTCTTTCTTGAACTATTTGGAAAAAAAGATATAGAAATAACTAAAAACTTGTTGAAAAATAAACAAATGATTCAATTATAAATAAAGATTTCTACACATAGAAGCAATCATCAACTTAAAGTGCCCTCTTTGGGGATTGTAATAGAGATCCTTCTGGATTCATCAACTGTATTCTAAACATTTCTTCACAAAAAAATAAATCTTTTACATCAATATTTATGGAACATGTCCACAAAAAATCTAGCTGTCAACACTGAATATTGCATGGTTGCATTTCTTTTCGCAGTTCTTTTTGACGGACATTTAAAAAAAATCTCACGTACCCCTTGGCATACCTTCAAGTACCCCCAGGGGTACGCGTACCCCCATTTGAGAACCACTGGTTTAGAGTGTCCACCCTGAGATTGGTAGGTCGTGATTTCAAACCCCGGCCGAGTCATACCAAAGACTAAAAAATGAGACCCATTACCTCCCTGCTTGGCACTCTGCATCAAGGGTTAGGATTGGGGGTTAAATCACCAAAAATGATTCCAGAGTGCGGCCACCGCTGCTGCTCACTGCTCCCCTCACCTCCTAGGGGGTGGAACAAGGGGATGAGTCAAATGCATAGGGTAATTTCACCACACAGTGGTACTTTAAACTTTAAACTTAAACTGCTTGTCTTTTCAGTGCAGTGAAGTTACAATGAGTGTACTCAAACTATCCTTGAGTGGGATGTAGTTAAGTAAACTTCCACTGAGTGGCAGTACTGCACTGCTCAGTTTCTGCTGCTTGAGCGTTGAGTGCTGCTTTGGGAGTCACTCAAAGACACAACATGCAGGATGGTGCTGTGATATTTACTACTGTGTACGTGTGGAAAGAACGGGTGGAGGCAGTGGAGAGGGAAAGATGTGTGATGGACTGTGCAGTAAAGCAGTGTTTTTCAACCTTTTTTGAGCCAAAGCACAATTTTTTCACTGAAAAAATCCAGAGGCACACCACCAACAGAAAACATTAACAAATGAAACTCAGCAGTCGATATTGACAGTAAAAAGTCGTCCTCGCAATTGTTGGTTATGTATTAAAACCATAACCAAACATGCATCACAATAGCTTTTGTCTCAAAGGAGGTGTACTGTCACGACCGAGATAAAACAAGCGTGCCTCGTTACATACGTCACATACTGTAGCGCATGCAACGTCATACGCCCTCGCCGAGCAGCGAAGTAGCGGCATCGGTAACGTTAGCAGCGGCAGGTGGTGCAAGCGCAGCGGTGCGAGTGGTGATACGAGAGAGAGAAGGTGCGAATCTGGTAACAAATGGTGGAAGAAGAATGAATTCCCAAGAAAAGCAGCACGGGGTTCATCGTCTGGCGGTGGTTTGGCTTCAAGCGGAAAGATGTTGAACAGACAACCGTAATATGTCAAGTATGCGGCAAAAGAGTTGCTACAAAAAGTAGCACCACTGCTAATTTGTAGCATCATTTGAAAAGTCCCCCGCTAGAGAATAAGGAGTGCTTGAAACTCCGCCTTCCGCCCGAATGCAGCTGAGATAGGCTCCAGCACCCCAGCGACCCCGAACAGGACAAGCGGTAGAAAATGGATGGATGGATGGATGAAACTCTGCATGTCAACATCTGCGGCCGGTGCCACACCCAACAAAATGCCGAAGCAACTAGCACTGACCCAATTGAGCCTGGTGTCTTCCATTTCCACATCAACACCGTATGAAAAAAATAGTCAACAACAGAAGGAGATAACGTCCGCAGGAACCTACCACATAGCGAAGGACATACACTATTTGATTTCCTATTATGCAACTAATTTTTATTTGACACTTTTTGAAATATCTTGTGTGACATCATGCACAAAAGTGCTCTTTATTTGTTTTAAACTATTGTAGTGGCGTTTTGTACAGAAAGTGCACTTTAATTTAGTGTTGTTTTGATATGTCATCATAGTGACATCATGCACAAAAGTGCACTAATAGCTTGTTTTAAAATGTCTCTGACAATCTTGCACTTTCTGTTTTGGAAATGACATGAATGTTTGTGCCACTGCTTAAAGGCCTACTGAAATGAATTTTTTTTTTTCAAACGGGGATAGCAGATCCATTCTATGTGTCATACTTGATCATTTCGCGATATTGCCATATTTTTGCTGAAAGGATTTAGTAGAGAACATCGACGATAAAGTTTTGGTCGCTGATAAAAAAGCCTTGCCTGTACCGGAAGTAGCGTGACGTCACAGGAGGTAATATTCCTCACAATTTTCCTTTGTTTACAATGGAGTGAGAGAGATTTGGAGCGAGAGAGATTTGGAGCGACAAAGCGACGATTACCCCATTAATTTGAGCGAGGATGAAACATTCGTGGATGAGGAACATGAGAGTGAAGGACTAGAGTGCAGTGCAGGACGTATCTTTTTTCGCTCTGACCGTAACTTAGGTACAAGGGTTCATTGGATTCCACACTTTCTCCTTTTTCTATTGTGGACCTCGGATTTGTATTTTAAACCACCTCGGATACTATATCCTCTTGAAAATGAGAGTCGAGAACGCGAAATGGACATTCACAGTGACTTTTATCTCCACGACAATACATCGGCGAAGCACTTTAGCTACGGAGCTAACGTGATAGCATCGGGCTTAACTGCAGATAGAAACAAAAGAAATAAACCACTGACTGGAAGGATAGACAGAAAATCAACAATACTTTTAAACCATGGACATGTAAATACACGGTTAATGCTTTCCAGCCTGGCGAAGCTTAACAATGCTGTTGCTAACGACGCCATTGAAGCTAACTTAGCTACGGGACCTCACAGAGCTATGCTAAAAACATTAGCTATCCACCTACGCCAGCCAGCCCTCATCTGCTCATCAACACCCGTGCTCAACTGCGTTCCAGCGATCGACAGAGCGACGAAGGACTTCACCCGATCATCGATGCAGTCGGCGGCTAGCGTCGGATAGCGCGTCTGCTATCCAACTCTGAAAGTCCTCCTGGTTGTTTTGCTGCAGCCAGCCGCTAATACACCGATCCCACCTACAGCTTTCTTCTTTGCAGTCTCCATTGTTCATTAAACAAATTGCAAAAGATTCACCAACACAGATGTCCGGAATACTGTGGAATTTTGCGATGAAAACAGAGCTTTTTGTATTGGATACAATGGTGTCCGAATACTTCCGTTTCAACCATTGACGGCACGCGCATACATCATCATACATAGACGTTTTCAACCGGAAGTTTAGTAAAGGACTGATAAAGTGTGGCGACATGCATACTGAAAGTCCTCGGCCGGATAGACGGGTGTTTAAACTGTCAAAAAAAAAGAAGAAAAAAAAGTGAGATATGAGCCAACCACAGAGGGAGAGAAGTTGTCAGCGCGGTCACTTAGAGTTTAATCTTGGCTCAGTGGGAAGTTCAGATTTTGTCAGCCTGAACTCACGCCGCCTCACATAAAGTAGTGGAGCGATGGGACGGCAAGCGGCGAAGGCTTCCGCGGGAGGATTTGCAAACAACGGCCCTTTTGCCACTCGGGCAAAGTGTCTGAGTGGAGCCGGGGAGAGACAAAGCCGGCAATAAGCCGGACCTGGGACGGGACACATTGAGGCGCTCTGAGATCAAGCAGTCAAAAGGCTGTGGCGCTCTTCTACCAGGAGTATTCCCTGAGGGCTCGCTTTTGCTGCTTGCTTTGCTCTCTTCAACCCCCTCGCCGCTTCTCCACCTCAGTGTTTTTCAACCCTTTTTGAGCCGGGGCACATTTTTTTGCGTTGAAAAAATCCAGAGGCACACCACCAGCAGAAATCATGAAAAAATGAAACTCAGTTGACAGTAAAAAGTCGTTGGATACGACTCTAAACCATAACCAACCATGCATCACTATAGCTCGCCGTGACTTATTTTGAGTTTTTTGCTGTTTTCCTGTGTGCAGTGTTTTAGTTCTTGTCTTGCGCTCCTATTTTGGTGCCTTTTTTCTGTTTTGTTGGTATTTTCCTGTAGCAGTTTCATGTCTTCCTTTGAGCGCTATTTTCCACACCTGCTTTGTTTTAGCTATCAAGAATATTTAGGTTGTGCGGACGCTATCCTTCTTTGTGGGGACATTGTTGATTGTCATGTCATGTTCGGATGTACTTTGTGGACGCCGTCTCTGCTCCACAGTAAGTCTTTGCTGTCGTCCAGCATTCTGTTTTTGTTTACTTTGCAGCCAGTTCGGTTTTAGTTTCGTTTTGCATAGCCTTCCCTAAGCTTCAATGCCCTTTCTAAGCGGCACTCGAACAATAACAATGAAAAATAACAGGCACATGAACAATAACAATATCTGATAGCTCAGTTACAGCTCATATTATTCTATTCTGTGTTATATGTGTTTTATGTTGCACGATTGCACCAAGTAAAACTCCTAGTTTGTCAACCCGTTCTCAAACAATGGCAATAAAAACGATTCTGATTCTGATTCTGATTCTGACATCCGAACATGACATGGCAATCAACAATGTACATTGTGGACGCCATCTTTGCGCCACAGTAAGTCTTTGCTGTCGTCCAGCATTCTGTTTTTGTTTATTTTGTAGCCAGTTAGGTTTTAGTTCCGTTCTGCATAGCCTTCCCTAAGCTTCAATGCCTTTTCTTAGGGGCACTCACCTTTTCTTTATTTTTGGTCAAAGCATTAGACACCTTTTTACCTGCACACTGCACGCTGTTCCCGACATCTACAAAGCAATTAACTACCGGCTGCCACCTACTGATATTGAAGAGTATTACACGGTTACTCTGCCGAGCTCTACACAGCACCGACACTCAACAACAACACATCATTTGCAGACTATAATTACTGGTTTGCAAAATATATTTTCAACCCAAATAGGTCTGGCACACCAGACTGTATCTCACAGAATAGAATAACATGAGCTGTAACTGAGCTATCAGATCTTGTTATCCCCTCGGCCATCAGGCACATGAACAATAACAAGATCTGATAGCTCAGTTACAGCTCATGTTATTCTAGTCTGTGTTATATGTGTTTTATGTTGCACGATTGCACCAAGTATAATTCCTAGTTTGTCAACCCGTTTTCCAAAAATGGCAATAAAAGCTATTCTGATTCTGATTCTGACATCCGAACATGACATGGCAATCAACAATGTACATTGTGGACGCCGTCTTTGCTCCACAGTAAGTCTTTGCTGTCGTCCAGCATTCTCTTTTTGTTCACTTTGTAGCCAGTTAGGTTTTAGTTCCGTTCTGCATAGCCTTCCCTAAGCTTCAATGCCTTTTCTTAAAGGCACTCACCTTTTGATTATTTTTGGTTTAAGCATTGGACACCTTTTTACCTGCACGCTGCCTCCCGCTGTTCCCGACATCTACAAAGCAATTAGCTACCGGCTGCCACCTACTGATATTGAAGAGTATTACACGGTTACTCTGCCGAGCTCTAGACAGCACCGACACTCAACAACAACACATCATTTGCAGACTATATTTACTGGTTTGCAAAATATATTTTTAACCCAAATAGGTCTGCACACCAGACTGTATCTCACCGCGGTCTGCACACCAGACTGTATCTCACCGCGGCACAGTGGTTGAAAAACACTGCTCTTCCTCTCTCTCCTGCACGCGTAACCTTCATCTCTCTGCGGGCAAACACAAGCTTTTTACCTGAAAGCATTAACATTTCTTGCGGGTTTCCCAGCCCCCTCTCCCCGGTCCCCCTGGTTTGTTTACTCAATCTCTCCATAATGCAGGGATTAATTTTTCCCAAAGCTGATTTCGAAGAAAGGGATGGAGCAACTTTTGCACCGAGGGAAGTTTCCCCTTCACACCGGCTCTTGGCTTTTTATTGTTGCTTGCCTTAATCTTCGCACGGAGCCGAGGGAGCCAGGGATGGAATAGGAGGACAAGAGGGGTAGAGGCCTCTCAAAACACAGCTGGGAATCGCTGATGTCGCGCTACGGCTTTCCCATGAGCCCCTTCTTCCAATCCTTTTGACATTTTCTCCTCATTCTTGACTTTTTTTTTTTTTCAATCTTTGCGTGTGCAGTTCGCAATGTCATCCACGTATCGGGTATCTTATTGAATATAGGGATTGTCATGGTTGGTGTGATCCTCTGTGTTTTTATATTTTTATTTATATTTATTGCCTTAACTGGTTTTACCCATTAAATTTGTTTTTAATCATATTTATTTGTATATTGTTTTTATATTTATTTATTTTCTTTTTATTCAGTCATTGGTGGAGCTAAGGATAGTATTTGAATCTTGTTTTTAATATTTTTGTGCAGCACTTTGGAAACATGTTTGTGGTTTAAATGTGCTATACAAATAAAGTGGATTGGATTGGATTGGATCCCAGGATGTAGAGAAGGCAGGCTAAGTGCAAAGCAGAAAGCCCCTTTAATTGGGACCAGGCAATGAAGCACATATGTGATTGAAGCAGCAGTCCAATGGTTTTTGAACCCCTCTTCTTAGTCCTAGCAGTTGTGCTCTCTCAACGCTCATAGCAGAAAGTGGCAAAAAAAAGCTAGGAAGCAGCGCTGCAACAGAAATAAAGAAAAAAAAACGTCTGACATGTCATGACAAGGATTGGCTGATACAGGTACCGATCACATGTATGAACTGTAAACAGTTTAACAATATCAACAACATAAACAAACTAGAAGAGGCAATTCCTGAAGGAATTGCGTGTGAATGCTCCAATGCTGCAGTTGAACTGAAATCCTGGAATTGTTTTTAGAATTGTTGAAGTGGAGCACACAATTCCCGAACAGGCTGAATATTTTGAAGTTGGAACGGTTTGAATCAGATGAAAAATGTGGGAATTGTGGCACTTTGAAGAATGTCCCATTGATTTAAATGGGAATTTCTCAAAAATGTTGTGAATTTCGGGAAAAGCTGGATTTTTTTTTTAAATGGTAAAAAACTTGAATGATCTGAATGAGTTGAAATGCTTGGTGTTGAAATGTTTCAAATTGGTCGAGAAATGTTGAAGTTTGAGAAATGGTATTACGGAATTTCGGGAAAACCGGGAATTTTTCCATTTAAAAAAACTAATTACTTTTTTGTCCTGATTAAGAGGAATGTTTTGACGGTGGAACGGTTGAAGTGGGTTGAAAAATGTGGAAGGAGTAGTCGTCAGAAAAAAGGGTGGAAGTAGGGCTTTGGAAAACCAGGAATTCTGGAAAATCCTGGAATTTGTTTTGAACTTGGAAAAAGGATAGTTTGAATTTCCCGAATGGTGGAATGTGTTGAAGGTGGAATGGTTTGAATAGGATGAAAAATGTGGAAATGGTGGAAGTTTGAAAAATGGCCAATTCATTTTGAATGGGAAAAATGTCCCGGAAAACCTGGAATTCTGGGAAATCTGGGAACTTTTGGAATTTGTTAAGGGAAAGCCCGCAATTCCCAAATAGGCTGAACAGTTTAAAGTTGGAACGATTTGAATCAGATGAAAAATGTGGAAGGAAAAGAAAAAGTTGTTGAATAACAAATAGATTAATTTTGGTGTAGAAAACCATATGTGTGAATGCTTTGAAGCATTCACACATATGGTTCCTTATTCTCTTTTATTACGTACAATTGTTTGAGCAAAATAAAGTCAATAGTAGAATTGCACGATATTGACAATATACAATATAAATCATATAAATTTAACTATTGTTACATCTGATATATGTGAATTCTCATAGGCACTGATTTTAAAGTTTAGCACCTTTCTGTGTGCAATGTTTACTTTCCACCCACAGTCTGAATGCTTCTGTATATATGTATATAGTATAATATTCAATATTTAAACAACACGTTCAGAACATTCGTTCTCAGGACTGGACTGTGCACCTTACCTCCTTTGCACTATTTTTTTTTCTTTCCTTCCTATGTTTTGCATATTTATAGACTGTCGCACTGATACTGGAGTTTCTTTTAATCTCATTGTACCTGTATATAGTGACAATAAAAGGCATTCTATTCTATTTTATATATATATATATATATATATATATATATATATATATATATATATATATATATATATATATATATATATATATATATATATATATATATATATATATATATATATATATATTATCTGCAAATTTGATAGCGAACAAACGCGTCCAAAACGCAAAATTTTACTCTCTCGTCCCTCTACAGCAGACCTGGGCATTCTGCGGCCCGCGGGCCAATTATAAATTACAAAATAAATTTTAAAAAGTATCTATGTCGAGTGTGCAATACAACGGTGCTGCTTTTGTTTTGAAAATTGTTATTTGTATTACTTCCGTGTGGACGTATGCGTGTGCGTGATTGTGAGTGAATGTGAACAGCTGCAATCACAAATTACAAAAAAAGTTGAAAAACATCTATGTCGTGCGCGCAATACAACTGTGCTGCTTTTATTTTGAAAAGTATTATTTATGGGCGTGTGTCCGTGTGTAACCTGCGAGTGAAGGTGCACATGCAGCGACAAGTGATGCACGCTTTACACCCGAGACGCTAAAAAGAGAAAAGTTGATGAAGAATGGCGTGTTTTCAACAAGACATGGACTGCCAAACAACGTTCCCTCTAAGGTGCGTGCCTGCGCAATTGCGCACTGCTCAAGCGTCCTCTGCGCGCAGCAAATATATGCCGCGCACCAAATCAAATCCCATCTGAATTCTAAACAAAATAAACATATTTATTCTATGTAATTTTGCAATGCAACTTTGAGTGACAGTGACAACAAGCGGCCCTAATGGTGTTCGTCAACACCGTTCAATTGAACACCGTTCAATTATTGTAACGTCTATCGAGATGCTTCGAGGACAGGAATTATATCGATCACTTTATTGAGCAAAACTGTTTATATTCGGACACAACCACACCAAAAACATGAGTAAAACAATTCTATCTCGAAAAACTAGTCATTTTCTGCCGTACAAACCAGGCCAAAACCAACTTGTCATCTGTCACCAACACGCATACCACTAAACCACTGGTGCGTTTATGGCCACACAAAAAGTCAGACAACTCAAACACCACACAAAGTTACACTATGACTCCTCAGTCATACGTGTGCTTATTTTACTGTCATTTATTATTAATGTTAATTTATTTATATTAGTCATGGAATGCTGTTACACACACTATGTTGAAGTATTAATATTATTATTAATTATTTTTATTATTATTATTATTATTATTTATCTTACGGTATATATCAAAAATAATATTGAGCAAAATTTAATTGAAATATTGTCGATGTGGCCCTCCAGCAGTGCTCGGGTTGCTCATGCGGCCCCCGGTAAAAATTAATTGCCCACCCCTGCTCTACAGTGCAAAGCTGCTTTTAAGTCAGTAATCCTCATCTCCATGGCGGCAAATAGACTCCTTCTCTTACAAGTTGCACTATCACTGGAGGATGAGGAATAGTCAAACATGCTGCACTACACACAATAGGAGGATAAGCCTGGGCGGTAGAGCCTAAAAATAAAATAATAGATTTTTTCTCACCAAAAATTTGGTGGACTATGGCCTAATATTAGTCGAAAATATGCTTATTTAAGCAAAAGTTTGATATTTTTTGCCTAAATTAAAGGGCACCAATGATTTTCTTCTTTTCTGACTTATGAACAATGTTGGATGTTGGTGTTAAACAACGCCAAACATCTATTCATAACTTTCCTGCATTTGGGTGTGAGCTTGCACACGGTTTTTATGTTTTTGAACAACTTTTCTTTTTTTTTTTAACAGTGGGAACACATTGACGTCACAGTGTCCCGGACGTACTTATATGGGCATTTTATAGTACAATCTTGATTCACCAACCCCTCTATTTGCAAACTTTTCCATTTATTCACTTTCAGCTCAAGCCACATGCTTCCGTGTGCAAACCATGTCTCTGCGTACGAACGCATTAACTAGAAACGGCAAAAATAATAACACTGTGTGTGCGTCTGTTTTGGTAAAGAAGAGTTATGAAAAAAAATGAGAAGATGGGAAATTCCGAAAATAACAACTTTGGTTCATATTATTTAGAAATATCTGTGCATATTTTTTTTCTTCTTTAGATAACAATTTGTTTTGGTCAATTGAAAAATGGCAGGATGGGATAGGAAAACTATGGCATAAGAGGTGTTTCACAACAGTGGTTAAGTAGTTATTTAAGTAATAGATCTCAATAGGTGGAAATTAATAAGACTCATTCACAGCCAAGAAGAGTAACTTGTGGGGTTCCACAAGGCTCGGTATTGGGACCTAAGTTATTTATACTTTATATAAATGATATTTGTTCAGTATCTAATACATTGAAATGTATTATGTTTGCAGATGATACAAATGTATATTGTTCAGGAGAAGACTTGAAGGAAGTGTTGAGGATAATAGAGGTTGAGTTGCTTCAGCTAAAAAAATGGTTTGATATTAATAAGTTGTTAAATGATAAAAAAACAAAATGTAATGGTGTTTAGTGATGCAAGGACAAATTGTGAAGCAATATTAAAATTAAATCAAGTGGAAATTGATAGAATGTATGAAACTAAATTCTTTGGAATAATAATTGATCATAAATTATGTTGGAAACCGCATATTGAATATATAAAGGGAAAACAATATCTAGATCCATTGCTATTCTTTATAAAGTAAGACACATGCCGGATGAGAAATGTTTGCATATGTTATATTATTTTATTTTTCCATATTTAACATATTGTGTTGAAATTTGGGGAAATATTTATAAAACAAACATAGACCCAATAATTAAACTTCAAAAAAAGGTAATTAGAATAATACACAAAGCGTGCTACTATGAACATACCAATCCATTATTTATAAGTTCTAATGTGTTAAAATGTTCAGATATTGTGTTTTTAAAAACAATGGAAATTACGTTTCGAGTAAAGAACAACATTCTTAGGTTATTTAAAAAAGTGGTCCCCAACCACCGGGCCACCGATTGGTACCGGGCCGCACAAGAAATGTTTTTGTTTTTTTTGTGCTTTTTAAAAAAAAATGAAATCAACATAAACAACACAATATATACATTATATATCAATATAGATCAATACAGTCTGCAGGGATACAGTCTGTAAGCACACATGATTGTATTTATTTATGAAAGAAAAAAAAAAGGAAAAAATCCCCCCACCCCCTCCCCCCCGGTCCGTGGGACACATTTTCAAGCGTTGACCGGTCCGCAGCTACAAAAAGTTTGGGGACCACTGATTTAAATTAAGAGGAGAAAACTATAATTCACGGGGGATATTGATTTTTGAAATTGGGTAAAATAAGTACGAATATAAAATACAAATGTATTTCAGTTTAAGGAGTTAAATGGTGGAACAAGCTCAGTGATGAGTTGAAGACATGTAGTTCTTTAAGGTTTAAGAAAGCCTTGAAAGGTGAAATAATAGAAAATTATAAAATATAGTAACAATTACTTTCATCTCATTGATTTTTTGAACGTTGATGTTCAGGTAATCTTATTTTCAGTGAATGTATACAAATATAAGCAAAAATAAGCTTTGGCTTCAGCCTATTTCTTTTTTCGGTCATTCTTTTTCTTTTCTTTTTGTTTGTATATGTGTATGATTGTTAAATATGTATAATCTGTACTGTTAAACTGATCACACAAAATGGTTGATTATATGACCGGCATAAACAAAGTAGATTACAAAATAGAGCTAATAAATACATACTACTAAACAAACACAGATAGATCCATAACAAGACTAGTTCATTAACCCAACAGGATACTTACTTTAGCCACTCAACAGGAGAAATATGACCACAACTACAATACATTACTTATTTTAGTACATGCTTGGGATGGGCAATTTTGCCTGACATCTATATTGCGATACAGTATATATTGCATCCTACTGCGATAACGCTATTTCATGATATATAGTCGGTTAGGGCTGGGCACAATATACAGTACAGGCCAAAAACATTTGGACACACCTTCTCATTCAATGCGTTTTTCTTTATTTTCATGACATAGTAGATTGTCACTGAAGGCATCAAAACTATGAATAAACACATGTGGAGTTATGTACTTAACAAAAAAAAGTGAAATAACTGAAACATGTTTCATATTCTAGTTTCTTCAAAATAGCCACCCTTTGCACACTTTTGGCATTCTCTCAATGAGCTTCAAGCACACCTGTGAAGTGAAAACCATTTCAGGCGACTACCTCTTGAAGCTCATCGAGAGAATGCCAAGAGTGTGCAAGAGTGTTTTTGAGGTTAGCCAGGACAAAAACAGAACGTTTATAAAATGTTAAAAGTACCGTAATTTCCGGACTATAAGCCGCTACTTTTCCCCCTCGTTCTGGTCTCTGCGGCTTATACAACGGTGCGGCTTATTTATGGCCTGTTCTTCTCCGACACAGGCGAAGAGGATTTCGGTGGTTTTAGTACGCAGGAGGAAGACGATGACACAATGATTAAAGACTGACTTTTCATATACCGGTAGGCTGGTTATTTTGATAACGTACAGGCGAGCACTTTGTATTACTTTGCACCGTTGTATTATTTGTACTCTGCACGAATGCTGTTCGCCATGTCAAAGATGTGAAAGTTTGATTGAATGATTGAAAGATTTATTGTTAATAAATGGGGCGCTTTGCGTTCCCAAACAGTCATCTCTGTCCTGACAATCCCCTCCGTGGTAGCAGGAACCCCTATATACTACGCTAATTACACATCAAAACCCTGCGGCTTATAGTCGGGTGCGGCTTATATATGGAGCAATCTGTATTTTCCCCTAAATGTAGCTGGTGCGGAGGTGCGGCTTATAGTCCGTAAATTACGGTAATGTCAGTGAAATAAAAGCACAGGTAAATGGCCTATTGATTCACCCTGGAAGAAAGACAACTCAGCAAACCGTGCACCAAAATACTACGTTTATGGAGTGCAAGGTTTTATTTTGGAAGCCCTCCTAAAGTGACATCATTTTACATTCTGGTTGAGTTTACACCCCTGCAGTAAACACTCTCATGATGTCGTCCCAGGAGAGACCCTCTCTCATGTGCTTGCTGCCACGGCTGCAGGCTGTGTTATGATTCTGCCATCTTGCCTCTAATTGGCCTGCCAGTAATGTGTTTGCCCTAAATGTAGCCACCTTAGCCACCCATCGCACGTAAACCAGCCCATCCTCATGGATTTTCTCTGTGATTTTTTTCCCCCTCACTCCTGTATTTACAGTCCACTTTCTCTCTTTCTCTTCTCCCTTTCTTATTTTGTAGCGTGCAGCGTTTGAAGCAAACTACTTCAGATAAATGGGTCTAAAAATTGCCAAGCTGCAGGAATCGTTAATAAAAAGGAGCGACGCTTACGCCACGCTATATAAAAGTTACGTAGTGTCGTTACTTGTAGCCCAACGCTGTATATACATAGTATAAACAACATTTGTGTATGTATATCTTTATATATAACAGGGGTGTCCAGAGTGCGGCCCGGGGGCCATTTGCAGCCCGCAGCTAATTGTTTACCGGCCCGCCACACATTCTGCAAAAATTGCAAAATTGATAATATTGCAAAAATTTCAAAAAATATTTAAAAAAAGTGGAATGAGGTGAAATCTAACAAGAAAAAGTTGCAATGTTGACACAAAGCTGCCATGCAGGCTGTTTTTTTTCTTTTGACTTTATTTTTCTTTTTTTTTGCCATTGCTAAAAAAAAAAAAAAAAGACTAAAAACCTATGTTATAATGAATTATTACTTAAAAAATATCACTTTAAAATGTTTAATGTGGAAAAAATATTGCATATATTGTGTGGTTGCCATATAAAAACATCAACGTTTTATTTGTCAAAAGAGCATAAAACAAACAAAATAATAGTTCAAACGTAAAATCGACATATATATCTGAAGTTGATCTCGTAATTTAAGTGTTAAAAGTAAAAAAAAAACTAATAAAAATGTATCACTTTATGAGTGGGGGACCTTTTGGATCCCAAATATATTTAGTAGGATTTTATTTAACTTTTCACTGTGATTACTCAAAAATATGAAATAATTAAAATCAATGGTGTCCTGCATTATTGATCTTTTAAGGCTCTAATTACTAAATACTGCATATTTCAGTTTTACTATAAAAAACAAAGTTGTCTTTGACAGAAAACCTTTTTTTTTTTTTTTTACTTTATATCAACCTCAAGTTGATATAGAGATTTACTGTAAGCATTAAATTAAAAAAAATAATAATAATTTGACTTATTTTGAACAGTTTAATGACTGAGACCTTTTATAGTCCCCGGGAGACCTAAAGGTTAAAAAAAAAAAAAAATCCATATATTTTGTTAAGGTTTGAAAATGAAAAATATCAAAATGGCCCCCGCATGCTTAAATTTTTCCATGTACGGCCCTCAGTGGAAAAAGTTTGGACACCCCTGATATATAATCAAGGTTTCTGTGGTTTATCCGTGATACAGTGCTCAATTCCAGGGTAGAGAGGAATCTACGTTAGGTGAGGAAAAAACACAGAGGCTATTTCATCCCTACAAGCCTGTTTCGCAGGTGTCCCTGCTCTTCAGGGGATTTTTTTCCTGGGGATTAAATCTCCTGAAGAGCAGGGAAACCTGCGAAACAGGCTTGTAGGGATGAAATAGCCTCTGTGTTTTTTCCTGACCTAACGTATTTTTTTTATATACGTATGTATATGTGTATGCTCGGATTTGCTCTGATTACTGCTTTGCACACTCTTGGCATTCTCTCGATGAGCTTCAAGCACACCTGTGAAGTGAAAACCATTTCAGGTGGCTACCTCTTGAAGCTCATGGAGAGAATGCCAAGAGTGTGCAAAGCAGTAATCAGAGCAAAGGGTGGCTATTTTGAAGAAACTTAGCCTTTAGAATATAAAACATGTTTTCAGTTATTTCACCTTTTTTTGTTAAGTACATAACTCCACATGTACTGTATGTGTATGCGTATAAATGTGCATATATGTGTATTTATTTATCTATGTGTATATGTATATTTATATACTGTATGTGTGTATATATGTGTATATATATATATATATATATATATATATATATATATATATATATATATATATATATATATATATATATATATATATATATATATATATATATATATATATATGTTTATATATTTCTGTAAATGTGTATTTAAGTATGTATATGTTTTTATGTATGTATATATGTATTTGTGTATGCATGTATATATGTATATATATATACAGTACAGGCCGAAAGTTTGGACACACCTTCTCATTTCAATGCATTTTCTTTAATTTCATGACTATTTACATTGTAGATTGTCACTGAAGGCATCAAAACTATGACACCTGTGAAGTGAAAACCATTTCAGGTGACTACCTCTTGAAGGTCATCGAGAGAATGCCAAGAGTGTGCAAATTAGTAATCAGAGCAAAGGGTGGCTATTTTGAAGAAACAAGAATATAAAACATGTTTTCAGTTATTTAACCTTTTTTGTTAGGTACATACAGTAACTCCACATGTGTTCATTCATAGTTTTGATGCCTTCAGTGACTATCTACAATGTAAATAGCCATGGAAATAAAGAAAACACATTGAATGAGAAGGTGTGTCCAAACTTTTGGCCTGTACTGTATGTGTATGTGTATAAATCTGCATATATGTGTATTTATTTATCTATGTGCATATGTATATATATATATATATATATATATATATATATGTTTGTATATTTCTGTAAATGTGTATTTAAGTATGTATATGTTTTTATGTATGTATATATGTATTTGTGTATGCATGTATATATGTATTTATATACAGTACAGACCAAAAGTTTGGACACACCTCATTTCAATGCGTTTTGTTTATTTTCATGACTATTTACATTGTAGATTGTCACTGAAGGCATCAAAACTATGACACCTGTGAAGTGAAAACCATTTCAGGTGACTACCTCTTCAAGCTCATGGAGAGAATGCCAAGAGTGTGCAAAGCAGTAATCAGAGCAACGGGTGGCTATTTTGAAGAAAGTAGAATATGAAACGTGTTTTCAGTTATTTCACCTTTTGTTGTTAAGTACATAACTCCACATGTGTTCATTCATAGTTTTGATGCCTTCAGTGACAATCTACAATGTAAATAGTCATGAAAATAAAAAAAACCCATTGAATGAGAAGGTGTGTCCAAACTTTTGGCCTATACTGTATGTGTATAAATGTGCATATATGTATATTTATTTATGTATGTCCATCCATCCACTTTCTACCGCTTGTCCCGTTCAGGGTCGTGCATATGTATATTTATATATATATAATGGTTTTGTGTACATGGTTTTGTTGTTGTGCCTTTTTTCTAATCGCTCTTAACGGACGCTGAAGTTCCTAATGGATAAATAAAGTACTTCAATTAAATTTGAATAAACTTAAATCAACACATCTATGGTACTTTCTGTATTTTACAGTAAATCATTATTATAATCATCGAACACAGTTGCAGTATTTTCACATATTAGTGTCTATATTGGGTAAAATTAACGTAAAGGTGACTATTGGGGTGTTATTTAGTGTATAGAAGGCTGTAATAATGTTATAAAAACCTACTTAGAAGGTCGTAAACAGGTTTTTTTCGCACTTCATGGAAGTTAATTTTTCACATACTGGTCTGGAACCAATTAACCACCATTTAAAAAATGATTTTAAACTTTTTGTGTCTCTGTCAAACTAAACCCTGATTTATTTCCTTTTTCTAAATAATATTGCATCTACAGGCTACAAATCTGGCATTGTTTTAGTAATGAACCATCCAGATGCGGTGTTCCTGCACTTGCAAGTTCTCGGGTCTGCAGGCGGGAATGTTTGATTGCTTGGAAGATGCAGAAAGCTGCAGCCAGCGATAGCTTGGAGATGAAACTCATTATCTCTCAAACTCCAATCCGCAATGCCAATAAGACTTGCAATATAGAAAATATGGATTGCTGCCGCTGCTGCCGCTGTGCGAGATAAATAAGTTAAAAAAAAGAACAATTTTTTTCTTCAAATCCCCTGTCAAAACACACAAGATGTGCGCATGCCTACAATATTACACACACAGTGACCTGTGTGAGCAGGCATGAAAGCATGTACGAGCACACTCACGCCCACACTGTCGCCCACAGCAGTCCAACACAACGCGAATTTGCATTTGCAATAATTTCCCATACGCTTAGTGGAAGTGTGGGTGTTGCATAATCAAGCAGTAAGTAATATAACCTGGGTCCCGGAGAGAGGGAAGCGGTGAGTTCACATGTTAATGCAGAACACACTGTGAGAAAAGACACCCGTGAACTTGAAGAAGTAGCCTTGGAAAAGTGGAATTTGGGAGCAAACGGATTAAAGGCATTAGCCTTGTAACACATCCAAGCGCCAGCAGCCCAGGTAGATTTAACGGGAGACGGTTGTGTTTCCTCCGAAGGACATCGGTTCTTTGCGCCAGAATGTGAAAATCGAGACAGCACACTTTTAATTGGAGAGAAAGGATAGATTACTCAAGGATACGTGATCCCGTCCGGTCTGAAAAAACAAGTAGCCAAAGTCAGAGAAGGAAAATTAGCATTTTTTAATAAATAAGTCATTGTAACTAAGCTAGATCCATGAAGGAATAGGTTCATATTGAATTAAAATCACAATCAAACTGATGTGAAATTAAGCGACTATGTCTCTGGAGGAATCTGTTACGTACCACGGGGGAGTAGACGGCACAGACAACAAGGGGGCGTAGTTTAGCTTTGTGATTTATAATATATATTCAATATATACATATAATAACAACCAATAATAATAAACAAACTAGAGAATGGAGTGTGACAAAAATCCAAGAGTGTGTGTGTGTAAGACTATGTATGGAGATTAGCTGTTGAGTGTTACCGTAATGTTGAGCGAGAGGCAAGTCCAAAAGGGGCAGGGAAGGCTCATAGATCCGTGAGAAGCAGGAAGTCAGGGGGGGCTACAGAGAGGCGTCAAAGATCCGTGTCCAAGCGGGAGGTTGAGGATCGAGGGAAGCAGTCCGGAATCCAGAGGGGAACAACAATGAAGACGAGACGCACAGCTCGTCACGAGGAACGAAGGCAGACTGCAGGAAGGACGACAAGGAAGACACGAGACCGATTAAACGAGATGGTGGGGAACACACAGAGAGAAAGAGAGCAAGGTTACATAGAGCTAGACGTGGCTTACTGTACGGAAACAGTAAGCCACGTTCCGAGGATGTCGTTGTGGCTTGTACAGCCCTTTGAGACACTTGTGATTTAGGGCTATATAAATAAACATTGATTGATTGATTGATTGATTACGTTCTGGCCCGGAACGCAGGTCTGCACCGGCTTAGGAAGGCAGGACCTCTGATCAACCACAGGTGGGCTGATTGCTGGTGATTGATTGCAGCTGCCGGCTGCAGCAGGACTGACACACGCCTGGAAGTGCGCTCATTAGAGCGCACATATGAGTGCGCATCGGCATGCGCCCGGGCAGTGACAGAATCTTTTTATTGAACTGTCTTTCCTTCTAGGGAACAACTAAATAACAGCTTTCCCCCGTGAAGTCTTGTAACTTTCAGCTTCACATTTACATGTTCAACATATGAAAAAGTATAATAAGGCTGAGGCTCAGTAGAATTACCCTTAATTTTAGCAATAGTTTGCATTATTATGGGGTGTACTAGCATATGAGAAGCAGTCCCTCGGGGACACAAGTGTCTATGAACCAAAGTAATGTGTAAATAATGTAAATAACTCGATGAATCTGTGGCTGTGAAGTGAACACTAGTAAGGTTGTAAATACTGTATAGAGTAGGCTAACCCATGTGGTTCCTGTGGATGTGAACACAAGTTGTATTTACTGTAGTGACTAAATGACATAGTGACTGAAACAGACGTAGTCATTTATTTGGATGAATGGGGTATGTATTGTAACGATCGGGTCGCATGTTTATGCGTAGGCCGTTCTCCCAGGATGCGGACGGACTCCGGACACAGCGTGCAAGTAGGAAATGATTTATTTTCATAAATCATGCATGAAAAAGAAGAGCCTAGCGTGGAAGCTAGCATACAAAACAGGAATCAAACTAACCCTTGTTAACCGTTGCGTGATTCAAACTAAGAAGCCACACAGTGTGTGGCGAGCAACGTGAATAAATAGCTCTCTGATTAGTGCCTGGCAGCAGGTGAGCATCCCGGACACTAATCAGAGGCAGCCCATGGTAACTGAAACACAAACCCAGGGATGCAGAAAACAGAACTGAGGTAGTCAAAACTAACAGACGAAAACATGATCCGGGCAACGGATCATAACATGTTTTTATGTAAACTCTGTTGATCATTTTTCAATCTTTAAAGGCCTACTGAAAGCCACTACTACCGACCACGCAGTCTGATAGTTTATATATCAATGATGAAATCTTAACATTGCAACACATGCCAATACGGCCGGGTTGGATTAGTAAAGTGCAATTTTAAATTTCCCGCGAAATATTCTGCTGAAAACGTCTCGGTATGATGACGTTTGCGCGTGACGTCACGGATTGTAGCGGACATATTGGGACAGCATTGTGGCCAGCTATTAAGTCGTCTGTTTTCATCGCAAAATTCCACAGTATTCTGGACATCTGTGTTGGTGAATCTTTTGCAATTTGTTTAATGAACAATGAAGACAGCAAAGAAGAAAGCTGTAGGTGGGAAGCGGTGTATTAGCGGCCGGCTGCAGCAACACAACCAGGAGGACTTTGAGTTGGATAGCAGACGCGCTACCGTGAGTATGCAGCTTTGGCTTCCAAACATTTGATCGCTTGCCTGTACGTGCGTGCCGCTATGTGCACGTAACTTTGGGGAAATATATGTGCTGTATGAACTTTACGGAGGTGAACGGTACTTTGGGCTGTGGGATTGAGTGTGTTGTGGGGGTGTTTGAGTTGTATTGGCGGGTTATATGGACGGGAGGAGGGAGGTGTTTGTTATGCGGATTAATTTGTGGCATATTAAATATAAGCCTGGTTGTGTTGTGGCTAATAGAGTATATATATGTCTTGTGTTTATTTACTGTTTTAGTCATTCCCAGCTGAATATCAGGTCCCACCCGCCTCTCACAGCATCTTCCCTATCTGAATCGCTTCCACTGCCCTCTAATCCTTCACTCTCACTTTCCTCATCCACAAATCTTTCATCCTCGCTCAAATTAATGGGGTAATCGTCGCTCTTTCGGTCCGAATCGCTCTCGCTGCTGGTGGCCATGATTGTAAACAATATGCAGATGTGAGGAGCTCTTCAACCTGTGACGTCACGCTACTTCCGGTACAGGCAAGGCTTTTTTATCAGCGACCAAAAGTTGCGAACTTTATCGTCGATGTTCTCTACTAAATCCTTTCAGCAAAAATATGGCAATATCCCGAAATGATCAAGTATGACACATAGAATGGACCTGCTATCCCCGTTTAAATAAGAACATTTCATTTCAGTAGGCCTTTAAATACTAAAATATCTTTAAATTATGCTTTTTTTTTGCAAATTTTTGCATGTTCATTTGCTGAAAAACAGGAGCTTTGGGAGGGTTGCCCTCCTTGTACCCCCTGTCCCCCCACTCTGGACAGGCCCCCAGACCCCCGGCTTATTTCCAGTCTTTTTCATTAAGTTCAAATCACTTGCCTGTAGTAGTTTATTGTCGTCCGTTAGTAATACAGTACATCTATCTGTTGCTTATAGTGTTCTTTGTTAGTGTTCTGTTTCCAATCTGCTGCCAAGCTCATTGTGAGTTATCTTCAGGCGACTGCTTGCTCAAATGAAGAGGACCATCTCTTGGGAATCTCAGTTGCACCACAAAAATATTGATTTTGTTTTTCTTTTACATCCCCTAAGGTCTACAATCGCTGAGACTCGTGACAACTTTCAGTGATATTTGTTGACAAGTTCGTCACTTGGTTGAGACGTGAATACTTGAGGTGCCTCCTCACCCAGACTCTGCCTCCAGCGGCCCCCAGGTAATTTGTATGTATATTTATTCCCCGCTGTACGTACACACATACACATTGTAAAAAAAAAAAAAAGCATATGCTTATGAGTTATGCACAGGGAGTTCATAGTGCATGAGATAAAAATTGAAAGTATGTTTACTAGAGCTGTCAAAGTTAACGCGATTAATGCATCCTGACTCCTTTTTGATCCTCGGTCTTATCCGTAGCGTGGGAAAATGTAATGGCGTTCAATTAGTGTTCAACCACAAGCTTGAAAATAGCCAGCAGAAATGCACAAGGAAAATGTTACGATATGGAAATACCATATCCAAAGCCACAGCAAGTCGTTCTCCCGACAAGACAACTACTGTATTTTCCGGACTATAAGGCGCACTTAAAATCTTTTTTTTTTTCCTCTCAAAACTCGACAGTGCGTCTTATAACCCGGTGCACCTAATGTATGGAATAATTCTGGTTTGGCTTATCGACTTCGAAGCTATTTTATTTGGTACATGGTGTAATGATAAGTGTGACCAGTAGATGGCAGTTAAACATAAGAGATACGTGTAGACTGCACTACGATGGCAATATGACTCAAGTAAACAACACCAACATTTTATACGTTCCGTTGAAAATATAGAACATTACACAAGGCGCTCAAAAATCTATCAAAATGTTTTAGTAGGACTTTGGTAAGCTATGAAGCCACACCGCTTGATGTGCTTCAACATACCAGTATTATTATGGTGTGTGTACAGTGTTTCCCATAAACTGCCAAGATACCTGTGGCGGTGGGGGCGTGGCTATGGGCGTGGTCACCATGACATCATCGAGTAATTTGCATAATTTACTACAATGATATGATTTTCTCTAAAAAGGCTCAAAAAATGTCTACTTACTAATTAATAATAACAGTTTTGTTTTAAACGTCCATCCATCCATCCATTTTACAATATAATTACAACACTTTATGTACATATTTATATACAGATTTGAACAATAAGTTATTCACTGAAATATATTTATTAATTGTGGTTCTTACAAAAAATATATCTTATAAAATATAAAAGCTAAAATGTTTCATAAAGCTCTGCCCCTTTAATTAGTGCATACTAAATAATTTAACTTTAGCCTACTACTACAACCATATTATTTACCAGCAACATATAGTTAAACAGAGGCAGAGGTGTCCTGCCACAGTCAGTAACAAATAAACAGAAAACAGTAGTGGTGGTAGATAGACACAGAGCTTCATCAAACATCTCATCCACTGAACAAAGAGCTCCAAAAATCTTGAACTTTAGCCTGCCATCAGTTTTACTCCCTACACTTAACCATGTGTTTCCTACTGCCTGCAGACTTTGCACCCTTTGTTATATACACATGTTGTGTTTCTAATATAAATACATTTAATAAAGTCAAATACAATTAAGGCAACAAGAGAAGTATCCTACACTTCTCTTTTGTAAAGTAAATCTGAATAGCCGATATGGGCATCTACATCAACTATATGATTTGCCTGAGAAGCTGGAGAGGACAAAAAAAAAAATGTTTTTGTTTCTTTGTTTTAATTTTTAATTTTTTTCAAATTTTTTTATATTTTATTTGTGGCGGACGTAATTCTTTCGTGGCGGGCCGCCACAAATAAATGAATGTGTGGGAAACACTGGTGTATAAGGTAAGACATATTATCTGGCGTTTTGTTTCGCAATATTATGCAAAAACAACTTTTCTTACCTTCTGGTACCTGCTGATCTGTATTTGGGATCTGCTTCTGCAAAATGTCCTGAAAAGTTTCGCGTGTCCGCCTTTGTAGTCGCATGTAGCAGCTAACATGGACAAAATGATCACAAAACCCAAACTGCACCGCACCAGTGTGGGAATATTTCAGTTTAAACCTTTGGAACAGGATGAGCCTATCAAGACCGAGAAGCCAGTTAGTGGAATGTGCGCGAGTGCAACAACGCCCACTTGAACTACAACCAAGAAGAAGCCCGGTGACGGGGTCAGTGTAAACAAAATAGTGTGCGTTCACAGACATACTTTGCCAAAGACATGCTGCCATTTAATACGGTTATAAAACTAGCATTTTCTAAAAGTGCCGTCATGTTGTCATGTCTTTCCTCACTCGGAATCTGCCAAACTTAATTTTGTTTTGTATACGACCTGTTAATACATATGTTTCAACTGTAGTGTTTATATTGTTACTCTGCACTTTTGTTTAAAAAGGCCCAAACTTGGTTGTCAATTAAGTAATGTACAACTCTACCTCTGCCTACATGTTCAATATGGAAGTGCAACTTTGTCAATACTTAATTTAGCTATATTACTTATTGTTATGGTTATGTATAAATGAGCCCCCCCAAAACCCAATCTCCTCCTTAAGATATTTTATTGCTTTTAGTTGTAATTTTTATTCAAGTCCAACATTTTGATAAAAGACAAAGTACATTTTATTGTTTTATTTAACTTGGAGAATTAACGTTATCATTTTAATTACAATGTTAAAATACACGAAAAATCATGTTTATTGCATTTGTAAGGACATACATGCATTTTTATCATTAAATTAATGGTTAATTTGGTCTCATAAAAATCCTGGCAATATCGTTTATTGGCAATAATTTGTTGGTCAATATATCGTTAAGCAAAATTTGGTATCGGCCCAGGCCTAACGACATGTCATGTACAGAATATCAGAAGAATTTATTCAGGTAGAAATATCACAGATTACATTACACAATCAAACAATGACCGTTACAATCCACATTTTTGTGTTAATAATGTGTGAAACATCAAAACATGGTGTAGCTCCTCCTCTGAATGCAAGTGCTCCTACAGCAGGAATACAAATTCTGTATTCCTACAAAATACAAAATCTGGCAAGACACCAACACAATGAAGGTCTTTTTTTTATAATTGTCATATAAGCGTGTTTATGTCCTTTTTGTATTGAACAGTATAAAAAAGAATAATGTTTAACAAACATTTAATTAAAACAAACTATTTGTCCAATCATTGTAATAAAAACTTGAAAATGATCTGTCTAGGGTACACTTATTATTGACAAAAAAAAAAAAAAAAAAAAAAAAAAAAAAATATATATATATATATATATATATATATATATATATATGTATATATATATATATATATATATATATATATATATATATATGTATATATATATATATATATACATATATATATGTATATATATATATATGCAATTAATCGTGTTTAATTTTGAGTTAACTATGAACATACTGTGATTAATCATGATTAAATATTTTAATCGTTTGACAGCCACAGAAACAATTGTATGACCCTTAAATATAAAAAAAAGACATGATGAATGATACGTTTGCTTATATTGGAGATTCCTACAAAATACAAAATCTGGCAAGACACCAACAAAATGCAGGTTATTTTTTTTATTGTCATTTAAGCATGTTTATGTCCTTTTTGTATTGGACAGTTTAAAAAAGCATAATGTTTAACAAACATTTAATTAAAACAAACTATTTGTCCAATCATGGTAATAAAAACTTGAAAATTATCTGTCTAGGGTACACTTATTATTGACAAAAAATATATATATATGCAATTAATCGCGTTTCATTTTGAGTTAACTATGGACAAACTGTGATTAATCATGATTAAATATTTTAATCGTTTGACAGCCACAGAAACAATTGTATGACCCTTAAATATATTAAAAAAAAGACATGATGAATGATACGTTTGCTTATATTGGAGATTCCTACAAAATCTGGCAAGACACCAACAAAATGCAGGTTATTTTTTTTATTGTCATTTAAGCATGTTTATGTCCTTTTAGTATTGAACAGTTTAAAAAAGCATAATGTTTAACAAACATTTAATTAAAACAAACTATTTGTCCAATCATGGTAATAAAAACTTGAAAATTATCTGTGTAGGGTACACTTATTATTGACAAAAAAAAAATATATATGCAATTAATCGCGTTTAATTTTGAGTTAACTATGGACAAACTGTGATTAATCATGGTTAAATATTTTAATCGTTTGACAGCCACAGAAACAATTGTATGACCCTTAAATATATTAAAAAAAAGACATGATGAATGATACGTTTGCTTATATTGGAGATTCCTACAAAATACAAAATTTGGCAAGACACCAACACAATGCAGGTCTTTTTTTTTATTTTTTATTGTCATTTAAGCGTGTTTATGTCCTTTTTGTATTGAACAGTTTAAAAAAAGCATAATGTTTAATAAAAATTTAATTAAAACAAACTATTTGTCCAATCATGGTAATAAAAACTTGAAAATTATCTGTCTAGGGTACACTTATTGACAAAAAAAATATATATATATATATGCAATTAATCGCGTTTAATTTTGAGTTAACTATGGACAAACTGTGATTAATCGTGATTAAATATTTTAATTGTTTGACAGCCACAGAAACAATTGTATGACCCTTAAATTTATTAAAAAAAAGACATGATGAATGATACGTTTGCTTATATTGGAGATTCCTACAAAATTTGGCAAGACACCAACACAATGCAGGTCTTTTTTTTTTTTTTTTGTCATTTAAGCGTGTTTATGTCCTTTTTGTATTGAACAGTTTAAAAAAAGCATAATGTTTAACAAACATTTAATTAAAACAAACTATTTGCCCAATCATAGTAATAAAAACTTGAAATGATCTGTCTAGGGTACACTTATTATTGACAAAAAATATATATATATGCAATTAGTCGCGTTTAATTTTGAGTTAACTATGGACAAACTGTGATTAATCGTGATTAAATATTTTAATGGTTTGACAGCCACAGAAACAATTGTATGACCCTTAAATATATTTTAAAAAAAGACATGATGAATGATACGTTTGCTTATATTGGAGATTCCTACAAAATACAAAATCTGGCAAGACACCAACAAAATGCAGGTTATTTTTTTTATTGTCATTTAAGCGTGTTTATGTCCTTTTTGTATTGGACAGTTTAAAAAAGCATAATGTTTAACAAACATTTAATTAAAACAAACTATTTGTCCAATCATGGTAATAAAAACTTGAAAATTATCTGTGGAGGGTACACTTATTATTGACAAAAAAAAAAAATATATGCAATTAATCGCGTTTAATTTTGAGTTAACTATGGACAAACTGTGATTAATCGTGGTTAAATATTTTAATCGTTTGACAGCCACAGAAACAATTGTATGACCCTTAAATATATTTAAAAAAAAGACATGATGAATGATACGTTTGCTTATATTGGAGATTCCTACAAAATACAAAATTTGGCAAGACACCAACACAATGCAGGTCTTTTTTTTTTTTTTTATTGTCATTTAAGCGTGTTTATGTCCTTTTTGTATTGAACAGTTTAAAAAAAGCATAATGTTTAACAAACATTTAATTAAAACAAACTATTTGTCCAATCATGGTAATAAAAACTTGAAAATTATCTGTCTAGGGTACACTTATTGACAAAAAATATATATATATATATGCAATTAATCGCGTTTAATTTTGAGTTAACTATGGACAAACTGTGATTAATCGTGATTAAATATTTTAATTGTTTGACAGCCACAGAAACAATTGTATGACCCTTAAATATATTAAAAAAAAGACATGATGAATGATACGTTTGCTTATATTGGAGATTCCTACAAAATTTGGCAAGACACCAACACAATGCAGGTCTTTTTTTTTTTTTTTTTTGTCATTTAAGCGTGTTTATGTCCTTTTTGTATTGAACAGTTTAAAAAAGCATAATGTTTAACAAACATTTAATTAAAACAAACTATTTGCCCAATCATAGTAATAAAAACTTGAAATGATCTGTCTAGGGTACACTTATTATTGACAAAAAATATATATATATATGCAATTAGTCGCGTTTAATTTTGAGTTAACTATGGACAAACTGTGATTAATCGTGATTAAATATTTTAATTGTTTGACAGCCACAGAAACAATTGTATGACCCTTAAATATATTAAAAAAAAGACATGATGAATGATACGTTTGCTTATATTGGAGATTCCTACAAAATTTGGCAAGACACCAACACAATGCAGGTCTTTTTTTTTTTTTTTTTGGTCATTTAAGCGTGTTTATGTCCTTTTTGTATTGAACAGTTTAAAAAAAGCATAATGTTTAACAAACATTTAATTAAAACAAACTATTTGCCCAATCATAGTAATAAAAACTTGAAATGATCTGTCTAGGGTACACTTATTATTGACAAAAAATATATATATATGCAATTAGTCGCGTTTAATTTTGAGTTAACTATGGACAAACTGTGATTAATCGTGATTAAATATTTTAATGGTTTGACAGCCACAGAAACAATTGTATGACCCTTAAATATATTTAAAAAAAAGACATGATGAATGATACGTTTGCTTATATTGGAGATTCCTACAAAATACAAAATCTGGCAAGACACCAACAAAATGCAGGTTATTTTTTTTATTGTCATTTAAGCATATTTATGTCCTTTTTGTATTTAACAGTTTAAAAAAGCATAATGTTTAACAAACATTTAATTAAAACAAACTATTTGTCCAATCATGGTAATAAAAACTTGAAAATTATCTGTCTAGGGTACACTTATTGACAAAAAATATATATATATGCAATTAATCGCGTTTAATTTTGAGTTAACTATGGACAAACTGTGATTAATCGTGATGACCCTTAAATATATTTTTTAAAAAAGACATGATGAATGATACGTTTGCTTATATTGGAGATTCCTACAAAATACAAAATCTGGCAAGACACCAACACAATGCAGGTTTTTTTTAATTTTTTTTATTGTCATTTAAGCGTGTTTATGTCAATTTTGTATTTAACAGTTTGAAAAAGCATAATGTTTAACAAACATTTAATTAAAACAAACTTTTTTTGGGGGGGGGGGGGGGACCACTGATCTAGGGTACACTTATTATTGATAAAAAATATATATATGCAATTAATCGTGTTTAATTTTGAATTAACTATGAACCAACTGTGATTAATCGTGTTAGACAGCCACAGAAACAATTGTAAGACCCTTCAATATGAAAAAAAAGACATGATGAATGATACGTTTGCTTATATTGGAGATTTTTTAATAACACATTTTATAATTATAACAACCATCAGAATTTCCTCTAATGGGTAAAAATCATCAAAAACTAACAAAAAGACATTTTTTTTTGTTGTTTCACTTTCATATTCCAAACACCATTTTTTTCGGCCGTGGCCCTAAATCCAAACAAACCCCTTACACAGTGAGCAGATATTATATCCAACACATTATTTTTCAAACAAATTATAAAAATAGATTCAGCATTTTCAAGTACATATTTACAGTATTAAACATTTACCGGGAAGAGAGAGGGAATATATTACGTTTTTCATTCATTGTGGCAACCAGATCCCGCCAAGGTCTGTTGTTGTGCGTGTGAATGCATGTGGGTGCATTTTACTATACGTTGTGCGTGTGTGTGTGTGTGTGAGAAATATTAAAATTGCTTATTCGTTGTTAGCCATGAGGACCTACTGACATATTCAAAACGAACAATTTCATTCGTCCGTTTTTTGTACTTGGTCGGTATCTTTGTTTTGACATTACTAAGAGAGACGAGCAAAAAAAAAAAATACACATTTCAATACATTATTTAAACCAAAAAGTGTCTTCTTTGTAAAATACTATCAAATAATACCCTGCTGAAACGTTGTCATTCAGTAATGATTCCGAGGGGGTCAGATTACTGTACACAGAGAAATGTTGGGGTGGGGGGGAAGAAAAAAAAAAGTGCAACAACATCCCCATTTGATGAGCATGATACAGTAACGGAAAGACATGACATCATTATAATTGCAAGAAAGGAAAAGAAAACACTGTATTCACACTGTCATGTTTACAGTACAGAGCTAAAATGTTCAAGAATACACAGATACTGTGTGCTCACATCCTCCATTGCTTGTTTTGTTTCATGCCTTCTGGAGAACCGGCGTTTTCTGCAAGTGAGCCATCAAAAGTTGTAAAGAACATCATGTCATGGCTGTCTTGAGTTTCCAATCATTTCTATAACTCTTATTTTATTGTGATAGAGTGATTGGAGCACATACTTGTTGGTCACAAAAAACATTCATGAAGTTTGGTTCTTTTATGAATTTATTATGGGTCTACTGAAAATGTGAGCAAATCTGCTGGGTCAAAAGTATACATACAGCAATGTTAATATTTGCTTACCGTATTTTTCGGGTTATAAGTCGCTACGTAGTATAAGTCGCACCGGCCGAAAATGCATAGTAAAGAAGGAAAAAAACATATATAAGTCGCACTAGAGCAGACCTGGGCAAATTAAGGCCCGTTGAGCTTTTCAATCTGGCCCGCCGGACATTCCCAAAAAATAGTTTTTGATCTTTAAGATGTAAAGTGTAGCTGCCATTATGATGTGGAGTGATGTTTTCTAATGACCGTAAGTCTTCAACTATACAAAGTATTTCAATGGTTGGAATCTGCGCTTTGGGATGATATACCAGTTACTATGGTAATCTAATTAGTTACTATGGTAATCTAATTAGTTACTATGGTCATCTACGTCACAGCAGCTCAGACGAGGCACCGAGCAGTGTGGGCGGGGAGCGTTTCCACAGACGCGGAAGGAGATTTTCACAACAAAGTTCTAAAGCTTAGTCATATATCAGATATGTCAGATTATTTTGTACCCTTCGCGTTCATATTTCACTGTTTGTTGCGTTTCACTTGATTGTAAAATATGTCGATCGAAAGGGGGTGTGACGTTCATATTTTGTCAATATTCAGTGTTTTATCATTCATAGGAAAATGTAAAATTCCATTATGTTTTTTAAGGCGGTCTGTCATAACGTTTTTAGCATTCAATCAGACATTATTGTGAGGTTTTGTATTAGTGTTCCTAAAAATAGATATACCGGCCCTCAGACAAAATGTTTCTCTAAATGTGGCCCCCGAGTCAAAATAATTGCCCAGGCCTTACCTCTAGAGTATAAGTCACATTTTTTGGGGAAATTTATTAGATAAAATCCAACACCAAGAATAGACATTTGAAAGGCAATTCAAAATAAATAAAGAATAGTGAACAACAGGCTGAATAAGTGTACGTTATATGAGGCATAAATAACCAACTGAGAACGTGCCTGGTATGTTAACGTAACATATTATGGTAAGAGTCATTCAAATAACTATAACATATAGAACATGCTATACCTTTACCAAACTCTTACGTGAATGAGATAAATAATATTATTTGATATTTTACGGTAATGTGTTAATAATTTCACACATAAATCGCTCCAGAGTATAAATCGCACCCCCGGCCAAACTATGCAAAAAACTGCGATTTATAATCGGAAAAATACGGTACATGTCTTTTGGCAAGTTTCACTGCAATGACAGTAGTCATCCACAAGCTTCTGGTTGAATATTTGACCATTTCTCTTGACAAAATTGGTGCTAAATTTGTTGGTTTTCTGCCATGGACTTGTTTCTTCAGCACTGTCGACACATTTAACCTCTAAAGGCCTTAGTGGCCACATGCGTGGACAGCACCTTTTAGCTCTTATTTACAAAATTGTGTACACTACTGAATTGGGGTCTTATGGCCGCTTGTGTGGACACTTATACTGCCATCTGGTGGTGTGAGAAGAGTATAACATACAATGGAATTTGAAAAACAAAAAGTGAAAATAAAAATTAGCATGTCACTACACATGAAGTACACGTTTGTGTACCTATGGACTAAGTACATCATATAAAAAGATGATTTTTAGTTTTTATCCTAATTAGGGTCCATAAAGCCCAAATAGCAAAGAGAAGAAAAAAAAAAGCATGTCAACAAACAGCTTGGGCCTTAAGAGGTTAAGTCAGGATTTTGGGAAGGCCATTCTAAAACCTTCATTCTAGCCTGATTTAGCCATTCCTTTACCACTTTTAACGTGTGTTTGGGGTCATTGTCCTGTTGGAACACCCAACTGCGCCCAAGACCCAACCTCCGGGCTGATGATTTTAGGTTGTCCTGAAGAATTTGGAGGTAATCCTCCTTTTTCATTGTCCCATTTACTCTCTGTAAATCACCAGTTCCATTGGCAGCCAAACAGGCCCAGAGCATAATACTACCACCACCATGCTTGACGGTAGGCATAGTGTTCCTTTTCTCCTCCAAACATATTGCTGGGTATTGTGGCCAAACAGCTCAATTTTTGTTTCATCTGACATCACATGGACAAAGATAAGACCTTCAGGAGGAAAGTTCTGTGGTAGAAATGATTGGAAACTCAAGACAGCCATGACATTATGTTCTTTACAACTTTTGACCACGACTGTATGTAAAACATAAATGTCCACTGCAAGGGACGCTGGCTGCCAGAGGGCATGGAACACATGTGTTCAGAATATGTCACAGTTGTATATTTAGCAAATCATTTTTTTTTTTACTTTCTAAAACCCTTCTAACCTTATTTTATTATCTAGAGAGGTTGCTTTTAAACACAAATAAATATGAGATGTGGGTCATCTTCCAGGGTGGACCTGAGTTCTACATAAAAAGCGTATTTAAAGCTGCTGTATGTCACGGATGGCAACCGCATTCTGGGTTCCCTGGAGGTGATCGATTCTTACCCGACTAGGACAATGACAGTTCTTAAATCAATGGGCAAACGTCCAAATATCGATGATCATACTTTCGTATTTCCCATATTTAAGCCACGCCTACTGAATATTAGAAGAAAATATATTTTTCCATATATCAGCCGCAGAGGACTGTAAGCAGCAGATATATACGTTGTGAAACGAGATATTTAACCAGAAAGATTTCGTTAATGTTTATTTACAAACCTTAATTATTTCCAAACTTGTCACACGGCAGTAAAACGGCTGATCAAACAAAACAGAAGTCATCGTCCAGTCAGCTAAACAGACTCAATAACTCCATGGTGACGTTTCGGTGAATTTACAAAACTCAAACAATACGAAAATAATGTAATTGTAAGTTAATAATACTAACACAGACACTCTTAAACGCGTTGGTGACGCCGGCTTCACGATGCCACGTAAAAATATGCATGAAAACACTCCTATCAATTATGAAACGGTTTAATAAGTTTAATGTAAAACCTACAATCGTTGCTTGGAGTAATAAATGAAGAATCCATACCAGTATAAACACTATTGCCTTGTAGACAGAACGGCACTTATACAACCGGCTCAAGACATGAAACGGAAGGAAATACTGTACACTTTAAACCCGCAGTGAGCGTTCTGGTCCAAAAGATGGCGCCGTGGCACAAACAATAACACAACGTTTGTTGTACACATAACATTGTTGTTAGCGAAGAAAAATCCAAGGATTAGCCGCAACTTTGTATAAACTGCAGGGTTCAAAGCTTGGGAGAAGAGTCGGTATTTAAGTGCATTAATAGACGGTTGTAAAATGTTAAAATAGTGCGGAAACAGACGAAGCAAAAACACAGGCAAGAGGAGATGAGGAACCATGCTAACCGAACGTGAAGTCGCGAAACAACAAAAGAAAAAGTGCTTTGTACACTTCAACAGGAACCGCAGAAAGTAACCAACCAAGAAGAGGAAATGAGCAAGTAGATGAACAATTGAAAAGATGATATTCAATGATACCACACAGTGCGACAACACGTATGAATGAGTAGATCTACGTCATGCCTCTTCCAGCTGTGGGCTTACGACGACTGGAAACGTTTCTGGTAGGGTACACAAAAATGTCGGTTCGGTACGTACCTCGGTTTAGAGGTCACGGTTTGGTTCATTTTCGGTACAGTAAGAAAACAACAAAATATACATTTTGGGATTATTTATTTACCAAATTTGCAAAATCTTCCACCAAAAATATTTTTCTTAGTGGAATATTTGATGTGAAGTAATCGGAACCTTGGATAGGTCAATAATTCATAATAACATTGATTTTGATTCAATATTATGTTTTGAGCAATGACAGTTTGAAAGAAAACAAAAAACAGCTTTGTTTTATTAGTCAACATTGCAACTTTTTCTAAATTACATTAAACCTTTAAGCTTTTTTATTTAACTTTTGTTATGTTTTTGTTTATTTTAATAGTATTTTTAGAATGTGCCGTGGGCCTTTAAAACATTAGCTGTGGGCCACAAATGGCCCACAGCTTATGTACACACTTTTGACACCCCTACTATAGATAATAAAAAATTAAATGTGATAAATCTATGGATAAAAAGCAGAGCCTGGCGACACATGCGCGTTTATCATAACTCTCTCTCTCGCTCTCTCTGCCCCTCCCTCACCAATGCTGCTGCGTGCACAATTTGTTTTGTTTTTAACCCCTTCTTAACCCTGAACGTACATTGAAAATACACGCAACTCTAACTCAAAATGCCGGACATTTGAGGCATTTAAGAAAATCCGCCAGGACAGCTCCGCAAAAGAGGACATGTCCGGTGAAAAGAGGACGTATGGTCAGTCTATCCTAGCCCGTTAGCTGCTAGCATGCCGTGTGTTGTGCATTGTTTTACACAACGTGCGTTACGCTACTTAATATGTCTGTGTGGAAACTCGTTCGGTACACCTCCGAACCGAACCGGAACCCCCGTACCGAAACGAATCAATTCAAATACACGTACTGTTACACCCCTAGTTTCTGGGCATTCCGTGGTTATACAAGGCACCAAAATGAGTCGCTAATTCGCTTAGCAGGATGCTACAGTGGTCACATGTCTAGTCTTCTACGTATATCTATGCTGTGCGCAGACGCATGGGAAATGAGGCATTATGTAACATCCACAGCCAAGGAAGGAGCCTTACAATGTAAACACGATAGATTTAAATATGTAATAATAATTCAGACTCCAACATTCTTTGTAAAAATTTTTGTACATGGAAGACATACGAAAGGATTGCGATACTGTTTAACCGTGATAATATACAATCCACGATTGATTGTAAATAATGTAAATAATTCAATGTATATACTCTGATGATTATCTTGTGTGATGACTGCATTATGCTGATAGTCTATATTTGTACCATGAATTGATTAACTTAAACAAATTGAAAAACTTATTGGGGTGTTACCATTTAGTGGTCAATTGTACGGAATATGTACTGTACTGTGCAATCTACTAATACAACTTTCAATCAATCAATCAATCCGATTATTAAAGAGACACACCGAATCAAATCGTAAAGTATCCAAAGTGATGTTTTTAGACAACTGGTTCCAGAGTGGGAACCTCTACTTTTTTGTAACGATGACCAAAAGAATAAGAAAAACATTATATTTTGTTGTTTTGTAATAATAAGTGCTGTCTAGGGTTGTACAGCTTACTGCGATACTCATTAATCATATTCGGTACTATACCGCCTCTAAAAAGTACTGGTGCCCCGCTCCTAGCCCCCTCTGTCGTCGTCACGTCGTGACATTGCTGGTTTGACGAGCAGAGGAGCATATTCGGCAGCGCACAATCACATAGTACTTACAAGCAGACACAGTGTGTAGACAGAAAAGGGAGAACGGACGCATTTTGGCTTAAAAACTAACGATAAAGGTGAAGTTATAACACTGAAACGCCCTCAGGAAGACAAATCAAGTGAGTTTCTTACAAGTATCATCCCTGCAGGACGAGGAATAGCTAAACATGCTTCACTACACACCGTAGCTCACCGGCGTCACAATGTAAACAAACGCCATTGGTGGATCTGCACCCGACATCCACTGTAATGATACCAAGTACAGGAGCATATCTAGGTGATGCTACTATGATTACATTGATATTTTTTGGAAACACGTCCCTGGACACATGAGGACTTTGAATATGACCAATGTATGATCCTGTAACTACTTGGTATCGGATCGATACCTAAATTTGTGGTATCATCCAAAACTAATGTAAAGTATCAAACAAGAGAAGAATAAGTGATTATTACATTTTAACAGAAGTGTAGATAGAACATGTTGAAAGAGAAAGTAAGCAGATATTAACAGTAAATGAACAAGTATATTAATAATTCATTTTCTACCACTTGTCCTTAATAATGTTGACAAAATAATAGGTAGATAAATGACACAATATGTTACTGCATATGTCAGCAGACTAAGTTAGGAGTCTTTGTTTGTCTTGTATGCTCACTATTTTATGTAAGGACAAACTTGGAATAAGAAACATATGTTTAATGTACCCTAAGATTTTTTTTATTCAATGGTGGACAATACTCTGGTGACAGGAAATGAAGCCTCCAACACCCGTTTTTTTTCTTTATCATTAAAAAAAGTAAAGGTTTAAAAACATTTCAACACGCAAATAAAAATAATATGGCTTTTAAGATGCCAGAACAATATTTAATATTTCTTCTGCCGACATTTAAAGAATAAACCTCATTTAAAAGATTTTATTGTGTACGTGTAAGTACTTTTTGAGCGTATTCCACAATATCATTTTGATAAAACCGCAACCCACAAAGGTCCAACAGGAAATAGCATCTGTTTTTAAATACTTTCGTTCTTTAACATTTTGTAATATATTTTATAATTTATTTATATTTATTATCAAAGTTAAAGTTCTAAATGTGACAAATTTAGACATTTGTGTTAAATCTGCTCTCTTAAACCGGTGGTTCTCCAACTGTGGCACACCATTGAATCACAGTGTTTGATTGACCTATAATCAAACACTGTTACTGTTCAAACTGTGTGTAATGTTAGTGGCCAAAATGTTAAATATACTTGTTAAATAAAACCTCTGCTTTCTTTTTTGGGACCCATTACCTCCCTGCTTGGCACTCGGCATCAAGGCTTGGAATTGGAAATGATTCCCGAGCGCGGCCACCGCTGCTGCTCACTGCTCCCCTCACCTCCAAGGGCGTGGAACAAGGGGATGGGTCGAATGCAGAGAGTAATTCCACTACACCTAGTGTGTGTGTGTGACTATCACTGGTACTTTAACTTTTTTTTAATGAATACTTAGGACTACTATGCTACCGTTTCGGTCATTACGGTGGTACTTGGAGAAAACAACAACTTTGAGAAGCACTGTCTTGTGGTGGTGTTGAACATGTTGACATACAGCAGTTTTAACGCGGTACTCTTTGGAGAAGATAAGTCAGTTTTTACCAAGAAAAATAAAATAAAATGCAGTTCATGAGTATATGAAAGATTAAGATGACCTTGAGGTTAAAAGGGAGGTAAATATTTCATTAGCACGTACCAGACACAGTTTGAGGGGAAAGATAAGAAGAATAAAAAGGAGGAGTTGGCCAAACAGACGAGGACTTAACTTATGGGTGATCAAACACACGACTCTTTCCACTCCAGCCATCAGCAGTTCTGAGGAGGAACAAGAAGAGCGCTCCGATATTCCTGAAAAATGAGTCGATCAAGCCCCCCGTCGGTTTAAAGTGTTTTTGCAGGCCTGGTTTACCCACCAAATTCAAATGTGTTGGAGCCTCTTTGCGTCGGGGCAGCTCAAGCTCCATAACGACGGACAGCTGCCGCTCCGAGTGCGGATTACACGCCTGCCGTTTTTTTAATATTCCTTCGCCATCTGATACGAGATCACTTCTGGCATTCGGCGACGCTAATTTGCATCTTGGTGTTGTTCAAAGTGAAACCAGACGGTGGTGGTGGGGAGGGGGGTCCCCACTAAAACAGTACTTGTAGGGGGGAAAAACCTAACAGTGGTAAAGGGAAAAAGTAGTCCGTCTTCGCGAGAATCATCCCGATTCTGCCGAAAGTTTTTGTCACATGACATCGCTCCTCCGCTCTTCCCCCCCGCCCCCCAATGACCTGGTCTCTGAGGGGCTCGGTAGTAAAAAAAAAAAAAAAGAAAGGAAGGAATCGCGGAAGGCGTGAGGAAGAATGGGTACGAGGAGTGAATTGGAGGAGGTCTTTTCATGTGTCCTTCACGTGGAAAGACGTACGGTAGTCTCTCTTGCCCCCCCCCCCCCCCCCCCCCCCCCGTCGTCCACGTCTGCAGGTGCCTGGTGGCGGTCTGCGGGTGACGGTCGGTTACACTTGCACCCCCCGTCCGTGCATTTGGATGACTTGGGCCCTCAGGGTCTGGATGGCGGCCAGGATCAGCTTCTGGTGCTCCAGGGAAGTGATGCCCAGACTTAGTACGTCTCTGTGAAAACACAAGATGATGTCGCTGAAAATACCTTAAGATTTGCCGCATGATTGACATATTACGGTTGTCTGTTCAACATCTTCCCGGTCAGGAAATTACGGTACATGAAATACGCTATATTGCCAAAAGTATTTGGCCACCTGCCTCGACTCACATATGAACTTGAAGCAGGGCCGGCCCGTGGCATAGGCCGTATAGGCAAATGCTAAGGGCGCCGTCCAGCAGGGGGCGCCACGCCAGTGCAACAAATGTTGGAGGAAAAAAAAAAAAAAAAGTTGGTACTATTATTTCTAAATACAAAAAATAATCCCACGTTAATTAAAATGCAAAGTAAAGCCTATTTAATAGAAATATTATTTGTTACAACATTACGCCCCCCATCCCTCCGCACGGTGCGCCCCTCCCTTCCCGTATAATGACTCTTACCACATCAAAAAATCAACACAAGATGTCAAAACGGCCAAAACTGTCAGGTGCCTAGGGAAGAAAAAAGAGAAAAGAAGAGGAGGAGAAAGGAGAAAAAGACAGAGGTAGCAGGTAGGTAACGTTAGCCTACATGAAATTATTTGTCTGTTACAGAATGTGATAGTAACGTGGCTTTTTAGCATTAAGCTAATGTTACATGATTCGGCAATTGCTAATCAATAAATAGCTAGTTCTGTTTTAACGTCGGGTTAATTTTGTGGAGGGGGCTAAATTGTTAAGGAAAAAAATAATGTAACGTTAGGTAATTACAGTACTCCCACCTTACATTCCTCAGGGACATTTATATTAGATCTTTTAAGCAGGTGTTTTTTGTTTACATTGTTATTGCCTTCTGGTTAGCTAATGTTTGCCCTGCAGGTAATAGTCACTTTTCCACCCCTTTATATATTAGGTATAGTTGTAAGCCTAGTTGTTAAAGTGCACATCATTAATGTTAATTAAGCAATATCACGTGAGAGGGAATGCTGTTTTTTAATTTGAGCACTGCTGTGATTCGGTTAAAGATAATCATAACATAACATTCTCATATAATATGTTAATTTGCTTTCTTTAAGTAAAAAAAAAAGGTCAAAGACAAAGCTATTCGGTTTCTTGTGAGTATATACACTTCACTGCCGATGTGGGACGGGGGGGGGGGGGGGGCGCGCCACCTAAAATCTTGCCTACGGCGCCAGATTGGTTAGGACCAGGCCTGACTTGAAGTGCCATCCCATTCTAACCCATAGGGTTCAATATGATGTGGGTCCACCTTTTGCACCTATTACAGCTTCAACTCTTCTGGGAAGGCTGTCCACAAGGTTGCGGAGTGTGTTTATAGGAATTATCGACCATTCTTTCAAAAGCGCATTGGTGAGGTCACACACTGATGTTGGTGGAGAAGGCCTGGCTCTCAGTCTCCGTTCTAATTAGTTTAGTTTAATTTATTATTTCTTCGGTCAATGGTCAACAAAATAAACAAACACAGATGTACATTCATAAACAAACAGTTGTACATTCATAAATTAAAAAAAAAATGTTGCAGACCGAAAGGGTTTAGGCTGAAGTTGAACACTTATTGCGCCTAACCCTATAAATAAACAAAGTCAAGTACAAGCTTCCAAAAAAAATGACATTTCCTTTTCACAACATATTATAAATACACATTGTACACAACATAAATACTGTTCAATTATATACACAGTAAAGCCATGTGAAATATCCTTGTACACATGTTAAACCTTTGCACCAATTATATACTATATACAAACAATTATACTTCCATTATATTTATATCCCACATTTAGGTTTTAATTAACATCGATCATAGTTAGGGATGTCCGATAATGGCTTTTTGCCAATATCCGATATTCCGATATTGTCCAACTCTTTAATTACCGATACCGATATCAACCGATACCGATATATACAGTCGTGGAATTAACACATTGTTATGCCTAATTTGGACAACCAGGTATGGTGAAGATAAGGTCCTTTTAAAAAATAAAAAAAATAAGATAAATAAATTAAAAACATTTTCTTGAATACAAAAGAAAGTAAAACAATATAAAAACAGTTACATAGAAACTAGTAATTAATGAAAATGAGTAAAATTAACTGTTAAAGGTTAGTACTATTAGTGGACCAGCAGCACGCACAATCATGTGTGCTTACGGACTGTATCCCTTGCAGACTGTATTGATATATATTGATATATAATGTAGGAACCAGAATATTAATAACAGAAATAAAAAACCCTTTTGTGTGAATGAGTGTAAATGGGGGAGGGAGGTTTTTTGGGTTGGTGCACTAATTGGAAGTGTATCTTGTGTTTTTTATGTTGATTTAATAAAAAATAAATAAAATAAAATTTAAAAAAAAAACGATACCGATAATAAAAAAAACGATACCGATAATTTCCGATATTACATTTTAAAGCATTTATCAGCCGATAGTATCGGCAGGCTGATATTATCGGACATCTCTAATCATAGTATTAACTACTGTGTTGATTCAAGAGTGATATATTTTTCCAAGACAAAGGGAATAATTCATCCCAAAGATGTTCTATCGGGTTCAGGTCAGGACTCTGTGCAGGCCAGTCAAGTTCATCCACACCGGACTCTGTCATCCATGTCTTTATGGACCTTGCTTTGTGCACTGGTGCACAGTCATGTTGGAAGAGGAAGGGGCCCGCTCCAAACTGTTCCCACAAGGTTGGGAGCGTGGAATTGTCCAAAATGTTTTGGTATCCTGGAGCATTCAAAGTTCCTTTCACTGGAACTAAGGGGCCAAGCCCAACTCCTGAAAAACAACCCCATACCATAATTCCTCCTCCACTAAAGTTCACACTCCTACCACTTTGTGGCTGAGTTGCTGTTGTTCCCAAACTCTTCCATTTTCTTATATTAAAGTTGACTTTGGAATATTTAGGAGCAGGGAAATTTCACGACTGGATTTGTTGCACAGGTGGCATCCTATGACAGTTCCACGCTGGAAATCACTCTTTGTAGAAACAGTCTCCATGCCTAAGTGCTTGATTTTACACACCTGTGGCCGGGCCAAGTGATTAGGACACCCGATTCTGATCATTTGGATGGGTGGCCAAATACTTTGGGCAATAAAGTGTTACAGCTACTTACTGTACAGTCATCCGTGCCACCGACTCCAAGTAGCAGTATCCTGCGGCAGTGAAGTTGTCCTTGTATCGGCCCATGTCCACAGCGTCCAGCCACTCTCCCACCGAGTTAAACGACGGGAAGGTGGGGAGAGGCCTTTCTGCTAGTGTAATGGAAGAACTCAGAGTCCTGGAAAAAAAACAAATGTGACAGAGGTGTAATGATTGTACGCGAGTGTGGGAAATAAGTGTGTGTGGGTTCTAATGTCACCCGACCTTCGTGCCAACGTGGAGGAGCCGATGGCGTCGGGGGAGCGGATGCTCTTGCTGAGCGCTGAGTGTATCTGACCAAAGCTGGGTCTCTCTGTTCTCTCCTTCTGCCAGCAGTCCAGCATTAACTGATGCAGATGTGGAGGACAGCTCACCGGCGCAGGCAGCCTGAATCCGTCCTCGATGGCCTTGATCACCTACAACACGGACCGCGAGAACCACATTCTATTAGGTGGGATGAAACTCCTTTACCGATCGATCCGCTTCTTTGGGGAAATGTGGTAAAGTCCTAACTTTTCTTGCTTGGTTGAACATGTTTTATAATACTGCATTACAGCTTGAGCAAAAATACTGTACTCAAATAGAGAAATAAGATATTGACTGATTTCCACACTGCTTGCCCATAGATCTCACTATTATTGTTTCTGCTACTTTAAGTCCAGACACACTGCATAAGGACATTGGAACATTTACAAAGTAAAAAAAAACTCAAATTAGTGTCATTTACTATTAGGTACACTGCAAAAAGTCAGTGTTCAAAAACAAGAAAAAAAATACAAAAATTAGGGGTATTTTACTTGAACTAAGCAAAATTATCTGCCAATAGAACAAGAAAATTTGGCTTGTCAAGACTTTCCAAAACAAGTAAAATTAGCTAACCTCAATGAACCCAAAATACCTTAAAATAAGTATATTCTCACTAATAACAAGTGCACTTTTCTTGGTAGAAAAAAAAGACACCTTTTTGCTCAATATGTTGAAAAATATTGTTAAATGAAGTAAATGCTAGTGCCATTATCTTGACATAATGATATGCGCTCGGCATCAAGATTTATTTTTTTCATTATTGAAGTAAGAAATGATTACTTTAAAAAAGTAGTTTTATACTTGTGAGTGTTGATGACACAGCTTTGCAACAGTTGATATTCTAGTTTCAAGCATGTTTTACTCAATATAGGTCATCAAATCTCAGCAACAAGCTGTAATATCTTACTGAGATCATTTAGGACCAAAACCCTTAAAACAAGTAAACCACTCTAACATAAAATCTGCTTAGTGGGAAGAATTATCTTATCAGACAGAAAATAAGCAAATATCACCCTTATTTGAGATATTTCATCTTACTTAGATTTCAGTTTTTGCAGTGTAGGGCTGGGCGATATGGACGAAAAAGTATGTCTCGATATATTTTTGCTTAGACTTAGTATAGTACTGCGATACTAATGAATCATTTTCTGTACTATACCGCCTCTGAAACGTACCGGTCCCGCACGCCCCCCCTGCGCCCGCGTCATCGTCACGTCATGACATTGCTGGTTTTACGAGCAGAGGAGCATATTCGGCAGCACACAATCACAGAGTACTTACAAGCAGACACAGTGTGTAGACAGAAAAGGGAGAACAGACGCATAAAGGTGAAGTTATAACACTGAAACGCCCTCAGGAAGAGGTGCTTTAAGACATGGCTAGCTAGCTAGCAGCTAACATCCATCCACAGTCGGCAGTGTTGTAGCTACTTCTAAATCACTAATCACAAATGAAGTAAGTTTCTTACAAGTATCATCCCTGCAGGACGAGGAATAGCTAAACATGCTTCACTACACACCGTAGCTCACCGGCGTCAAAATGTAAACAAACGCCATTGGTGGATCTACACCTGACATCCACTGTAATGATATCAAGTACAGGCACGTTTCTCGTCGATACTACTATGATTACGTCTATATTTTTGGGCATCACATCGTCTTTCGTTTTTTTACAATATGTATTATGTTTACAAACTCAGGAAATACGTCCCTGGACACATAAAGACTTTGAATATGATCAATGTATGATCCTGTAACTACTTGGTATTGGATTGATACCTAAATGTGTGGTATCATCCAAAACTAATGTAAAGTATCAAACAAGAGAAGAATAAGTGATTATTACATTTTAACAGAAGTGTAGATAGAACACGTTAAAAGAGAAAGTAAGTAGATATTAACAGTAAATGAACAAGTAGATTAATAATTACAATTCTACCACTTGTCCTTAATAATGTTGACAAAATAATAGGTAGATAAATGACACAATATGTTACTGCATATGTCAGCAGACTAATTAGGAGTCTTTGTTTGTTTACTTACTACTAAAAGACAAGTTGTCTTATATGTTCACTATTTTATTTAAGGACTTAACTGCAATATGTTTAATGTACCCTAAGATGTTTTGTTAAAATAAAGCCAATCATGCCATTTTTTTGTGGTCCCCTTTATTTAGAAAAGTACCAAAATAATTTTAGTACCGGTACAAAAAATATTGGTATCGTTCCAACATATATTTTCCGGTGAAAGTATACATATAGGGATATTAATTTTTTTAACGATATTCAGTGAAATTGAAGTGACAACTGTACTGTAAACAGTCAGTAGCATTTTTATTAACCCACTTAGTCAAGCACAGGAAAGAAACTCATAAATAAAATAGAAAAATATTCTGTCTACGTCAGGGGTGTCAAACTCATTTCGCATCGTGGGCCACATACGGCCTAGGGAGATGTCAAGTGGGCCGGACCATTAAAATTATACCATACTCTGCTATAAATACCCAAAATATCATGTCTTTCCTTTGTTTTGGTGTAAAGAAGCACAAGAACATTAGGAAAATATTGAAATTTAATGAACTATCCTTTTACAAAACATTTCATGAAACACCTCATATTTCCTTAGACAAATGTGCAATTTACTTTTATCATTCACAAATATGCATTGCAACTGATCCCACTGATTGTACAAAGGCACAAAACTTTAATTGGTACTGAAAAATATAGTAATGCACTTTAAGATTAAATGAGACTTTTAAAGAAAGGAATTTTTAAACCACTTACACATACGCATATAAAATCTAAATGTAATCCCTGCGTAAAATCTAAATGTAATCCCTGCGTACACCTTACAAACTAAGGAGAGTGATTTTAAATGTGTAATGAAGAAAGTGTTCGCCTGTCCTGTAAATCTGTAAACTTCATACATGAAACATACATACACATACAATACATACTGAAAATGTATGGAGTTGTATGAACAGTAGAATTCCATCACACAACTTTTGTTTTGAAGCTGCTGACTAACATTAAAGTGCACATTTTTTAAATCACCACAGTAAGGATTCATCTTCACAGAGCTGTATTCTTTCAATGCAAACAGTATCTAAGGCAGCATTTTAAAGGTGTTAGTCTAGTCTGGACTTGTATTTGTTCCTGAAACTTGGCATCTTTTGGCCTGTACAAGTGCATCAACACCAGGTGTCATGTCCTGACAAGCTGTCACTTTCAGAATGTCATTTAAGTGCTTGTTTGTGAGCCTTGAACGCATTTTTGTTTTATTGATATTCATCACTGAGAAAATTTGTTCACAAAGGTAGGTTGTCCCAAACATGCACAAAATTTTAGCAGCCAGGGCTGTTAATTTGGGGTACCCTGGTAGTAGATACTGATAAAATCTGTCCAGACCTACAGACGCAAATTTGCCCTTCAAATCTGCATCACACTGCAAATCAATTATCTCTAGCTGAATTTCGACCGGCAGATCAGAAGCTTTAACTGTGAAAGGTGAGCGAAAAACTGAAAATTCTGTCTCAAGTTCACAAAATACCTGTCTCGTAGTGGCGTCGAATATTATATTCCTTCAATACCGAAACTTGTTGCAAACACACCAAGCACGAAGGTTTTCCGTGCATCTCTGTAAATAAATAGGACGTGGTCCATTTTTCTTTGAAAATTCTACACTCCTTATCTACTTTTCTCCGTTTGGATAACGACATTTTGGCTAATGAGGGTGTAGCGGAGAGGTAGACCAAGGTATTAACAACGTCGTAACAAGCAGCAGATGGCGCATTGATACCGTCTGCTGTTTTCAGTCTGTCTCAGTGATGCGGCTTGTCTTCTACTCTGATGGAAAGAGTGCGCCCCTTAGCGGATAATCCATGAATTGCAGCGAATTTAAAATATTAATTCCATGTCTTTTATGCATTTTTTCCACTTTCAAATTATCCTGCGGGCCTGATCGAACCTCCTTGGGGGCCGGTTCCGGCCCGCGGGCCGTATGTTTGACACCCCTGGTCTACGTAAAATAAATAACATAGCTGTGCAAATAATACACAATGTATCAAACTCAAATAAAAAAATACATTTGCAGACAGGCACTTTTTAATTCCCAGTGGACGATGTAATGGACTGTCACACACGTACGGTTCTGGTCAGCGCCAAGTAAGTGACTTGACTTCATTGTGCGGCTATGATCTTCCTCTCTTCGCCATATAATTTTTGGCAGCATTTCTCGTGTGAAATATGCAGTTGGCAGTTTTGATTTGGGCTTACATGGTAAACAACTCGAACGAATGTTTTATCCAGACGCATACATTTGTCCAAATGTGGCCAAGTAGACACATTGCGGGTTTCCTGGACGTCGTCTACATCGCTAAAAGAAAAATCTAAAGAAGAGAATCCCTCTGCCATCTTCCACTAGTTTTTTTAATATATAAATCGCCCGCTTGAATATTCCCTCTTCTCTTCTACAACTCTCTCGTCGTCTGTTGTGATTTCCCTTCCTGGTTCCATGACCCGCCCTACCTCGTCACTGTGGAGTTATTGGAGAGGTAGTTTACGCAGCTAATAGGTCCACAACGATGACTTCTGTTTTGTTTGGTCAGCCGTTTTACTGCCGTGTTACAGACACTGCTTGGAAACAATCCAATCCACTTTATTTGTATAGCACATTTAAACAACAAAAATGTTTCCAAAGTGCTGCACAACAATTAAGGTATGTAAAACATTTATAGAATCTTTCATACCGGTATACACTACCGTTCAGAAGTTTGGGGTCACATTGAAATGTCCTTATTTTTTAAGGAAAAGCACTGTACTTTTCAATGAAGATAACTTTAAACTAGTCTTAACTTTAAAGAAATACACTCTATACATTGCTAATGTGGTAAATGACTATTCTAGCTGCAAATGTCTGGTTTTTGGTGCATTATCTACATAGGTGTATAGAGGCCCATTTCCAGCAACTATCACTCCAGTGTTCTAATGGTACAATGTGTTTGCTCATTGGCTCAGAAGGCTAATTGATGATTAGAAAACCCTTGTGCAATCATGTTCACACATCTGAAAACAGTTTAGCTTGTTACAGAAGCTACAAAACTGACCTTCCTTTGAGCAGATTGAGTTTCTGGAGCATCACATTTGTGGGGTCAATTAAACGCTCAAAATGGCCAGAAAAAGAGAACTTTCATTTGAAACTCGACAGTCTATTCTTGTTCTTAGAAATGAAGGCTATTCCACAAAATTGTTTGGGTGACCCCAAACTTTTGAACGGTAGTGTATATCAGCGGCCAATATGTGTAACAATATTTTTTCTTATAAAATGTAGTGGGTGCGGCCTTTATTGCCCTAAAAATACAATGTCATGCACGGCTAGTAGTTATTAACCTCTGTACAATACTACAAAAATACTTGTAAAACTAACACAATTAATCAGTTAAGACTTGTTGATCTATCTAAAGGGGTTTAAAATCCCACATGTAAAGCAGCCATATATGTAATTATGCGTTGTTCAAAAGCTGGCTCAGTCTGTAAAGACAAGCAAAATGTAAATTTGTTGTCAACATTTGCCATCTCCTCTAAAAAAGCTCACATTTAAACAGAAGCAAAACCTTCCATAGTGTTTATGCTCGAAAGGATTCTTCATTCATCACTCCAAGTAACATCTCTAAGTTTTACAATATAACTAAAACAATTAATATATTACTAAACCGTCCCATGTGTCGAGGTGTGTTTCCATGCATATTTGTAAGTGTTAACATAATGTAATGAAGCTACCGTCGTAGGCATTAGCGAACATGCAAGTACGTTTACAAGTGTCTGTGTTAGTATTAATACATTACAATAGCATTCTTTTTGTAGTGTTTCAGTTTGGTAAATTGACCAAGACGTCACCGCGGAGAGCTAGCTTACGCAGCTAATGGGTCCATGACGATGACTTCTGTTTTGTTTGATCAGCCGTGTTGCAGACACCGCTTGGAAACAATTAAGGTATGTAAAACATTTATAGAATTTTTCATACCGGTATATATCAGCGGCCAATATGTGTAACAATTTTTATTTTATTTTATTTAGCCTTTATTTAACCAGGTAAAATCCCATTGAGATCAAAGATCCCTTTTCCAAGGGAGACCTGGCCAAGAGGGCAGCAGCAAGGTTACATTAAAAACAGTAAACAACACATAAAACATCAAATTTACAACATTAAAACTTGCTCACATAACACATGTGCAACAATAGCGAATTTAGTGCTACTATGTTTACAAGTGGCTGTGTTAGTATTAATAAATTACAATAGTATTCTTTTTTGTATTGTTTCAGTTTGGTAAATTCACCAAAGACGTCACTGTGGAGTTATTGGAGAGCGAGCTTACGGGTCCATGACGATGACTTCTGTTTTGTTTGATCAGCCGTTTTACTGCCGTGACACAGACACCGTTTGGAAACAACTAAGGTATGTAAAACATTTATAGAATCTTTCATATATACCGTATTTTTCGGAGTATAAGTTGCACCGGCCGAAAATGCATAATAAAGAAGGAAAAAAAACATCTAAGTCGCACTGGAGTATAAGTCGCATTTTTTGGGGAAATGTATTTGATAAAAGCCAACACCAAGAATAGACATTTGAAAGGCAATTTAAAATAAATAAAGAATAGTGAACAACAGGCTGAATAAGTGTACGTTATATGAGGCATAAATAACCAACTGAGAACGTGCCTGGTATGTTAACGTAACATATTATGGTAAGAGTCATTCAAATAACTATAACATATAGAACATGCTATACCTTTACCAAACAATCTGTCACTCCTAATCGCTAAATCCCATGAAATCTTATACGTCTAGTCTCTTACGTGAATGAGCTAAATAATATTATTTGATATTTTACGGTAATGTATTAATAATTTCACACATAAGTCGCTCCTGAGTATAAGTCGCACCCCCGGCCAAACTATGAAAAAAACTGCGACTTATAGTCAGAAAAATACGGTATATCAGCGGCCAATATATGTAACAATATTTTTTCTTATACAATTTAGTGGGTGTGTCTTAAATATCGGTGCGCTTTATTGCCCTGAAAATACGATGTCATGCACGGCTAATATTTATCAACCCCTGTACAATACTCGAAAAAATACTTGTAAAACTAACACAATAAATCAGTTAAGGCTTGTTAATCTATCTGAAGGGGTTTAAAATCCCACATATAAAGCAGCCATATATGTAATTATGCGTTGTTCTAAGCTGGCTCAGTCAAGCAAAATGTAAATTTGTTGTCAACATTTGCCATCTCCTCTAATAAAGCTCCCGTTTAAACAGAAGAGCAGCACTCCCAATGGTCCTTCTTGCAACAAGCGTTCAGCATAACACCCTCCCCCCTCTTGAATCACTCCAACAACTACGGTTACCCAACAGGAGGAAATAAAGTCCGACCATAATCGTAAAAATTACATCCGTCTGCTGCGTTTTTTCCGAAAAATAAAATAAAAAAACACACTCTCTTCCCTCAATGGAGCCCATCTCCTCCCCCATTCCGCCGCTCCCTAAAGAGCATTCATAAAAAGCTTTTCAGCATTTGACATTTTCCATTTAATCAAAGCCAGTGAGCTAAAGGGCGCAATGAATTACAGGTGGACAGGCCGAGCCACAACGCCGTTATGATGTAGTGTATCAATTCAGCACGGATTAATATCCCAGCCACTCTACAAGCTTTGACCTTTGACAACACGCAAGAAACTTTCTCGTGCTTTGGGAAAGGATACTAAATGAGATGTATGACAAAAAGGTGTTGCACACACCTGCTGATTATCTCATGCATATTACAAAACTCCAAAACCAGTGAAGTTGGCACGTTGTGTAAATGGTAAATAAAAACAGAATACAATGATTTGCAAATCCTTTTCAACTTATATTCAATTGAATAGACTGCAAAGACAAGATATTTAATGTTCAAACTGAGAAACTTATTTTTTTTGTGTGCAAATAATCATTAACTTAGAATTTAATGACAGCAACACATTGCAAACAAGTTGGCACCGGGGCGTTTTTGCCACTGAGTTACATGGCCTTTCCTTTTAACAACACTCAGTAAACGTTTGGGAACTGAGGAGACACATTTTTGAGGCTTTTCAGGTGGAATTATTTCCAATTCTTGCTTGATGTACAGCTTAAGTTGTTCAACAGTCCGGGGTCTCTGTTGTGGTATTTTAGGCTTCATAATGCGCCACACATTTTTAATGGGAGACAGGTCTGGACTACAGGCAGGCCAGTCTAGTACCCGCACTCTTTTACTATGAAGCCACGCTGTTGTAACACGTGGCTTGGCATTGTCTTGCTGAAATAAGCAGGGGCGTCCATGATAACGTTGCTTGGATAACAACGTATGTTGCTCCAAAACCTGAATGTACCTTTCAGCATTAATGGTGCCTTCACAGATGTGTAAGTTACCCATGTCTTGGGCACTAATACACCCCCATACCATCACAGATGCTGACTTTTGAATTTTTCGCACAACAGTCTGGATGGTTCTTTTCTTCTTTGGTCGACGTCCAAAGTTTCCAAAAACTATTTAAAATGTGGACTTGTCAGACCACGGAACACTTTTCCACTTCCCATCAGTCCATCTTAGATGAGCTCGGGCCCAGCGAAGCCGGTGGCGTTTCTGGGTGTTGTTGATAAATGGCTTTTGCTTTGCATAGTAGTTTTAGCTTGCACTTACAGACATAGCGATGAACTGTAGTTACTGACAGTGGTTTTCTGAAGTGTTCCTGAGCCCATGTGGTGATATCCTTTACACACTGATGTCGCTTTTTGATGCAGTACCGTCTGAGGGATCCAAGGTCAAGGCCTTGCCGCTTACGTGCAGGGATTTCTCCAGATTCTCTGAACCTTTTGATGATATTACGGACCGTAGATGGTGAAATTAGCCTGTCACTTGTGTGATGTTCCAAATAAGTGTTTGATGAGCATTCCTCAACTTTCTCAGTCCTTTTTGCCACTTGTGCCAGCTTTTTTGAAACATGTTGCAGGCATCAAATTCCAAATGAGCTAATATTTGCAAAACATAACATTTACCAGTTCGAACGTTAAGTATCTTGTCTTTGCAGTCTATTCAATTGAATATAGGTTGAAAAGGATTTGCAAATCATGGTATTCTGTTTGTATTTACCATTTACACAACATGCTAACTTCACTGGTTTTGGGTTTTGTAATTTTGGACATTCAAAATTGGAATAATAGGTTGCTTTTTTCCAAACAGCACCTGCATTCCGGAAATATATTACACAATTTGAATGTATGTTAGCGTGATACAATACTGTAGTCGGCATTATTAGCATAGTGCGACCTAACTCTGAAATACTATGAAAAATGGTCCTATCCACCTCACTCTTTTCAACCCTCAATCTATGAAATGCTTAGCATTTTCCAAGAAGAATCTGAATGTTATAGAGGGGATTTTCAACACTTTTTTTAAAACAAGATGGCACTAGAGGAAGGAGAGACCGCTAGAAGGGGGTCAGTCCTTCCATGGGAGAAAACAGGATTGGTTACGGAGCTGAAGCAGACTTAAAGATGAGACTTGGGTCTTGAAAAAGCTCTCAGAGTAACTGCAGCTTCTTGGCTTATGATTAATACGACCCCGGCTGGCACTCGATGCACAGTTAAGTGTAAAAAAAATTAAACTACAGTAAAGTCAATGGGTTCAATTTAGTAGGCGATTGTACAAAACACTGAGCAACATTGTAATGTGGACCTTGAACACATGAATATTCGTTGGAATAAATCAGAATTAAACCTAACATTTTCAGAAAAATATTGTACAAATACATTTATATGTGTGGTTAGTTATATCATGTATAATTATCTTATAGGACTGGAAGTAGCATGTGTTTGTATTTGGCCACGTAATCTTTTAAAAGGATTCTACTGAGGTCAAAGTGCAAAGATCCATCAGCTGCACTGTAGAGAGTGTCCACAGGAGATTGGGAATCCCACAAAGATGTAGGTGTCAGGTTTAGGAGGAAGATTAAAGACATTAGCAACACCTGGTAGAAGGTCCACAGATAGGGACAGAGGATAGGGGTCTTCTAAGTCAGCAATACTCAAGTCATGGTGGAAGATAAACTCTTTCTTACATGTACGATTATC